>NC_072428.2:81410000-81724642 GCF_028878055.3 Symphalangus syndactylus | reverse complement strand
AATATTGTATTGTATTCAGGATTTTTGCCAAATGAGTAGATTTTAGCTGTGTTTGCCATAAAAAATAGATAACTACGTGAGATGATGAATATGTTAATTTGCTTTACTACAGTAACCATTTTACTATCTCATAACATTGTGTTGTATACCTCAAATATATACAATAGAATTTATTTTTTAAAAATTGGTTGGAGAAGATTATAATGAGAATTAGTATTCTCCCATCTTACTTTTTACAGTTAGAGTACATTTGGCTTTAAGTGTAAGACACACAGTTAAAACTGGCTTAAAATATTAAGAAATATATGTTTAAACATACCGAAGTCCACACGCAGGGCAGCCTCCAGGTATGTGTCTCGGGACCGTGACTCTAGTGCTCTGGAGCCCCTGAGTATGGAGCTTCCTCTTCTCCTAGTCACAAGATGGCTGCGAGTGCCATCTGTTGAGAGCAGTGCAAGAAAGAGATGGTGTCCCCACTTATGGAACAGATACCCTTCCTTCAGCTTTTTAGGTTATCTTAGATCATGGCCCCCTCCCCACCGTGACTAACAGTGGCCAATGAAACGTCAGGCATTGATTGACCAAATCAGTGATACTCTATCAAATCGAATGCCCCCCAACCTTTTGTTTTGAGATGGAGTCTCACTCTGTTGCCCAGGCTGGAGTGCAGTGGTGCAAACTTGGCTCATTGCAACCTCTGCCTCCGGCCAATGCTCCTTTTATAACAAGTTTTTCATAGTCTCCTCTGTCTTAGCCTGATAACATGTGATGGGCACCATAATCCATCTACACATTGCAATTTCAGGAAGAACTTACATTTACAAAGTTTGCCAGACAAGCTCAGTTATGCCTAGACCTTTGGACAAAAGATGAATAAAATATGCTTCTTTCCAAACCCAGATCCACCATGAATAGATAAGCTTATGAACTGAATATCTTAACTATTTGTCTCAACTTTTACTTTGCTTTCTGTATTTTGAACAATACTGGGAGGTCTATGTTGCCATCCTTGTTCACTGTTGCTGCCTAAGCCTTAGGAGAAGGGATATCCTTTCAGAGGAATGATCTTGAGCTCCTAACCCTCTCTTCTTTTCTGTAAGACTTGTTAGTACTAACTGATTCTTACCCATTTACATTCAGGCCATTGCGATGGTTCAAGAAATTGCTATTCAAGTGAGTGGAAGATCTCCAGGATCTCAGGCCCAGGAAAGGAAATACAATATAAACAATGTAGAGGAAGGTCAACATTGTTTCCCATATAAAGTTACTTCTCAGAGGCCATTCTTAGAGATTCCATAGCTTTGGATTTTCTAAAGTCAGCCTTTCCCTGGGCCATATTTATCTTGCTAAAAGACAGAAAGGGGAAGAACGTTAACATTTATCAAACTTCTGTGTGTTAGGACAATTTCCATGAGATATACCACTTAATGCTCACTGGAACATTGTAGGATAGCTGTGACTACACTGTTTTATAGACAGAGAAGACACTGACTCCCAAAGAGTGTAGAAAACAGAGAGGTCCCTCGGCAAGTAAGTGCAGAGCTGCAATTTGAGCCGGGTATCTGTGTGGGTACAAAACCCAGCCTCTTCCTGCCACTTAGTTTTTGTTTGTTTTTTGATACGGAGTCTTGCTCTATCACCCAGGCTGGAGTGCAGTGGCATGATCTCAGCTCACTGCAACCTTTGCCTCCCAGGTTCAAGCAATTCTCCTACCTCAGCCTCCTGAGTAGCTAGGATTACAGGTGCCTGCCACCACGCCAGGCTAATTTTTGTATTTTTAGTAGAGATGGGGTTTCGCCATGTTGGCCAGGCTAGTCTTGAACTCCTGACCTCAGGTGATCAACCTACCTCTGCCTCCCAAAGTGCTGGGATTACAGGCATGAGCCACTGTGCCTGGCCTAGTTTTTATTCTTACTTTAAACTGGAGATTTCTTGAGTTTTCCTGGTCTCAGGAAAATATAGACTACTACAATCTCCAAGTCTCCAAACCTCCACATTTGTTGCTTACATTCCTTTCCCACAGCCCTGACTCTGCCTGGACAATTTCAGCACTGGGAAATTCTCTGCTCTGGAGGCAGCCAGCTCACCTTCAGATGCAGTGATTGTTAGAAGGCTCTTTCAGATACTGTACCAAAGTTTGCCTCCTTGGAGCTTGGCACACTGGTGCCAGTTCTGCTCTCTGAAGCCTCCTTAGAAAAGTCTGATTCCCATTTCACATAGAGGCTTAAAAATATTTGAGCCAAAGTCTGTTTGACTTTTTTCAGGTACAATGAATGTGTCTACTTCAGATCAAGTAATCAACACTTAAGGTATTATCTTATTCCTTGGTGCTCAGGTCTCTCCACTTTCTTCCTTAACTTTACTAGCTTTGGCTCACGTACTCCTTTGCAAATGGTTCTTATTTTCTAGCTTCCTGTGACCTACTTCATCCTTATCCTGGCCTCTGACTAATTATTTCTTGTATATGAAGGTATTATTTTTCTTCCCATTAGTGTTAAACTCTACACTGGCTCTTGTCCATTTACATATTTCCATTTATCAACAGGAACATTTTGTTGAATACACAAGAAGCAAGACCTGACAGCAGCGGAAAAATATTCACAAAAACCAGTTTGATTCTCTCTTCCTGCCCTCAAGTTTATTTAGCAGAAATAATAGATAACCATGGACATTGTGTATCCAGGGCGTCTTTTCTAGATACTTCTCTATTTAAGCCTTACATGGTGCCCTGTAGCCTGGGTATTGCTTCCCAGGTTGTGGCAAACAATGAATTTCAGAGCATGGGAATACCTGGGCGTGTTAGCAGCCCCAATTCTGAGAATCTTGTCCCGCAGAGCAGTTCTGGCTGATTTCACCCAGCAGCATGCACAGAAGACTCACTGGGCTGAGAGCTGAAGATGCTGGAAGACAAGGCAGGCCCTTTTCATGTGTTGGCCCCCTGCCGAGGGCATCAGGGCTACTGCCTGAGTGATATCACTAAAAATGGGGCAGGATAATCCCACCTGTCTCTAAATACATCACTCACTGGACTTGTCTCTTTATAACTCATTACTCAAATGAGATATTGACATAATGCATGCAATATCCATGACATGATTTATATAAAATTTTAGCAGTATCTGACACATAGTGAGAAATCAATACATTTAACTCTTAGGAATATTATGGATAGTTGCTTATATGAGGTGAGGCATTGAAGCTACTTCAAACAAGGAGCAACATATTGTGCCATAAACACTACTGGCTCTTTAGATTCAATATTAAGCCTGGATAGGACCGCTAGGAATAAGACATGGAGGAAAGGGGAGGGGGTCTGATTTGAAAGATGAAGGGGGTTGAAAAGTGCTGGCAATATCAGTAGGGCATTGTAATAAGGACCAGATAAGGATATCAGGGTCCTGTTGGAGAAATACCTAAAAGCAAAAGAAAAAGATGAAAACAACACAGGGCAATAGAAAGATTCCTGCTTAAAGAACCAAGACACATAGTCCTCATCCAGGCTCAGGCCTTAGCTGTGTGGCTTTCACAAGTCACTCACTCTCTCTAGGTATTTATTCAATATAAAGTGATAGGTTGGGATTAGATCACCCCTTAGGGTCCATCCAGGAGTGTCAAAGACAAAGGCTTCCTAACTTTCCTTAAACCAGCCTGTATATGTAATAAGTTTATAATATAAAGGGAAACTTTGATAAGTTCTACAAGTGTAAACATCAGAGCTGCATAAGGTGACTTGCAAATAAGTCAAAATAAAAATCTATATTTTGTAAACCCATGCACAGTGTCTGTTGTCCCAAGGCACCAGTCAATCATACCTGTATTCTGCATTATTTTGTAGTTCAAAACCAGGAAAGATACCTTGCACGTAATCCTTTAAAATCCGTGTCTTTCAACTGGTAGGAAAGGGGCATGTCAGAACTTTTGTGATTACTCAGAGTTTGAAAATGTTTATTTTTTCAACCATTGTATGGTTTGTTTTTATTCCCAGCATATAATTTATTTTAAAATTTTGAATCATGTTAAGGAAGGACATGAAATTTTGTTTATCAAAATAAGAAGGTAAGTTACCAAAAGAAAGAAAAGAACTGGATGTTTAATATAAGACTGTTTTTATTTTTTCTTTTATTATTTTCTAAGGAAATTAAAAACTCCCTGCTTTAATAAAATAGTAAGCTTAAAGCTGAAAGTTTTGGATTGTTTATACACACAAAAAAATGCAAAGAGGAATTTGGAAGTTCTCCCAAGCTCAACCTAATAATTTATGAAGATAGATACACAGAGGGCAAAATGAAATATGATATAGAATTATGAGGACCCTAGCTAGATTCTTGAGCCATTACCAAAAATTTGGGGTGGAAAAAATGAGCAGCTGATGAAAAACTTGTATAAATGAGTACACTCAGAATTCATTTGAGCTTCAAAAATATACATACAGGTTGAGTATCCCTAATGTGAAAATCTGAAATCTGAAGTGCTCCAAAATTTGAAACTTTTTGATCACCCACATGACCTGACACATGGAAAATAAGACCTGACCGTATATGATGGGTTGCAGTCAAAATGCAGGCATGCAGCACATCATTTATTTAGCATCTCTGGGGGAAAAAAGACTCTTCACGCCCCTATCTCTTCTGATGATGCCCAGATTCCCCCATGCAATCATACCCACAAAGGATAATAAAATGGCATTGTGATAATCAGGCACACCAAGGTTAGGTTCCCCAAAATGCCCCACATGGGGCTAAGACCAACATGCATTACTCACTGTGTTTTTGCCTATTCTCTGATATGTATTGTAAAATATTGTTGAAAATGTTAAAAAGGCCTGTAGATACCTCTATGGGTAACAATAATTTAAAAAAGAGGAAGGATTTATATTTATCTATGGCACTGAAAATTAAACTGGGGAGAAACTGGACAGTGATATCAGTGTAAAATGTCTTACAGAAGACTATGGTATTGAAATGACCACCACATATGACGTGAAGAAATAGAAGGATAAAATGTTGAAGTTTACACAGAAAGTGATAAACAGAAGTTAATGAAAAACAGAAAAACACCACAAAACCTAAAAAATGGAGATTTCAATTGTGTATTAAAAGAGTTGATCCATCAATGCTGCAAGGAACACATGCCACTCAAGGGTGTGCTGATCATTAAAAAAGCAAAGATCTGTCATGATGAACTGAAAATTGAAGGGAACTGTGAATATTCAACAGGCTGGTTGCAGATATTTTTTAGATATAGTATTACATTTTTAAAGATTTGTAATAATAAAGCATGTGCTGATCATGAAGCAGTGAATAAATTCATTAACAAATTTGCCAAGGTCATCACTGATGATGACCTTCGTCATTACTGATGAAAATCTTATGCCAGAACAAGCCTATGATGCTGATGAAGCATCACTGTTTTGGCATTATTGCCCTGGAACTACACTGAGTAGAACTGATGATACAGTTCCTACAGAGAATAAGGATGCCAAAGGCAGAATAATTGAGCTGGGATGTGCTAATGCAGCAGGCACACGTAAGTGTAAACATACTGTGATAGGCAACAGCTTGCATCTTCACTGTTTTTAAGGAGTGAATTTCTTACCAGTCCATTATTATGCTAACAAAAAGGCATGGATCACCAGGAACATCTTTCTGATTGGTTTCACAAACATTTTGTACCAGCTGCTCAGGCTCACTGCAGGGAAACTGGACTAAATGACTATTGAAAGATTTTGTTATTCCCTGACAACTTTCTGCTCATTCTTCAGCTGGAATTCTCATTAAAAATAATGTTTATGCCATATACTTTCCCCCAAATACGACTTCATTAATTTAGCCATGGGACCAGAGCATCCTTCGATCAATGAAAAGTAAATATAAAAACACTTTTTGAAAAGCATGCTAGCAGCAGTGAGCACAGGTATGAATATGGAAGGTTTCAAAAGGAGTTTAGCATGAAGGATGTCATATATACTATTGCCAATGCTTGGTACACAGACTAAAGACACAGTTGTGTATGCCTGTCACAACCTCCAGCCTGTGACTGTGTTCAGTGATGATGAAGAAGATGGTGACTTTAAAAACTTTGTATGTCAAGTGAGAAAAACTAAAACCCAACTTCCTTACTTTTGCCAAAAATATACCTTCAGAGTCTATCAGCAAGCTGGAAGAAATGGATATCAAAGAAATTATTCACACCAATAATGAGGCTCCAGTTGTTCATTCATTGACTGATGGGTTCTGAATCAAGGTGATTGTAGTAATAGTAATGATGAAGATGAAGTTGACACTGCAGAAAAAGTGTCTATAGACAACATGGTGAAAAATGTGTGATGAGATTATTGAAGGACGAGAGCAGTGTGTATTCACAACAGAACAATAAATAATGTCAGTTTATAAAATCAAAGAGAGACTTCTAAGGCAAAAACCATTGTTAATGAGGCAAATGACTCTGGAGAAAACAACTTAAAAAGCCATCTAGCAAAATATCTCCTCTTCCTTAGAAGGCCCACTTCCTCGTCCCTCAATTGCTTCTGATGTTTTTTCTTACCTTAGAAATAAAATTCAGTGTACATTAAACCTTTTAATCAAAATACATCATAGGTGTATAGGACCTGAAAGCCTGCTGTTATTTGCTGTTGCTGTTGTTGAACAGTGGATACAGGTGTTCTGGTGATGCTACTGTGCTACTGAATTACCCTGAACACACTGAGTTTTCACTGCATTAATGGTATATCACTATATTAATGGTAAGTCATGTTGTTTACTGTTAAATACTTATGTGTGAATAATTGTAAGAAAGTGATTGCTTGGTAGCATATAAATTCAGAGTCAGGAGTAATGCTGATGCCAAACAACCACAGATCATCCATATGGATGGCTGAGATAGTGACGCCTTTGCTTTCTAATGGTTCAAGGTAACAAACTTTGTTTCATGCACAAAAATTATTAAGAATATTGTGTAAAATTACCTCTAGGCTATGTGTATAAGGTGTATCTGAAACATAAATAATTTGTGTTTAGACTTGGATCCCATCACCAAGATATCTCATTGTGTATATGCAAATATTCCAAAATTCTAAGAACATCTGAAGTTTGAAACACTTCAGATCCTAAGCATTTTAGATAAGGGATATTAACCTGTAGTCCCTCATACACATACACTTCACCACTCCCAACTTATGTGCAAATGAGCTCTGGCACTGAGTGCAATTTAAGAGGAGTGTTCAACCAATCTGATGAGGAGGACACTACTGTGCTTCCATTCCTAGAATATATGCTTTGAGTTGCTTTGCCATTCTGAGTGATGGATGGGTTTGCAATCAGCTATCCACATTCTTTGGCCCAAGAGTTAACACAATTGACTATGAGCACAAATGTATAGGCAGCAGCCACAGGTTAGAACTATGATCTGTGGTTATGCCTCAGGGTAAGGCTCATGTATCCTCCTGGGATACATCTAATCAATATGTCAGTGAGCAATTCTTCTGCTCAGTTTTTTCTGAAATACCTCTTTGATCGCTTCATTGCACTAGTCAAAACACTTCCATGGTCACAGGATAACAGATCAATATACAGCAGTAAAATGTATTCCTATATGCTGTAGCAAAGAATTAAAAAATGGAATTTACAAAACACTATTTACAGTAACATCAAAAAAGCATCAAATACTTCGGAGTAAATCTTTAAAAAGACATTCAAGACCTAAAAATTGTAAAATATTGCCTAGAGAAATTAAAGGGAACCTAAATATGTGGAGTAATATATCATGTTTGTGACTTAGAAGATTCAATATTGTTAAGATGCCAGTTCTCTCAAAATTACTCTACAGACTCAATGAAATTCCAATAAAAGTTTAGAGTTAAGGCTAGTCTGAAAATAGTGAGTTATCTCAATTGATTGTTCACGGTCACAGATTGAATTCCTTGTTCCCCCTTCTTACTAATATACTTGACTATTCTGAAAGATAAAAGAAATATTAGAGTTGATTCCAAAGTTTATATAGAAGTGTGATATAAATACACTTGGTAAATGTTTGGATGCGAATAGCCAAAAGAATTTTGAAAATTGGTGACAAGTTTTGGGACTCACATTACCTGAATCCAAGATAAATTACAGTGCCATAAAAATCAAGCCAGTTTGGAAGTGGTGTAAAACTAGATAAAATATATCAATAGGATAGAATTAAGAGTGTAGAGATAGATCCAAACATATACAGTCAATTAACTTTCAACAAAATATGCAAGTGATTCAATGGGGAAAGGTAAGTCTTTTTAACAAGTAATGCTGGAAACTGGATAACCCCATGGAAGAAGAAAACAACAAATAATAAACCTCTACCCCTACCTTATACCACACACAGAAGCTAATTATACGTGAATCACAAATGTAAACATAAAGCTAAAACTATAAAACTTCCAGAAGAAAACCTAGGAGAACATCTCTGAACTTGAGGGTAGGTAAAGATTACATAGGATCCAAAAATCTGTACTCTTACCAAAGTAATGTTGCACTTCATCAAAATTAAAATTTCTGTTTACCCAAAGTCACCATTATAGAAATTAAGAGGCAAACCACAAACTGGTTAATACTATTTGCTTTACATATATCTAATAAAGAATTTGAAACCAGAATGTATAAAGAACTCCTACAGATAGAGACATAAAAAAACCTTCAAAAAATCAATGACTCCAGGAGATGGTTTTTTGAAAAGATCAACAAAATTGATAGACCACTAGCAAGACTAATAAAGAAGAAAAGAGAGAAGAATCAAATAGATGCAATAAAAAATGATAAAGGGGTTATCACCACCGATCCCACAGAAATACAAACTACCATCAGAGAATACTATAAACACCTCTACGCAGATAAACTAGAAAATCTAGAAGAAATGGATAAATTCCTGGACACATACATCCTCCCAAGACTAAACCAGGAAGAAGTTGAATCCCTGAATAGACCAATAACAGGCTTGGAAATTGAGGCGATAATTAATAGCCTACCAACCAAAAAAAGTCCAGGACCAGACAGATTCACAGCCGAATTCTACCAGAGGTACAAGGAGGAGCTGGTACCATTCCTTCTGAAACTATTCCAATCAATAGAAAAAGAGGGAATCCTCCCTAACTCATTTTACGAGGTCAGCATCATCCTGATACCAAAGCCTGGCAGAGACACAACAAAAAAAGAGAATTTCAGACCAATATCCCTAATGAGCATTGATGCAAAAATTCTCAATAAAATACTGGCAAACCAAATCCAGCAGCACATCAAAAACTTATCCACCATGATCAAGTGGGCTTCATCCCGAGGATGCAAGGCTGGTTCAACATACGCAAATCAATAAACATAATTCATCGCATAAACAGAACCAACAATAAAAACCACATGATTATCTCAATAGATGCAGAAAAGGCCTTTGACAAAATTCAACAGCCCTTCATGCTAAAAACTCTCAATAAATTAGGTATTGGTGGGACATATCTCAAAATAATAAGAGCTATTTATGACAAACCCACAGCCAATATCATACTGAATGGGCAAAAACTGGAAGCATTCCCTTTGAAAACTGGCACAAGACAGGGATGCCCTCTCTCACCACTCCTATTCAACATAGTGTTGGAAGTTCTGGTCAGGGCAATCAGGCAGGAGAGAGAAATAAAGGGTGTTCAATTAGGAAAAGAGGAAGTTAAATTGTCCCTGTTTGCAGATGACGTGATTGTATATTTAGAAAATCCCATTGTCTCAGCCCAAAATCTCCTTAAGCTGATAAGCCACTTCAGTAAAGTCACAGGATACAAAATCAGTTGCAAAAATCACAAGCATTCCTATACACCAATAACAGACACACAGAGAGCCAAATCATGAGTGAACTCCCATTCACAATTGCTTCAAAGAGAATAAAATACCTAGGAATCCAACTTACAAGGGATGTGAAGGACCTCTTCAAGGAGAACTACAATCCACTGCTCAACAAAACAAAAGAGGACACAAACAAATGGAAGAACATTCCATGCTCCTGGATAGGAAGAATCAATATTGTGAAAATGGCCATACTGCCCAAGGTAATTTATAGATTCAATGCCATCCCCATCAAGCTACCAATGACTTTCTTCACAGAATTGGAAAAAAACTACTTTAACGTTCATATGGAACCAAAAAACAGCCCACATTGGCAAGACAATCCTAAGCCAAAAGAACAAAGCTGGAGGCATCACGCTACCTGACTTCAAACTATACTACAAGGCTACAGTAACCAAAACAGCATGGTACTGGTACCAAAACAGAGATATAGACCAATGGAACAGAATAGAGCCCTCAGAAATAACACCACACATCTACAACCATCTGATCTTTGACAAACTTGACAAAAACAAGAAATGGGGAAAGGATTCCCTATTTAATGGTGCTGGGAAAACTGGCTAGCCATATGTAGAAAGCTGAAACTGGATCCTTTCCTTACACCTTATACAAAAATTAATTCAAGATGGATTAGAGATTTAAATGTTAGACCTAAAACCATAAAAACCCTAGAAGAAAACCTAGGCAATACCATTCAGGACATAGGCATGGGCAAGGACTTCATGTCTGAAACACCAAAAGCAATGGCAACAAAAGCCAAAATTGACAAATGGGATCTAATTAAACTAAAGAGCTTCTGCACAGCAAAAGAAACTACTATCAGAGTAAACAGGCAATCTACAGAATGGGAGAAAATTTTTGCAACCTACTCATCTGACAAAGGGCTAATATCCAGAATCTACAAAGAACTCAAACAAATTTACAAGAAAAAATCAAACAACCCCATCAAAAAGTGGGCAAAGGATATGAACAGACACTTCTCAAAAGAAGACATTTATGCAGCCAAAAGACACATGAAAAAATGCTCATCATCACTGGCCATCAGAGAAATGCAAATCAAAACCACAATGAGATACCATCTCACACCAGTTAGAATGGCGATCATTAAAAAGTCAGGAAACAACAGGTGCTGGAGAGTATGTGGAGAAATAGGAACACTTTTACACCGTTGGTGGGACTGTAAACTAGTTCAACCATTGTGGAAGACAGTGTGGCGATTCCTCAAGAATCTAGAACTAGAAATACCATTTGACCCAGCCATCCCATTACTGGGTTTATACCCAAAGGATTATAAATCATGCTGCTATAAAGACACATGCACACGTATGTTTATTGCAGCACTATTCACAATAGCAAAGACTTGGAACCAACCCAAATGCCCATCAGTGGTAGACTGGATTAAGAAAATGTAGCATATATATACCATGGAACACTCTGCAGCCATAAAAAATGATGAGTTCATGTCCTTTGCAGGGACATGGATGAAGCTGGAAACCATCATTCTCAGCCAACTATCACAAGGACAGAAAACCAAACACCGCATGTTCTCACTCATAGGTGGGACCTGAACAATGAGAACACTTGGACACAGGAAGAGGAACATCACATACCGGGGCCTGTCGTGGGGTGAGGGGAGTGGGGAGGGATAGCATTAGGAGATATACCTAAAGTAAATGACGAGTTAATGGGTGCAGCAAACCAACATGGCACGTGTATACCTATGTAACAAACCTGCACGGTGTGCACATGTACCTTAGAACTTAAAGTATAATAAAAAAAAGAAGAAAAAAAAGAACTCCTACAACTCAATCGGAAAAGACAACCCAATAAAAATGACCACAAGTCTTAGACACTTAACAACAACAACAAATTCTATGTGAATGACTAATAAGCCCATGAAAAGATACACATTGCCATTAATCATGAGGGTAATGAAAACTAAAAGCATGATGAGATACCACTTCACACCCACTAAAGTGACTAAAATTAAAAAGACTGACAACACCAAATGTTAGCAAGGATGAGAAGCAATAAGAACTCCATATTGCTCTTGGGAGTGTAAAGCAGTTCAACCACTTCGGGAAAAACTGCAGTTTCTTACAAATTACACCTAATCTTTGACCAGTAATTCCATTTTTTAGTTATTTATCCAAGAGAAATAAAAGCATATGTTCACAGAAAGATTACACAGAATGTTTATGCCAGCTTTATAATTAACAGCCCCAAACTAGAAACAACTAAATGTTCATCAACATCAGAGAGGATGAATAAATCACGGTACAGTCTTACAATGAAATACTAGTCAGCAATTAAAAAAACAAACTACTGGCATATGCAAAACATGAATGACCCTCAAAAGAATCATGGTGAATGAAAAAAGGTTGACATAAAAGAATATTTACTGTATGCTTCCATTTGCATGAAGTTCCAGAACTGACAAAGCTTATTTACGGTGATGGAAAACACAGCAGTGGTTCTCTGTTGGGAAGTGACGATTGACTGGAAGGGGTATGAGGTGATAGAAAAATGCTCTCTGTTTTGTTTAGAGAGCTGGTTAGATGGGTATATATCTTCGTCAAAACTTAGAATTTTATACTTCAGATCTGTGCTTTTGACTGTTCACAAATTTTTCCTCCAGTTAAAAGCATAGTCTTTGAAATCAGACAGACCTCAGTTCAAATCTTGAATTTGTCACTGACTAGCTGTGTGATCCTGGAAAAATTCCTTAATCCCTCTAAGTATTAGTTTCCTCACCTGTAAAACGGAAATAATTTCGATTTCACAGGAAAGATATAAGTATAAAAATGGGAGTATGTTTTAAAGAGATGAGCACAGTGTGCACATTCAATACATTCTATCTATAGCTATTTTTACACACGATAAAAATCAAACTTTTCAGCTTTGCATTTAAGAGCTTCATAAATATGGCCTCCATCCATCTTGCCACTCTTTCTCCCACTATTCTACTAACTTCATTGTATTTAGCTACTTTGTATTAGTCTGAATATTTTTGCCCAACCAAACTACAAGGTAGTAGAGGATAGAATGCATCTCCCCAATTATTTCAGTGCTTCTCTTATTAATTCTAGAAAAACAATTTAAACTCTATGAATTTCAGAGTTCTCACTTTTAAATTAGGGTCATAGTTCCAACCCCATAGAATTGTTCTGGGATTAAATTAGAGTATATATATATTCTATGATATATATATAGAATTCTATATATGTATCTCATACACACACTCATGATTTGATTATTTAAAGAATAAATCATCTGAGCATGACTCATTAGCTATTGACTTCATGCAGGTGTCTAAGAATCTAATTAAAAGTTTAATATATTAATGTACATGTCCCTGTATGTGAATGCTACATATAAATATATATATATATATTTCACATATCCAATAAAATGCAAACATCACTTAGGAAAAGCTGAAAAATAATTTTATCAATAAAATAATGCAACTTTCTGTTTGAAAATATGAAGCAGGCCTATCTAGGTACTTCAACATTGTAGTAACTAGTATACTAATGGAACACAAATAAAATATTCTTCTTAGTTTAACACAAATAAGAGTCACCCAAGAGATATATGTGCTTTATTGGGTGTGTGAAGTTTATATATAGTGATATATACTTTATATATATATATATGTATATATATATGTGTGTGTGTATATATATGTATATATGTGTGTGTATATATATATATACACGTGTGTATATATATATATACACGTGTGTATATATATATATATACACGTGTGTATATATATATATGTGTGTGTATATATATATGTTTGTTTAAAACAAATAAGAGTATTTTAGATAGTCCTGGAGGTGATAACCCTGGTAAAAAGAACACTAGTGGGAAGTTAAGAAACCTTTTTCAATGTTCTGGCCCTGCTACTAACTAGTAATAGTAACTTAAACAAGCCTCTCACTCTCCCTGGACATCAGTTTCTTTAGAGGTTGCATGAATTGGTCTTCCACCCTTAACATTTTCATGATAGAACTTCCACTCCACTGATAATGAATAAGTGTTGAAGGACTGATATAAATTAGATCAAGTTGTTTTATCACAGCAAAATTAAGTAAGAAATTATAACACATTACTAGAGAAAGACTATACAGTTGGAAATTAAGTAATGTATAGGCCAAAGAGGAAATAAAGAGGTAAAAGTTTAAAATATTTAGAATGAAACAATAAGTAAAACATTATTTTTAAGTATAATGAGATGTAAAGTGATTTGGGGAAAAATTTATAGCATTAAACTTATTCATTATAAAGCCAACTATTCAAAAGTTAATGAGCTAAACATTGAAATTAAGAATTAGAAAAATAAAATCAATGAAGACAAAGAAAACAGAAGAAAGAAAATTATAAAGAGCAGAAATGAAGGGAGAATCTACACAGCAAAAATTTAGTACTTGAAAAGACTACAAAATCAACAAATCATCAGCAAGACTGATCCATAAAAAAGAGAGAAAGTACATAAAGGAGCCAAAGCATTTATCTGATAGAGATTAAAAAGATAAGAAGATATGGAGAACTTTTTGTATCAAAAATTTGACATTTAGAAAAAATGGACAAATCCCTAGAAAAATATAATTTACCAAAACCTACTTAAGAGAAATAAAAAACCTGGCCAATAACCAAAAAGCCATCTTAAAAAAAATCTTCCCATGCAGATAAAGCAAGCTGAAAAAGTTCTACTAAACATTAAAAGAAAAAACTAATTAGAAACATTTGCAAACTAGTTGAGAGCACAGAAAAGAGGAAATACTCCCCAACTCAGTTTATGAGGCTAGCATAATCTTGAGGGTTAACTGATGACAATATGAGAAAAATGAAACTATGGGTCGGTCTCATTCATGCAGTTAGTTCCAAGAAATCCTAAGTAAAACACTGAAAATACTGGCAAACTAAATTTAGCCATGTTTAACAATGCTTAAAAAGATGATATATTAAGATCAAGTCTGGTTTTTCCTATTTACTGGATAGGGTCGGCTAACTGCTGCACTAAATTCTAAAACGTATACTGACTCACATGATAAAAGTTTACTTTTTGCTCATGAAAAGTCCAAAATGGGTGAGCCATGTAGAGAGACTGAGAGACCCAGGTATCTGTCATCTTCTGGCTTTACTACCTTCAGTAAGTAGCATCCAAGTCCTGTGCTCATGCACATCCGCTGTGGAAGAAGAACAAGGAGCTAGGACCGCACATAGGAGGTAATTAGCCCAAGCCTGGAAGTGGAGTACATCGCTCACAGTCCCCCGGCCTGAACTCAGTTGCGTGTGCCACTTGACTGCAAGAGCAGCCAGGAAGTACAGCTTTGCTGTGTGCCCAGGGGAAAACGGAATGTATTGGGAAAACAGCTAGCCAGTATTTGCAGCATCCCAATAACAGGGTGTAATTTCTCACATTAGCCTGTGAAAGGAGAGAATGCATCAATCATCTCAACAGATAGAGAAAACAATCAGGTAAGATTTATCACACACTCATGAAAAAAATTTATCAAACGAGGAAGGAAACTGTCTTAACCTGATATAGAGTGACAGCAACAAAACTAATTGCAAACATAATACTTAATGGTAAAACACGAAAGCTTTCCCTGTAAGATCAGGAGGACCAAGCCAAGATAAGAATTATTATTACTATTTACATTCAGTGCTATATTGGAGGTCATAGTTGATATGCAAATAACACAAAATTAAATAAATGTAAAACATGTAAAATATTAGAAAGTAACAACACTACCATTTTTTCACAATTGATGTAACTGGCTATATAAAAAACCCAAGGGAAACTAGAGAAAAACATTACAATTAATAAAATTAGCAGGCTTTATAGATAAAAAACTAATATAAAAAATCAATTGTATTTTAATATACCTTCTATACAGATCAAAATACATAACTGAAAATGCCATTTGTAAAATCTTCAAATATAAAAAATGCCTAGGGATAAATCTAAGGAACAAGGTAAGAACTTTGTGGAAAAAATTATAAACTTTATTAAAAGCTAAACAATTAGATCAGGAATACTCACTGTGGCAAAGATGTCATTTCTCCTTAGTGTATCTGTATAGATTTAATGCAATTCCAATTAAAATCCCAATAGGATTTTCATAAACCTTGAGAATATGATTGTAAAATTCAAATGGAAATACAAAAAGCCAAGAAGTTGCAAAAAGTCCTATGGAAGAAGAATGTGGTATGGAGAGGGATTACCCTACTCTATAAAGGTATAAATTGTATAAATGTATGAAATTTAAGACAGGGTGGTATTGACCAAGCAAGAGACAAACAGTTCAATGGAGAGGTCCCAGAAGCAGCCTTGCATGTATAGGTCCTCCTTACATATAACAGAAGGGTCACTGCAAACCAGTAAGGAAAGGAGAGACTTGTCAGTAAATGGTGCAGACAGTGAATTATACTTATGGAAAAGAATGCAACTGAATTACTACCTAACCTAATCAGTTCTAAATTGATTAATGCATGAAGGTAAATGGTAAGTGCATTTAAAGCTAAATTGATAAATGCATTAGGCAAAATATAAAGGCAAAATAAAAAATTTTAGAGTGATATCTAAGAGAATATACCCTCAGTTTAGAGAAGGACTTCCTATGATACATACCAACTGTAAAAGAAGATTGATAAATTCAATTATGTTAAAGTTAAGAATTTTGTTCCTTAATGAAAAGAATGTCTTTTCCATTCATGAAAAGACAACACAAAGGGAATAAAAAGAAAATCCAGAAGCTGCAGCATATCACCAGTGAAGGATTATTATTCACAAAATATATAAGGAATTGCTAAATTTCTTACATCAGAATTAAACAAATGATGCAATGAAAATGGGAGAAAACAAATGGTAAATAGGCATGCAACTATTTTCATCCTCCTCAGTAAAACCACAATGAGATATCATTTTATTCCCACCAGTTTGGAAAATATTAAGAAGCCTGAGAATACACAATTGGTAAGATCAAGGAACAATGGCAACCCCTACACACTGTCGTAGGAGTTTAAATTGGCACTATCATCCTGGAACATGCCTGGCATTATCCAGTAAAGTTGAGCATGTCCTACTGAAGCCTGACAATGTCACTACCAGGACTAAGACCTAGAAAAATGCTCATATGCATCAGAAGACATGAAGAAGAATGTTCAATACTGCACTGTTTATAATGGAAAATATGGAAAACAACCCAAAGTTTTACCAACAGAAGGACAGTAACCGAACTGTGGTCAGACAATGCAATGCTGCACAGAATCGAAAATATCTGGAGTGAGATGATGTGCAGCCGTATACATAAATCTCACAAATGTAAAACTGGACCAAACAAGCAGGTTGCAGAATAACACACTCAGCATCAGTTCACTTATAGCAAGTCAAATAATATTATCATATGTGGTTTTAAGAAAAGCCCTGGGAAAGACAAATACAATGTTCACCAGAGAGGTTAACTCTGGGGAGGGAGAGGAATTAATCAGGGAGGGCTTAATAACCTACTGCTAAATATTTCATTCTTACACTGTGGTGATGTGTTCAGATGTTCATTTTTGTCTTTTTAAAAATACTTCACTTACATGCTATTAATATTCTTTTGTATGTGTAAATATTTAATTTAAATATTTTTAAAATTCTCTACTTCTCTATGCTTATTAAGAGCTAGAGATGTAAAAGAGGTCACCTAGCTCCTGCCCTACAGTTTTATAATAAAAAAGAATATTCTTCTCAGCATATCTCTCTGATAATTAAATTTATTTTCCTTTCCCTTCTTGCTTTGACAAGGGATAAAATAAATATCCTTTAGGGAAAACAAAAAATCATTCTGAATATCACCTCTATATTTTGAGACATATTTGCTCTTTATTTAAATAACAAATCAGCAGTAGCTATTGGGCCTTTCTTTGATCTAAAGAAAGTAGATTGCAAAAAGAAGAATCAAGTCCCAGTCATGAAAACCAAAGACCAGCTCTGAAATGTCTCTTACTTTTGCAAGAGCTTTTACCCCATTAAAGCAACTATTATTATGCACATTTTACCACTGAGGTTTATGAGAAACAGGGAAGAGAAATGACTTGGATAGAATTAACAGATTTTTATGAGAGCATCAAGACAAGATTTGATTTTCTGATTGCCAGTTGTGCGTCCTGGATTTTTTTTTTTCATTACCACGTTTATTGGTACAAGAAGGATAAATTCTCCAATGGTAAAACAATTTTGGGCAGCTGACAGGCCAATGAGAGATATTTTTGGATGAGAGATATTTGCCAAGAGTACCCATATGTAACCATTCTCATTATCTCCCTCCCTCCACCTCTTCCTTCTACACACCCTCTCCACCTGTTTCTCTCTGTCTCTCTCTCTCTCTCATGCACACACACACACACACACACACAAGGTATCTATCTGTTCACACATCATTTTGGCATAGAAAAATTAAACTTTAACTAGACATAAGAGGTTGTTTCAATTTCCAGAACTAAAAGATTGGCACAGCATGGCCCATGAAGGTCCTTGTGATTGGGCCCCTGCTTATATCTGCCACAAGAAGGCCAGATCCACCTTATTTCAGCAGACCTTTCCAACACGGTCTCATAATCTTTTACTCTAGTCTTCTCTCCCAGCTAATGCTTTTCTCCTGTCCTTCCCTGGAAAAGTAATTTGGTATAAGCCTCAGTTTCATCTTCTGAAAAATAAAAATACTACCTACTAATATCAAAATTTTGTTAAAAATGTTAAAGGACATTGAGTGTCTCCAAAGGAGCAACTAGAGACCATAGACAAAAAAAAAAAAAAAAAAAATCTGAAAAGAGAGTTTGGGATGAGGTACAAGGGAAATATCAAGGGTGATGAAAATGTTCTGTATGTTGAGCGTGGTGGTAGCTACACAGTCACATAAATTTTCAAATGCACACTTAAATACACACTTAAAGTGGGTTCATTGGATTGCATATAAATTGCACCTAAATGAAGCTAAAAGAGACTAGAAGGGCATACCTCTAATTATTGAAGTAATCCATCACCCTTTCTCCCCTAACTCCTAGCTTTCTAAAGGGAAGCAGGACTGGCATAAGAAAATCCAACCGTTAGCATTGTATCTCATTATCCCCCTTGGTCTATGCAAAGAGGATGGGGGAAAAGGAAGAGAAAAGAGAGGGAGAGTCAAGTCTGTGGCCTTCTGTGCAATCAGTGGTTAGGAACAGGGAAGGGTAGGGAGGTGTACTTCCCCCCAAAGGCAAGGGAAACATTGATGTTGTAAGAGAATCACTCACAGATATGAGAGTACCTACAAAAAGAGGAAGCTGGTATCTTATCACCTTGCTACATTCTTGCTGAAATGCAAAATCTACAGTCCACCTGGTATTGCCACAAGAATTAAGCAGAGCACAATGAGGAAGGGTTTGCCATATATACCCTGAAGTGTTGAGATCTAAATAAACATAGAAACTGGTGCTACTTCTTTCTGGAGATTTCTGAAGGAGGTAGGCTTCCTAGGGAGCCTGCCTCAGCAAGGTAAGAAGGGATCCTGGTTTACTACACCAGGGAAGAAGATGGAGGAAGCCTTCAATCTATCCTGTTTGACCACTGGAGCACAGGAATGATGACCCCTATGGTTCTCCGGACCTACTAGAAGGGGTCCATGGCTTAGAGGAGAACACAGGAGTCATATAGTGGCCAAATAAGGCAAAGCCCTACGTGGAGAAAGGGTTGGGAATGTGGACATACGGGAAGGGCAGATAGGAAGCATGGGTCCCCTCTCTGAGGGGTCCTTGATCATGAAGAGTCAAGGTGAAGTGTTTACACTGGCCCATCCCACCCCCATATTGCTACTCTACAGCAGAGTCAGTAGGAGCAGACAGAACCAGAACAAACTACCGCAGGGCCTAGGACACTTGGCCACCACCCTATGGCCAATTACAGAAGATCACATCTCAATTTCCCTCATCATCTGCCCCCATTCCTACCAGAAGAGCTAGCCCTTGAAAAGGAGGTGGTGGGGAATCATCTTAGAGCTGGGCCATGCCCTGCCTGCCCCACCTTATCCCCAGGTGGCCTATGCTAGAGGAAAAGGAGAAAGTGAGCTTCAAACTGAGTTTGTTTCAGATTTGAAACTAGACAGACATTTTAATAACAAAGAGCAACCCAAAAATATACCTCGTGCCCAAAATATCATTGAGGAATTGGAAGAAATGGCCACCGAGCCCTGTTAAAACAGTGACTTTAAAATAATAATAAATTCATTTCATGTTTATAGCCTACTGAGATGACATGAGACTATTACATAAGGAGAAGAGATAATGCTTGGCAAGTCCTTAACCAAGTGCCTGGCATGTCTGTAATAACCAGCATTTACCCAGGTACAGAGGAGTCATCAAAAATGATTATTTATTAATTTTTTATTAAGTAGTTGTCAAAATGTTTTCATATTTTTCTTATCTTGTTCATGAATTTAAGGCCCATTTGTTCTTCCATTTATCCAGCAAGTATTTAGTGAGCACACAGTGGGTTCTGGGACAATAAGACGATGTGGCCCCTTCCTCGGGGAGCAGGCTGTGTCCCTGGCCCCATGAGGACTCATGCTGACAGTTTTCAGCAGCATCATTTGCACCCTTGCGGCACCTCTCAGACCTTTGCCCTCCTTCCTATCCCGCCCTTGGGATTCCTTCTAGCCCACCTTTCTTTGCCCAGTAAAAGTCTCAGCCTTCTCAGTAAGACAATTCTCCTCTCATTTTATTTTATTTACTTTTTATTTTTATTTCTTCTTTAGAGACAGGGTCTCACTATGTTGCACAGGCTAGTCTCAAACTTTTGGTCTCAAGCAATCCTCCTGCCTTTGCCTCCCAGAGTGCTGGGATTACAGGCATGAACCACTGCACTCAGTCTTTCTCATTTTAAACAATGCTTTGGAAACATACATCTTCCCCCATGTATTGAGAAGGGTACAAAATTTCAAGTTACACTGGGCTGTCAGTGGGAACTCTGAGTTCTTGCCCCAGCTCCACCTCTTCCCAGTTGCTGACTTGGCTGTGGGCAGGCACCTCTGCTCAGAACCTCGTGTTCCTGGGGAGAAGAACGTCTCCACCTCATGGGGAGCTGTGAGCATTAAATGGGATAATGTATATAGAACACTTAAGCACTCCATAAATGATACTTACTATTATCATAATACAGGTAAATTTGAGCAAATCATTTAACCTCACTGAACCTGGTGCCTTTGCTTTTAAAACAAAATTATTAATAACAGACTTGTCTACCTCATAAGGTTGGTGTCAGATCCATTGAGATAACAGATGTGAAAGACGTTTTAAATGTTACAAAGCGCTATTCAACGGTAAGCTGTTGTTAGTGTTTTCTATGATACACTGAGCTGAAAGCATCTTTTAAAAAAGACTCAAAAGAAAAATGAAAAAAAGAGGGATTACAGCCATGTTGTTGCCTCTGCCTTTCTGTGACATTTATAAGGAATCTGGAAACCATCCAACTCCATGAGTTAATTTGATTCTGCTTTGAATCACACAACTGTGGGTTGGCACATTCTGGCTTGCCCTTCACGTCTCAGTCCTTGCTTGACGTGCCCAGAGTTCATCAAGAAGGTGTCATGTTTGCAGGGGGCTTGAGCCCCTCCATTTATGCCGTGTAGCAGGACCTGTGTTGGCTTTCTTTGGACCTCACCCTAGAAAGTTCCATCTCCTTCCAAGAGTTTCAAATTTTCTCATGTGAGAAACATCAGCTCTCATGAAATGAGGCCAGAGTGTAAGTATTGTTCTACTGGATACGGGAACTGATCCCACAACAGCAGTCTCATGCTCTCAGCCTGGAAATTGTCATGTGGTTGATTGCTTGAGAGAGAAGTGATTATCTGCTATGGGAAAACACTCTTCCCTGGCTGGGCCTCCTGTCCACTAGAAACATGTTTTTCAGGAGGTGGCAGGAGGTGCTCAGCCTGTGTTGCATTCCTAAAGGCTCCGGGAAATGAGGCTCCGTTGCTTATTTACCCAGGCACTGCCAAGGTCTAAACTTGTTAATTCCCAGGTTAACAGACCAATCCTTTAGCCTCTATGGTCCCAGCGTGAGTGGAGGTAATATTTGCCCTATGTACAAGGTGTCAGTGTCAAAAGATGTGTCAAGTGCTTAGAAGAATGCCTGATGCGTTATAGTTAGGGTGATCACATAATTTATCATCTACTATAATTTTTTTTTTTTTTTTTGAGACAGGGTCTCACTCTGTAGCCCAGACTGGAGTGCAGTGGTACAATCATGGCTCACTACAGCCTCAAGCTCCTGGACACAAGGGATCCTCCCACCTCAGCCTCCCAGTAGCTGCGACTACAGGCACATGCCACCATGCCTGGCTATTTTTTCTTTTTTTCTGCTAGATAGATATGGGGTCTCACTAGTTGCCCAGACTGGTCTTAAACTTCTGGCCTCAAGCAATCCCTCCATCTCGGCCTCCCAAAATGCTGGAATTACAGGCATGAGCCACTGTACCCAGCCACATCTTCTGTAATTTAATAGAAAACTTTTTAAAGTGAAAGAGGCACTGCCAAGATGAATGGCACTGTCAGGACATGATATTAGCTAATATTGTTCAGCAGTTGGATATGCAGACACCAATGACAGGGAATCTGTTGCTGTTGGTGTGCCTGGGACTGGTTCCTTGTGTCACCAGAGTCGGTGAGCACTGCCTGAGACACGTGTGGAGGTGGGTCTCTGCTGAGTCTCCTGGCCTCATAGGGACAGTGGAAAGAACAGTTTGAAGTGTGGGCTCTTTCTGTGGTTGTAGGGGAGTCATCCTGCAGCATGAGCTCCATCACAGGCATCCCTAAGGACTGGAGCTTAGAGAGCTTCAGTATCACAGAGTTCCTCTTCCCCCCACTGGTATTCCACAAGGACAGGCCAGAGAAAATATTCTCTTCTGCCTAGGCCATTTGTCGACTGGTTGGGGTGAGCATGAGAAATAAATACATCCTGATCCAGATATGGCATCTTCCCCTACTCATTATATCCCACCAAATTGGGAAGCTGGCGTGCGGAGCAGGTGAGAAGGCCACCTTCTATGTCCCCCAAACCATTCTCCATGACAGTCACAGCCTTGAAAGGACACCAAGCATTCGGCATGGACACCTCCTCTTGCAATCTACTGCCCTCCCACCCACCATTTTCATTCACTCTTTCAGCAATTAAGTATTTAAGAACTTCTAAATGCCAGCATTTGTTCCAGGCACTGGGGATATAGTAGTGAATAAGATTTTTTTTAAAGTTCTTACTGTATGAGACTTACAATCTAGAGTTGTGCTGTCCAGTATGGTAGCTACTAGCTAATGTAGCTATTTAAATTTCAAGTAATTAAAATTAAACAAAATTAAAAGCACAGTTTTCTCAGAGCCACAACCTAGGTGCTCAGTAGTCACATGTGGCCATGGCTACCCTATTGGGCAGCTCAGAAATAGAACATTTCCATCATCACAGACACTGTCTTTGGATAGCAGTCTTCTAGAAAGAGGAGAAGTATAGAAAAGTAATGAGAAAATAAATAGAAAAATATATTATAACTTGGATGGCAATAAAAAGTGCTTTAGAGAAATATTAAGTAGAATAAGGAACCCAGAGAGTACTCTGGGATAAGGGGGATGAGACCAGAGTGGTGGAGACACCACCCTGATCATCAGAGCTGATCACCACACTTACTGTTGAAATATTAAAATATATCCTTACCGACTGTTAGACAAGCATGGCCTGAAGCCACTCTACTGCTGCCCTCTCCACCACGCTGGCTGTCCTGGCTCCTGTTTTGGAATACTTCCCCCAGCTCAGCCATGAAAAGATAAATTCCTGGCTCAGGAGAGGACAGCCAGGTCCCCGATCCTGCTCTGTACCCTTGGCTGTTGTGATTGGTCAGTCCTCATGCCAAAATGTTTAAAAGATACTACAAATATCACTCTTGCTGGCATGTCATTTAAGCAGGTCTCCAAGGAAGTGAGGCCAGAAGCCATGGGGGTACGTGGAGCAAAGTATTCCAGGCAGAGGAAACAGCAAATGCAATGGCCCAGAGGCTGGAGTGTGCTTGGTGTAGTCCAGGAAGAGCAAGAGGCCGCTATGGCTCCAGCATGGTGACCAAGCCTTCTGGAATGTAGCAGATAAAGTCAGAGTTGTAAGGAGAGTTGTGGATCACATAAGGCCTTATAGGCCATTTATATCCATTATTTCTTGCCACAATAATTCTGTATTAAAAAAAAAAAAAACAAGCAGCTTAAATCAATAAGCATCTTCTACTGCTCTTAAGACTATCTATGGTTCAGCTGAACTCTGATGATCTTAACAAGGCTCAGCTTACCTCAGCTGGTCTTGCACATTGAGGATCAGGTGTTGGCTTGGCTCAAAGCTGGCTAGTCTGGGGTGGCCTCGTTCCCATATCTGACTGTTGACTGGCTGCCAGCTAGGACATGTGACTAGACCACATGTCTCTCATCATCCTGAAGGCTAGCCCAGGCTTGTTTACATGGGGACAGCAGGGTTCCAAGATGCCCAGAGGTGGCACATTGTCATTTATGCTGCATTCTGCAGGTCAAAGAAAATCACAGGGCCCGCCCAGATTCAAGGGGTGAGGAATAGACTCCACGTTTTGCTGGGAGGGGCTATACAGTGGCTTTGCAGGGGAGGCAGATATAGGAAGGGGTGGATAATTGCAGCCGTTTATGCAATAATTTACTCTACCATTGTAAAGACTTTGACTTTTATCCCAAGTATTAAAGGATGCCATTAAAATTTGGAGGAAAAGTGGGTTGTCATATGATTCGATTTATATGTAAAGTGATTCCTCTGGCAATTGTGTTGAGCATAGACTATAGGTGGTAGGGACAGAGGCAGGGACACAGGTTAGGAAGTGTTGTGACAAACTGGGAGGGAGAATGGTGACCTGGAAAGTGATGCTAGTGGTGGAGTTGATAAGAAGTAGCATATTTTGGATTAGGTTACAGTTGAGCCAATGACTTATGTGTTAATTAGAGAAAGAGAGGCGTCAAGGATGGCTCTAGGGCTTTTGGCCTGAGCAGCTAGTAAAGTAGAGTGGCTGTCAACTGAAATGGAGAAAGTGATGGGCAAAGTAGGCTTGTGAGGAAAAACTCAGAGCTTCTTTGAGACATACAGAACTTCGTATATCTATTAAACATCAAAGCGGCAATGTCAGTTACACAGTTAGACATGGTAGCCTGGATTTGGGATGGAGAAATAAATGTGGGAGTTGCTGGCATGTGGGTGGTGTTTAAAGGCATGAGAGCAAATGAAATCACCGAGGGAGAGAGGGTAGTTAGGGAAGAAAAGAAGACAAAGGACTAAGCCCTAGAGCCCTCCAATGTGAATAGGAAAAAGCTTCAAAGCCCCTGAGCAGCAACAACCAATGAGATTGAGGGAAAAGCAAGAGGTGTGGTATTGTGGAAGCCATGTGTGGAAGGCACATGAAAGAGGAGTAGCTGCATGGTCACCACATTGAGCTTCCGCTTCCGGCTGAGGAATTCTTGGAAGACGGAGGGCTCTGGGTGCTTCTCTGGAGTGAAGATACGTCTTTCCTCAATCTTATGTATATTAATAGAAAAACATATGGTTTTAATCTTTGCCAGAGGATGTCCATGAAAAACAGGGAAGTTGACCTGCTGCAGAGGAGGGGCCCTTTCACCTCCTGTTGCTAGAATCCTCCACAGGGCTGTCTACAGGTCCCAGGACAGGAACCTCAGCCCCACTGCTGTGCAGCGGCCCGTGCTTCTCCACAGGAAAGAGAAGCACCACTGCTTGGAATGTTGTAGACACCAGGAAATGTTGGGTAAAGAGCAAGGGAATGAATGAAGGAATGAATGACTAAATCAAGAGTAACCGTGGTTAGAAGCTATGGTTGATGAAAGAGAAAATGAAAGAAAACAGGCAAATATTGGGGCCTCAGAAAGAAAAAAAAAATGTGAGTGGCTTGAAGTAAAAAGTTTTCTGTAAGATTTGCATTGTTCACCGCTCTGGCCTCTACCCGCTGAGACCTTCTCACCCTCTACCCCACCCTCAGAGACCCAGCTCCCCATTCCCTGTCCTCACCCTGCAAGAGTTCCTGGTTCTTCCTGAGAGGTAGATGGTCATTAAACATGGGGGAAAACAACCTAGATTTAAAGTGCAGAAATTAGCTGGATTATAATCTGAGTTTCATGAGATCGTTGTGAAGATTTTTCTACAATGAGGTTTATGAAAACATCTTGTAAACTCTAAAGTGCTATCCAAATGGAAGGACATGTATTTTTTTTCCAGAGGTTAGCACGGGAAATATTCACTGTCAAATAGCGTCAGAAGGGAAAAGAGAGAGTTAAAAGATAGCTTCACACCAAGGGAAATGCAAGAAGGTGGAGGCATAGACTTAGGAGAAAGGTAGAAAAGTCGAAAGAGAAGAGCTAGTTGCAAGATTGCAGCCATAAATCATGTTGGGATAATGCCTTTACTCCCAACTCTTTAGTGAACTCACTGCATTGATGAGATTTGTGGCTCAAGTAGATTTTATTTACCCCCAAGTAAATTGGCAGCTTTGAGGTAGATGACATGCAATAAGGGAGGCCACGTAGTCTCAGGAGTGGAAGCCCTAAGAATCCTTAGGAAGTGAGGTTGGGAGACAGTACAGCAAAGAGCTTTTGATGGGCACTCACTGTGGAGTAGAATTCAGGCCAAAGAGTAGGAGAATCTCTGAGGGGAAAGCAAGCCTAGAGCAGAATTTAAGTCACACACTTGTATACAGTAGGGGGTGAAAGATTTGGTGTATATAATAGATGCTGTAGGACCTCAAATGAGATGACTAGAGTAATATCTAGAAGGGATTCGTTGAAGAAACACTTTCTCATTTTCTACCTTCTCTCCTATGCCCCTGAATCTATTACCATCTTTGTTTCCCTTTCATCCTCTCTCTTTTCCTTTTGTCCTGCCTGTGCCTGAAGGTGTCTACGGTTTTAAAGATTGAGTCTAAACAGCAGTCTCACCAACGCCCTCCCTGGGTCACTCCCCTCCTTTGCCAGGGCCGGCATTGTCACTGCTGGGAAAGAACTCTGTGCAATGCAAGGCAGACTACATGGACTCGTGCCTGACCCTATCCCCACCCCATTCCCATGCCATACTATTCACCCTGTCAGAAAAAAAAGGAAAAATGCTGGCACCATGCAGATGATCCAGAACAATGTCCACAGTTTCCAATATAAACTGTGCAGCTCAGGGCTCCCACCCTGCCGAGCGTCCAATAACTTTTGCTGAGCCATCCAAGCCCAAGGGAAAATAACCCACTGTGAAAGAACAAAGGCAGCCTTAGCTCAGGCCTGTCCCCACCAGTCAGGAGAGGCAGGCGACAGCACCTCTGGGCCAGTGCGGTCCCTGGAGGGCGGCCAAACAGGCTGTTCTGAGCATGACAAGGCAAGGGAGGGGCCAAGAGGCCCCAGTCAATGAGAAACAGATCTGCCTGAGAAATAATAATGAATGAAAAGGCACAGTGACAAAGCCTTGCCTCCAAGCTGGTTTGGCACACCCTCAGATCTAATGATATGTTCAGAAGGAAAAATCCACGGGCAAGATTTGGAATCCTTTAAGCCAGCTAGTCATCCGCAAACAGGCCCAATGAACTTGGTTTTACCAGCAGGCATTCCAAGAAAGGGCTCTTGGGCCTGACAGCTGTCCTTCTTCAACAGGTTCAGCATTTGTCAGTGCTGGAATGTGAAATAGCCTATTTGGGAGCAGAGGGATGGACTAGATGAACCCATGAGCTCACGTAATTCCAGGTCAAACAGGCAGTGAGAATGAGACTAGTACCTGTGACTGTGAAAACACGTACTGGTGGGGGAATGGAAGCAAAGATCAGAAGGAGGGGTCAGGAGGAGCAGGGTCTTTTTCAGTTCTCAAATATTTGCTGAGCTTTCCTTGAGACTTGAGAGCTGAGCACAGTGAGGTTAGGGGACAAAAATAACAGATGCCACCCCACCCTCAGAGTGCTTATGAGATTATCTACCTAAAAGTGCCTTAAAAAACGTTTTAAGGGGGTCAGAGATTATTATTGTCGTTACCAGAGATGCCTGGAGATCATCTGATTCTGGATCCAAGTCTGATAGCTTGGTGGAGCTGCCTGGAAGTGGGTATTGAGTTTGTGAACGCTTGAGTGGGTTCAGGTTCAGCAAAATGAATGCATTGATTCATTAGTGCTGTTTGTAATGGATGGAAGGGAATGCTACATTTCCAATGATCTGAGTTCCAATCTAATTTGGCCTATTTTACAAATAAAACAGCTGAGTTCCGGGAAGAGGAGATGGCAAAGCTGAACAAAATGGGCGCTAGATTGTCACAGCTAAGCCTTCACTCACCCTGCCCTGGGAGAGCAGGACAGATGAGCACACTCCAGGAGGTGCTGGCGATGCCGCACAATCGCACAATCGTAGGGAGGAAGAGAGAAAGGAAGGGAGGGGCTGGGAAGGCTTCTAGAGGCCACAAAGCAGCACCATGTAAACACATAACGTGGTTTCCAGTGAAACAACAGCTCCCACTTAACCCTCCTTCTCTTTTCCTGACCATAGAAAGTTGAGGTTAGGTTGCCAGGAAAGTGGCAAAACTTTCCCATAGATCCTACCCTGGGTTGAACTCTGAAAGAGTATTATAGATTTCTTAAGAAGTGAAGTGTTACAAGCCACAGCTTATGATGATTAGGTGAGAGTTAAAGCACACATTTTATTCTACATCATAATAGAGCTAGTTGTATACCAGTCTCTCTTTGTGAAATTAAAGATTTCATGAAGATATTATCCCTGCATTACCCAGCACCTAATAAAATTGTATAAAGAGTAGGCATGCAGTGAATATTTATGAATTAGACAAATAAATGAAGACATTATTAATTTCTTTTTTAGAGAATCCAAAGATTAGCAGTTCATCTTCTAGCCAGGAGAGAAAACAAAAACACACTTGTAGTATTAAGTTTATTAAATTATGGAACTGCTCACTCAGCCATTCCAGCCAAGGAGCAAATAATCATAATCATAATCACTAACATTTATTGAAGAATTGCCATGTGCTTTATGAGAATACATACATCAGGACAGATTAATTGTTTTAACAAGCAATTCTAAAATATCAGTAGTTAAACCATAATCCAATACAGATTGAGAGGGGCAGAGCGGGGAGTGCTATGCTCCAGTCATTCAAGGACCCAGGCTCCTTCCATACAGTGGCTCTGCCTTCTCTGAACCCTAGAATTCTCTTCTGGATCCTCTGAATCTACCAGTAGATGAGGAAAGAGAGGGTATAGAGGATTATAAGGAAGGTTTTGGGGATAAGCCTTCGATAATGTAGCCTGTAACTCTTCTATCCACATTCCATTGATCAGAGCTTAGTCACAAAGCCTCACTTAGATGCAAGGAAGCTGGGAAATGTAGTCTATTGGTGACTCATGAAGAAAAGGGAAAAGGTTTTTTGGGTATCTAGCAAGTCTCAGCCACAAAGCATTATCTCATTTAGTGCTCAAGACAGCCTGATAAGGCAGATGTTATTTTTATTCCCATTTTGCAGATGAGAAACCTGAGGCTCAGAAATTAAAATAATTCCCAATATCACACATCTAATAAATGACAGAATTGAAAGCTGGTCCTAGATCTGACTCTAAAGCATACATTCTAGACCCACTAAGTTAATTCACCTTCATAACTGAGGTTTTTCTCTTTTCTTTCCTCTTTTCCTTCCTCACTACACAGACTCTCACCATGTTGATTTTGGCTCTCCTGGATCTAAACTGCTGATAATACTTAGCTATTTGGCATCAGAATATACATTATCTTATCTATTTTCCATTGCATTTCCATGTGGTAGGTATTATTAGCTCTATTTTACCAGAGAGGAAGCTGAGATTAGATGGGTTACATAACTTGGCCAAGATCAAACAGCTAATGAGAGGCATATTTGAACATAGTTGAATGCTATACTGTGTCTTGCTCCTTGGCCTGGAACTTTGGAAGGCCTTCCCCTAAAAAATTTTTTTAATGACAAAAAATAAAATTGAATCCTAAAAAATGCAACAATCCACTTTCCCACAGAGCATCGCAGAGTGGTTGGCATCTGCAACGTCAGAGGCCTCAAAACTGAGGTCAGACAAGCTTTTGATTCTTCAGGTCTGAATCTGTCTACAAGGTGGGAATATCAAATACATTTTTCAGCTTCTGACCTTATTAATTGTAATTAGACTGGCATATCAATGCTTAAAGAAGTTCTTCCCAGCTGAAACCATCCAGGAAATGAAGAGTCAGATAAATAACAAGGCTGACGCAAGGCTAGGGAAATACTCCAGACTCAACTAGGGAGGGGTCTCTCCAAGCCAACAGCATTATTCATGGCTGGGTCACTGGGTGCTGATGTGGAAGCAACAGCTAGAGCAAGATTTGCCTGCTGAGCTCTCTTCTTTCCTCTCCCATCCTCACCCCTACCCTCCTCTCTCCTTGAACTATCCACTCGCAGAGTTTCTTTATCACACCCTCCCCAGGCATTCAGGAGCCATCAGACATCATGTACTGGTCCCTGAGAGGGGAAAACAGGAAGTGAATCTAATTAAAACTGCTGTACTGTAAAGAAGGAATTAATGATAAGAACAATAATGCAATCTGAGGACTTGGGCAAATTGGGCAGATAAAAGAAAAAAAAAAACAACAGTAGATTATGAGTCTTTGAGGCAGTTGACTTTACAACATCTTTAATCATGCATGCTGCACTGGTCATAGGAGCACACTGCAGAGCCCCAGAGCCCTGGAACACCAGCTCCCTCCCTTCCCAATACCAGCCCAGGTGGAATTTTTCTCTTGACTACAGCCTCAGATCTTTCTTCCTAAGGATCTTGAACCCCATCATTTACTCTCAGGCCAGTCTTCATGAGATTGACTGTCACCAGCAGTGACAATCTATGAAGATGTAATAATCCTCCCTGTTGGAATCTTTGAGATCATCTACTCCCATACCCAGGGAGGCAACCAGGGCCAGACAGTTTAAATGACTGGCCCAAAGGCAAATTGCTGGTTAGGAAGGGAGCCAGGACACGCAGGTCTACAGCCTTCAAGCTTGGAGAGTCTTTTTGCTAGACCACACTTTGGTGTACAACTCCAGGTGCATGAATTGGTAACAGATTCTACTCTATTATTTATTTTTTAAAAAATCCTACCAAGATGTTTTGGTCAAAATTTCCCTTTACTGCTTCTTGCTGGATGCCCAAGAAGCTGATGGTATCTTTTTCTATATCAGGTGAACTATAAACCTGTTCTCCTTCCCTTTCAGGCTCTTCCAGGAACCTGGGTTTTGTAATTTCCCATTTCTCCCAATCTAAACAGAGCTTATTTGCCACCTACCTAAAGAGTCTGTCTTCTGACCTAATTCTCACAGTAATGAACTCATTTTACCTCCCTCTGTATCTTTCTCATGCCCTGCCAAGGATCCATGGTCCTTATATTTCCTGGCCTTCCATGGCCTTTCCCCATTTTAAATCCTTCTAATGGAGACAGAAAATTGTCCTTTATCCACACATTTAAAAGTTTTCAGAATAAAAATAGAGTCACAGGTGATTTCTGAGGTCCTCCACTGCCAAGTTCTTTCTTCCCCACTATCTCTTGCTGCTCCTACCACATTGGCCTCTGTTTATTTTTTAGAAAACACCAAGTTCTTTCTTACCTCGTCGTCTTGAGGATGCCATTTCCTCTGGCAGAATCTTACCACAGAGCCCATTCTCCCACTCCCACTTCCACTCCTGGCAAGCTCCTTCTTATCCTTCAAGACTCACCTTCTGTATTATTTGCTCTAGGTAATCATCCCTGACTCCCCTACTTAGGTAAGGTCCCCCACAACTAACTGCTCTCAGATAATCCTGTATTTACCTTTATATCCATTAGCATAAATGGGATTATACAATTGTTTTTATGATTGCAACTTATTGTCAATGTCCTCCAACAGACTGTAACTTCCATGAGTAAACAGCCAGAAGGGATTGATGTGTTGTACATATATATTCTAAACACAGTCATCCCTCGGCATCCAAGGACGATTGGTTCCAGGACCTCTCACAGATTCCAAAATTTATGGATGCCCAAATCCCTGGTATAACATGATGTAGAATTTGCATACAATCTACACACATCTTCCCGTATACTTTAAATCATCTCTAGATTACATCTAATACCTAATACAATGTAAATGCTATGTAAATAGTTGTTTTACAGTATTGTTTGGGAAATAATGATGGGAAAAAAGTCTATATTTAGTACAGATGCCTTTTTAAAAAATATTTTCGACCTGTGAGTGGCTGAATCCACAAATGTGGAACCCACAGATATGGAGGGCTGATGGTACTGTTCTCAGGACACTAAAGCTGACACTGCTTTATCTATAATTATTTGCATATATGTGGAAGCACCCACCAAGAGTATAAATCCCATTGTGGCAGAAACCCCTACACTGATGGACATATAATAAATGTTCATTGAATGAATGGAGGGATCGATGTCAATAAAGCTCTTATAACCCTTGAGGTTTGAGGGAGTGGTGCTAGTTTGCTACTGAAATATTGACAAAAGACATAAAAGATTGTCAGTGTGCAAGTGTAAAGCTATCTGTTATTTCTCTTTATCACATCTCCATTTTTGTTTCTCCTTCTTTCCAGGAGTCTCTGTATTAGTGCTTCCTATTCCCAGCTACTGAAATCTGTGTTAGTTTCCTATTGCTGTGTAGTAATTTACAACAAATTTAGCAGCCTACAACAATGCACATTTATTATCTCAGTTTTTGTGGACCGGGAATGTGAGCACAGCTTAGCTGGGTCCTTAGCTGGGCCAGAAATGTGACCATAAAGGTGTCACCCAGGGCTGGGTTTTCATCAGAGGCTCAAATAGGAAAGGTCCTTGGATTGTTGGCAGAATTTATTTCCTTGCAGTTATAAGTTTCATGGCAGCTTACTTCTTCAAAGTCAGCAACTGAGAGAGAGAGAGAGGCCCTAGCAAGATGGGTGCTATGGGGTTACGTAATCCCGTGCACATAGTCATGTGCATCTCTTTACCTTTGCCACATTCCACTCATTGAGGCAAGTCATAGGCAACATTCAAGGGGAGAGGATTATACAAAGATACGAATATCAGACATCAAGGATCATGGGATACCTTAGAGTTTATCCACTGCAACCTTATAAGACAAAGGGACATGGATATGGATATGAATATGGATACGGATATGGATATATCTCCATCCATCCATGAAGTGGATCATTTCTTGGTACTGTAACTTTTCCACACAGGTTCATAGGCTAGCATCACTCTCCAAAACCAAACTTAAAACCAAGAGTCATTTGGTAAGAAGAAGCACATATACATATGTTTACATTTGTATGTATTTGTGTTTTGAGGGGGCTAGTAAGGGACAGGCAATGGGAGGGAGGAGAATCACTTAGATCAAAGGGAAGAAAGGAACCAGTGATATTTCAGAGAGGGGGACAGCTTCTGTTGGAAGGAAAAAGGAAGAGGTAGTTCCCAGCAGAGAGAAGCCCAAGACAGATTTTTTACACAGTAGGGTTCCCATCCTACAACACCCCTGGTACTGTTCAAGGTTTCCCCAAGCCCCTTATCTCTGATGTTACCCCCATTCCACAAGAAGCTTAGAATGAGTGCTTCCCCTAAACTGACCTTTAAAGTACTCATCCAGCCTGATTTGTACCCCCTGCACCTGTCCTCTGTCCCCAAGGCTGCCTTAGGGTCCCATCTACTTGACCCAAGCAAGTAAAGTACTGGCCCACTTAGCCAACTCAGGCCCAAGTCTTCATTCCAACAAAGCACATCCTATGTACTATTGATGGCAGCAGTGGCCCATTAGAGCAGCTGCTGCCATGACCCTGGCTGCAGTGGGGAAGATGTGACCCGGGCTGTGGGCTCCATGGAGCTGTTGGGGGCTGGAAGCAGGCAGGAGCCCCACCTTCCTGGGCACAGCTGCAGCCAGCCAAGCCATGGCTGTGGACCTGGCATCTCTGCACTCTTGGGGGCTTGGGAAGTTGGGAAGGTGCCCCCTCACCATCCCTGCAGGCTCAGAGGTGTCTGCTCCCTGCTTCTGGTACCCACTCCAATACTAGAGCAAGGTTGAGGCCAAGCACAGGCCCTGTCACAGCCCAGCTGGGTGTGTGCCAGCCCCCTGCTGCCTTGGTCCCCTCTGGACTTTGGGTGCCGATGAGCATGGGAGGGAGGCCGAGGTGGGAGCTGAGGGCAGCTTGGTGCTGGCCTGCAGGCACTCCTCAGCATGAACAGCCTGGGTGCCATGAATGGTGGCAGCAGGCAAACAGGCTCCTGGGTGGAAAGGGGACAGGTGCCTGGTGAAGCCCCACTTTCAAGCTGGGGAGAGCCTGAAGCGTGGGTACTACAGTGTGGGATGTGTGGCCTTGCTGTGTGTTCCACAGGGCCTGGGGACTCCCAAAGACCAGAGCAGGAACTTGTGGTCCTTTTTCTGGGCCAGCCCATATCCCCCCATGGACCAATCAGCACACACTTCCTCTCCTCTGAGACCCATAAAAGCCCTGGACTCAGCCAAACTTGAGGAGACGATGGATCAGCCAGCTGTGGAGAGAAGCTACCCACTCCAAGGTCTCCTCTCTGCTGAGAGCTGAACACTCATCAAGACACCTGCCCATGGAAAGGAACTACCCAATGTGGGTCTCTGAGCTGCTCTGTTGCTCAATAAAGCACCTCTTCACCTTCCTCACCCTCCACTTGTCTGTGAACTTCATTCTTCCTGGAATCAGGACAGGAATTTGGGACCTGCCAAACGGCAGAGCTAAAAGAGCTGTAGCACAGACAGGGCTGAAACATACCCCTGGCACCCCATGTTGCAGGTGCCAAGAAGGAGAGCAGAGAGAAGGAGAGAAGAGCTGTTGCCCTTCAGGGACCCCAGAGCTAGGAGCTCCCTGACTAAGCCAAGGCAGAGAAACATCCTCTCTGGGGCTCTGAAGTTCCTGGCATCTCCAACCTTCCAGGTGTCATTGTATTCCCTGGTGTCAGCTGTGGAAACTGCTTACAGTACGCCTGGTCCAGCTGCAGCCTCGCAGGGAGCCAGTGCCTGTATCAGCACCTGAAGCTGCCTTCCCTGCCATCGCCAGCATGCCTGGCTGTGCACAGTGGCTGGACCGTACACTTGCTCACACACACCTTGCTGCTCTGCCCCTGGCTCCCCCTTGGCAGGCATGGGGTCCAGGCCGGTAGCGCGAGCCAAACACAGCCAGCCAGGCCGAGTGGGCAGAACGAGCCCAGTGGTCCTGAGCAAAACTTGGACAAGGGCGCCACTGGCCACAAAAGTTTCTAGCTGGTGAAGCGACACTCCAAGAATCCTATGACACTGGGGCCTCTCTCCTTCCTGACCAGGAGGGCCGGATTCCAACCCCCTCCAGAGCTGTCTGCTGTGGCTTTAAGAGAATGACTCTGAGTTAAACAGTGAAAACAGGACATTCAGCAAGAAGAATCCTTCTCAGGCCTGGGAAGTGCCATATCTATTATTAAGGGATGAGGTCTCTGGGTACTTAATTTAGGAAACCTGCTGCAAGCCAGATGGATAATGCCAAAGGCCAGATGTAGCCTCGACTACAGCTTCCTCAGCACAGCCTTAATTTATTTTTGGTAGTTTTTTCTTTTTAATACTTCAAAATCTCACTCTTTTAAAACTGTCAAGATTAGTGACCATTTCCAAGGACAGACCTTGAATTACCATTATTGCCCATATTATGTCTTCGTTATATTTTCCTTATTTATTTTGATATACAAGAATTGGTAAGTGCATATGTCTAAACTTCTATACTAGATGGTACACTTTCGACGATGGGATTCCCTTTTTTAATTAATTCAGCTCTCTCCCCAAACTCCCAAAGTACAGTGAAATGTACAGAGAGAAAACTCATTTGTTAACCAAATAATCTATATCTGAATTAATTGTGTGCAATTGGATAAGACATTAAAACTTTATAGTCCCTCAGTTTCCCCCATTATCTTTAATATGATTTTTAAGCTCACTTTCTACTCTAGACCATAAATGCCAAGAGGTTTTGGTAAGCAGATTAAGAGTGCAAACAAAAAAGAGGAATGTTTTTAACCTATTTTAAGAGAACAAAATGCTTTCAACTGCTTAATGGTATCTATTTTTACACATATGGGATCATTAAAATATCAGGGGAGTCAGCTGCCATCAGGCAAGTGCTTTGGATGTTCTCATTGCAAACCCTTCTGACCCACTGTACTTAGAAAGCCCCTTCTCTGGTGAACAGAGCTTCCCTTGAAGTAGGTAACTTCAAAGAGGCAACATGGTACACTGGCAAGCCCTCAGATCTCTTATCTGAAAAACCAGTAAATGAATTTAATGATAGTCAGGAAGTCTAATATAATAGTAGAAGCAGCTCCCACTCAATCAGGCCTTTGCTATTCTGGTAGATCACTAAAGAACATTGCAGTCCTATACCTGGTGTGATGGGGAGCGCCAGGATCAAGAGCCACAGATCTGGGTTTAAGTGTTCCTTTCCTCTGTCACTCACTGGCTATGTGACATAGAGCAATTAACTTGCTCGCTCTGACCTTCAGTTTCTGTCTAGATTTGTCCTTCCATCCTGACAAGCATATTGTAAAGATCAAATGAGGAAATGAGGTAATGAGTAGGCAAGCTCTTTGTGAACTGAAAAGAGATACAGATGTTAGCTCTATATTTTAAAAGATCCCATCAATCACATTGTGATTTAATTAGCATAGGCCATTTCCCACAAGCTAGTACAAGTCATAGGAATTTGACTGTATTGTGTTAGCATGTTACTGGATTCTTTTGCAGACACACTGTGAAGCAATCTGGTACAATAGTTAATAGTATGCCATTAAAGGCAACTAGACTTGGATTTGAATAACAATTTTGTAATTTACTAGCTAGGACTTTGGGAAAGATACTTTACCTCTCCTAGCCTCAGTTTCCAATTCTGCAAAGCAGCATTAGTTGAAAAATAATAATAGCTGTGTTATGGACTGAATGTTTGTATCTCTCCCGAGTTCATATAGTGAAGCTGTGACCTTCAATGTAATGATATTTGAAGATGGCATCCTGGGAGTTAATTGGGGTTAGAGGAAGTCTTGAGGGTGGGGCACTTGTAATAGGATTAGTGCCCTCATAAGAAGAGACACCAGAGAGCTTGCTCATTCTCTCTTTCTTCACCTTGTGAGGACATAGCTAGAAGGGGGACATCTATAAGTTAGGAAGCGACCCCTTTCCAGAACCCAACCATGTGGGCACCCTGATCCTGGGATTCCAGCCACCAGAACTCTGAAAATAAATCTCTGGTGTTTAAGCCTTCAGTCTGTGGTATTTTGCTTTGGCAGCCCAAGAAGACTAAGACAATCTACTAGAGTAAAAAATAACCAGAAAGATAATAATCACTGAATATGAAAACCAGAGGAACTTTAAACCAAGAAATTAATTACCCAAGTGCTAGAAGAGCTGAAAACTCAGCAAGGGCCAGTGAGGCAACTCAGAGATCAAGAGCAAGCCACTGCTGCTACCCCGAGACTGCAAGGACAAAGGGAGGCTGTGGGGTTACGAGAGCTCAAGGTTCAGGTCACCCATCGGAAACTGAAACCACAGTGGGGCTGTCTGGGGTAATCAAAAGATTCAGAGGAGGTGTAGCTGCTGATGCAAGCAGAGAGAGAGAAATGCCCTTAATTCTCCCTTCCTCCCACCCTCAGACTCCTCTCAGTGCTTCTCATTGCCTGTAGCAACCAAGTTCTAGTGACATTAGAACCTGGGACGCACAGATCTTGATGATGAGGACACCCTGTGTACATAGCATAATAGGGAGTGGAAGATTGGCTTCAGTAGCAAATAGGCCAAGGACCAGCACCGTCACCTTCTTGGGATTCATATTAGTTAACTGAAGATTAATATTAATTGTATGAGCAATCCTAGCTATTCAATTAAGTATTTAATTTAAAAACTCAGTGCTGACTTATACCATGGTTCCGTTAGAGCCAGATCTTTCTCTTACTATATTAGACATCCTGAGTATCGATAGGCTCTTTCACATGTTCCAGGCACTTTCATATATGTAATCTCATTTAACTCCAAAGAATTTATGCTTTTCTCCATTTTCCTTCCTATCTGCTCAGTGGTCTTATCCCTAGCAACTGAAGGGTGCCAGGATGTGGGGTTTAAAAGTTGGCCCTTCTCAATGTAGCTCCAACCTAGTTGTCCACGGAAATGCCCGCCACCTCTTCCGTGAACCCTATGCTGCAATCACTTTGGAGAACCCCCTGCCAGTTCCCAGAATGCTCACTCTTTCCTGCTTCCTGGATAGCATTCATACTGTCCTTTGTATAGCCTTCTTTTCAGGACCAGCTCATTGTCACCTCCTCTGTGAAGCCTAGAAACTCAGCTCACTGGCAGAATGCAGCACTTCCTCCTCCATCTCACTAATGTGCCCGAGGCTCCTGAGATTATTGTAGGGGTTATCTGGTTGCAGGAGTAGCATCCTCTTCTCCTGCTAGATCATGAGATTCTGGTTGGCAGCTCAGAGAATCTGGAGACTGAATCCTGGAGGAAAAGGTTACACCCAGTGTGGCACAAGGATTTAGAGCCCAAGAGACTTAAGTCTGAGCGCTAAATCTAAGTCTGATGCCAGGAGACCCACTCTGATCTCTACCAATTCCTAGCTGGGAATTTAGACAAGCGAATTAATCCTTGAGCTGGTTTTCCCTCTGGCTAAAATAGGGATGACAAGTACAAACCATCTCTTAGGGTTATTTTAAGAATTAACTTAGATAATCCATGTCAAATGCTGGTAGCAGTAGGAAATTTTTACCAAAGGCTGATCTCCTTCCCTTTCCTTCTCGCCTACAGTTATCCTCAGGGCAGTGAGGCCCAGGAGTCATATCTGGCCTGGTGCAAGAAAAAAGGACAAGAGAGAAAATATTTTAGGCTTTATGGGGAGCATTCAGCTCCTCTCACATATTCTTCTTTGTTTTAGTTATAATTTTTTTTACAACTCTTAAAAAATGTAAAAACCATTTTGCAATCCAAAAACAGGTCATCAGGATGGATGTGACCCACTGGCTGACCTGTGTTCTACTACACGGCTTAGCAATCTGTTTAGCCTTAGCCTGAAGCTTCCCCTTACTGTTTCCTTTCTTCTTTTACTTGTCTTCTTTTTTCTTTCCTTTCATTTTATCCACGTTCTTTTAATGGAGAAGTTAAAAACCCAAGTGTGAAGTCAGCCAAGCCTGGGTGCAAATCTCAACCCCAATGCCAAATGTTGAATAACTGCAGACAACTTACTTAATATCTTGTAGCCTCTGTTCCGGCACCTTTAACGTGATCCTGTAAAAACATCCTCCTAAAACTGTTGGGAAGTTTGAGAGGGAGGATGTGCCTGCAGTGAAATACTGGAGACAGTTCCAAAGGCTTCTGAGAGCTGATTGTTAAATTCTCAGGAAATTTACAAGCCAGCTCTTAGGCTGTTGGTAGCTTGAAATCAGCCATGGTGAGCATACTTACACTACAGAAATTGGCAAACACTACAAATCAGTCTTCCTCCCCACTCCCCAGCCAGTTGTTAAATGTTTACAGCACACCACTGTATTCTAAGCACGTTTCCCCCCTCAATCTTCTTACCTCCTTGGATCTCCCTGTTTCCAGTTTCACACTGCAAGAAATTAATGATATACCAGGAGGAATCTTGAGAGAGGAAAACATGCAAGCCTCCCAGGAAACTCTTAACAATAAGATCTTCACAATTCACACATCCTTTTAACGACCGTTGTGTTTTTCAGGCTGCAGAGTGCTACCCACTCAGTTAACACCCGTTATGTTGAAAAGCATTTGCTTTTCACAAGGAGGCATGTAGACTTTCCTATAAGTGCCAACAGAGAAAAAAGTAGATTGCTCCGTGATTTCCCAAAATGCTAAGTGCAGCGAGACTGAGAGCTAGTAGAGTTTCTGAAGATGCCATGTAAAATTGATAGATTCTGTTAATAAACCTAAGAGGAAGAAAAAATTTGTGAAAGGAAAACATTTAACTTAAATGAATGGGCATTTCAAACCAGAAAATCTTCTGGGAGATATTCTTCTTCCTGAGTGGGGCATTAAATTTTAATTATTTTTTTATGGTAGAATAAAATATTCTTCTTTTCCTTGACTTATAATCTTTTAGGTTCACTATTTGACCCAGAAGATGAAGATGCAAGATTTAAATTCTTTTCAGAGAATCCTTTGTTTTTTGTTTTGTTTGTTTTGTTTTTATTCAATTTAACAAAGTATTAATACTCTACCAGCTAGGAGTTGTGCTTGGCTTCTAGCCACAGAGACCACAGGACAGTGATTTCAAGGAGATAAAACTTTGTTTCACTGAAATGTGAAAGAAGTCTAGAGTAATACAGTCTAAGGCTGACATGACACCTCTTTCTATTTTTGTTTTCCTTAAACTATAGCACCAGGCATTCATCCTTAATGTTCCCTCATGGTCCAAGATGGTTGCCAAAGCTGTATTTACCATATCCACACGCTCTCCAGAAAGGTGGGAGAAGGTGGGAGAAGAGCTGTCTATGTTTCTCTCCAGAGATTTTCCAGAACTCCCACCAATCAGCTTCTGCTTGGTCTTATGGACCACTCCTAGCTGCAAGGAAAGCTGAAAAACAGCCTTCAAGCTAACCACATCACCACCCCAAATAAAGTCAGAGCTCAGTCACTAAAGAAAAAAACGGAAGGGTTATTGGATGGGTAACCAGCAATGTGCATTTGCTATAAGTGTTCTTTGCTCAAACATTTTGTGTGAAGGAGAGAGAGGATGAGGTGGGGCGGGGAGGGGGGGCGGTAGGAGAGGTGTGTTGAATTTTGGGGAAAAAGTAAAAATACATTTTTAAAAAGAGATTAAGACATTCCATGGTCTCAGACAATGTGTGATTTGGTCAACAAAACTCATGGTCAAATACCCACAAATACTCAGGTGCACATGCACAGCCACAAACACATGCATAGCAGCCTTTGTAGATGAAGTAACTAAATGAATTTAAAAAGCACAAAGAGCCATGGAAACACTATGTTAATTCATATTGCCAGTGTTCCAGAGCATATGATGCCTAAACTCTTTGCTTGGTTTCTCCCTATTTGGTCTAGAGTTGAGTGAGTTTGTATGTGTATCTGTGAATGTACTCATTCTTTTTTGTAAAAATGAAAGTGGCTAGAAAATGAAATGGAGAATTCTTTCCCAATTTATTTCTACTTCTGTCCTTCATTTTCTATGTTGAACTAAGAAAAAACAGTGTAATGCCATCATATATGTATATATGTATTTTTCCTGTGTCTTCTTTTAAAAAATATTTAAGATCTACAGAGATAGACGTAAAAACAATTTTAAAACATCAGGAAATGGGAGTAAAATGAAAATCATCAGGAAAAAAGGCAACGTAGAAAGTAGTTAAGAGCTAAGATTCCAGGACTTTGTTCCAACCTGGCTCCCTTCTTTTCTTAGCTACACAACTTTGGGCAAATAATTTTGTGCATAAAACAAAGTTTGTGTTAAGTACTTATTTGTGTCATTTTCCACTTGTGGCATCATAGCAGCACCCAATAAGTTTCAGATTTTGGAGCATTTTGAATTATGGATTTTCAGATGGGGATGCTCAGCCTGTAGCTATACGAAGTAGGTAATGTTTTTATCACCATTTTGCAAACAAACAAACAAAAACAGCTGAGGCTCAGAGAGACAAAGTCTCCTGCTGAGCTTCATGGCTAGTTAAATGCTAGAATGAGGATTTGAACTCAGGATAGGATGTATTTCGCTGCTAATGTCTGAATGCCATCACTGACAGGTCTTCTTTGAGTGGACAGAATGTGTATGGGGGACTTGTTAGTTTGGTGTGGACTCAGTTTTCAGAGGAAGGAAGTGAAGGGTGATTCAGAGCCCAGGGCTTCCTGGAGGGAGACAGATCTGGATGGCAGCTGGGAGGAAAGTTGAGATCAGGGAGAATGTGGGAAGCTACTGGGCAGACAACAGCATAGAACAAGGAGGTGCAAGCATTCATTCATTTTTGCAATTTGTAAATGTTATCTACAAATTTCCTAGGTGCTGGGGATAGTAGTGAGAGTGAAAGAAAGAAATGGTCTCTGCCCTTGCAAAGCTTACAGTCAAATGTTCAGAGATACTATTTATAGACTATCACAGGTAACTGTAGAATTACAGCTGTGATAAGTGAGTGCTTCAAAGAGGTTGAACATGGTGACATAAGATCCAGGTCAAGGACTTTGGATTGTGGGTAGTATGTCATAGCAATTCAAGCTCGCTGAGCTCCCACCCCATTTGCAAAGGTTTCCAAAGCAGGCACATGTCATTTACTAGGACTTGTTGGTAATTCAAAAAACTCTAGGAAAGCTAGACCAGTCCACCAGTTCTGGAAAGAAAGAAGAGACACTCTCCACGCGGGGTCATAGACTGCGTAAGTTCTTCTCATGAATGCAGGCTCAGTGTGAAGTCACATGGAAATATTCAGGCACTGTAACAGAAAAAATGCTCAAACCAATGCTGGGGACAACCATGCCCCCATAAGCAGCTGGGCATATTTCCAAGTAACCTGACCTTTTGTTACATGCTTCTGGAGGCAAGTAGAAGAACAGCAATGAGCAGAAATCACACAAAAGTGCCTGACCTTGCTTGTTCTGGGGAGATTGTTTGACTCCAAAACACCTGCACTCAAATTATTTCAGGCTGTTGCTGACTGAAAATAGAGCTCTGGAGATAAGTTCTCTTCAATCCTGTGATTTAAAATCCTATCAAAAAAGATGCCGGGGAAAATTACACTGAGCAGCACAAATGACTTAAGAATCTAGGTCAATCTGTGAATGAGGTATTTACAAAGTACAGGAAGCTTGAGCCTCCCTGGCCACCCATAATCCCCTGGATGTTCATCCCCTGGTATCTTTGCATGTCCATGGATCTGACCCTCTCACCCCTTCTGGGGGGGTCCTCTGGAACTCATGCTGTGTTATCAGAAAAATGTCTCTGCATTTTCAACTACTCTGAATTTGTCCTTTCCACTGTGGATGTGTCGCACACCCTAGGAAGGTACCACTTACGTCATCTTCTATGTAAATGGTATCCTATCAAGTTGGACAACGCCGGCAGCACTGCCTCTACCTGTTGCCCTGCTAAATCCTTACTCTTCTAAGTGCAGGCTATTTTTGTTTTCTCTTTCACAGCTCATCCTTGCTTCCAAGTTTAACTTCAAAATAGTTTTCCTCCTGACTTCAAAATCCCCAGGCCCTTCAGTTGCCCAATAGCCCTCTTTGTTACTGTGACACACAAACCCCAGAGAGCCCCCTTCTCCAGTGGCTTTAGCACCAGACTGTCCTTCATTGTACTACTCACATCATTCTTGCACACTTCAATATTCATGTGTATAATCCATCCATCACTCTGGCCCCCCCTTTCCTCAATCTCCTCACTTTCAACTATCTGTTCCTTCATCCCACCTCATTTATATAACCCTATAATCATGTCCTTGACCTTGTAATCTTCTCAAAGATCTCAATTTTGAGTGCCCTGTTTTGTTTGTTTTTTTCTTTTTTATCACCAGCTCTTGTACTTTAGGCTCACTTCCTCTAAATATTTTTACTCCAAAAACTCCTTAGTCTCATCAAGATGACCCATCCGTTGGAGCCACATTCAGGGAACCAACTCCACTTTCCTTCTTCCTTGCCCAGTGAAGAGTTCATGGTCATTGTGATCATTTCTTTATAAACACTCTTAAATCACCAGCTTCCATTTCTGCAGAGCCAACCAGACTAAGCCCAAACCTATTAAACCCTACTATCTCTTACTCTAAACGTGCAGTCCACACAGCTGAATGTTTCTAGACAGAAACACACCACATGATTGCGAATCTCAAATAGGCACTAAAGTAGACATCTATAATTTTTCACTCTTCAAAACTGTTTCATACTTTTTTCTCTCTTCTCAAATTTCATGCACCTGTGCACTTCCACTCTTGACCTTGTGTTATATTTCACTAAAAAAATAGAAGCAGACATTAAACAAAGAACTTCTTCCCACCTCCAAATTCCCACCCTGCCTGCACTGGAGATGCTCGCTTTCCCCTCATGTTGGTTTGAATGAAGCGTCCCTTCTCCTGGCAAAGGTGATCCCTATGCTTTTGCCCTGGACCTCAACTTCTCACCTTTTCCTAGAATCTGCTCCTATAATTATCCTTTCTCTCTTTTGCATTATGGATCTTTCCCTCTCTACTAATTTATCCCAGTCAGCACATAAGAATGCTGTAGTATCCTTGTCTTAAAATGAATAGCAAAAGAGCTCAAGCCCACATTTCTTCCAATCTCTGCCTCATTCCCAGTTTTCCCTCTATAGCAAACTTCCTCCAATACAGTAACCACTAGCCACATACTTGCGCTGTGTATTGAGATGTGCTGTGTAAACACACATACCAGATTTCAGAGCTTTTGTAAAATAAAAAAGTAAAGTATTGCCAGGTACGGTGGCCCATGCCTGTAGTCCCCACTACTACCAACGCTGAAGTGGGAGGATCACTTGAGCCCAGGATTTCTTGGCTGCTGTGAGCCATGATCATGCCTCTGCACTCCAATGTGGGTGACAGAGAGAGACCTTGTCTCTAAAAAACAAAATAAGTATCTCACAAGCAATTGTTATATTGATTACATGTTTAAATTATATTTTATTAAAATTAATTTACCTGCTTCTTTTTACTTTATTAATGTGCTTAATATGGCTATTTATTACATAGCTACTAGAAAATTTAAAATTACATACATGGCTCACATATGTCACTTGCATTATATTTCTATTGAACTGTACCCATCTACACAGCCTCCTCTGTGACCATTAGTCCCATGGCTCTAAATATCCTAAATATGATCTATAGGAAGATAGACGTCCCTTGAGTCTCAATATTTTCAGCTCTGGTCTTTCTTTAGAACTCCACTTTGCTATGCCCCATTATCTATTCAATAGTTCTACATGGATGTCTAAAAGATATCTAAAACTTACCAAGGATGAAATAGAACTACTGCCTATCCTCTACCCTAAATTGTCTTCTTCTCCAATTCCCCTTATCTTAGTAAATAGCACTACTGGTAGTGCTAGCTAAAAATATAGGTGCTATCCTTGATTCATTCCATTTCTTCTCTCCTTTCCTCAGAGTCACCTGCAAATTCTATTGACTCTCTCCAAAACACATCGTGAATTCATCCATGTTTCTCCTTCTCCACTACTGCTAATCTAACACAAGCCCCACTTCATCTCTCCCTAGTAAGCTTGGAACTCATAACCCTGCTTCCACTTTCCCACCTTTCCATTTTGCACACATTATTCAGAGTGGTATTTCATAAACATAAGTCATATAATGTGCCTCCCTGGTTAAAGCACTCCAGCAACTTTTGATTACACTCAGAAACTAACACCAATCCATTCACTCTGACTTCCAAAGCCCTGGCTGATCTGAACTCTACCTACCTCTCTGGTTTCATTTAATTCCTTCCTTCCTTTCACCCACCACATATCAACTGCTTGACCTTTCATCTCCTCTAACCCGCCAAGTTTGTTTCTGCCTCAAGGCCTTCACAGCAGCTGGTTCCTCTATCAAGACTGTGCCTTTGCAACCCCACTCCCATTTGCATGACTGGTCTCTTATTCACAGCTTAAATGCCAGTTCCTTAGGCAAGTCTTCCTTGACCCTTCAAACTAAAATATTCCCTGTATTATCACTCTACTTCTCTAAATAGCACTTACTGCTCATTTTCCTTGTAAATTCATTTATTTCTATATTGTCGCTCCTCCTCTTACAATACAGATGCTCTTTGACTTATGATTAAGTCTTAAGTGGGGTTACATCCCAATAAACCCATGGTAAGTTGAAAATATTACAAGTTAAAAATGCATTTAATACCCCTAACCTAGTGAATATTGTAGCTTAGCCTAGCCTACCTATTACCTTAGTAGTATATGTTAGAACAATACTCATCTAAAGTTTTTTTTTAAGTTTTAAAATTGTGGGAGTTTGTGTTCTAAGAAATCTGCAACTACTCCCAAGGTAGTAAAAATATTTTCCTAGAAATTTCGTAGTTTTCTTTTAAATTTAGGTCTATGATCCACTTCAAATCAATTTTTATGATTCAGGTGAGGTAGGGGTTAAACATCATTTCATCCTATATGAACTTTCAGTTGTTGCAAGAATATTTGTTTAAAAAAGACCCTCTCTTTTCCCATTGAATTATCTTGACATCCTTGCCATTGGTATTTAGTTGTGAAGCACTAAGAAGTGGATGTGAAGTCTTCTGTGCACTAGAATGACTTTTTGGCCAATAGGTTTCACAGCAGACCCACTGAGTAGCAAGTCAGCTTTTTTATTAGTGAGTGTCCTAAATGTTATTTAATTCATAGGTCTTGATTCTGATATCTTCTGGGTTCTCCAGGGAAAGACTCACATTCTCTTGCCTATTAGTACAAGGCTAGCCTCAGACATTCTGGGAGCTGGATTGGGGAAGCAATGTTGGGGATTCACCATTCAATATAAACTTTGTGTTCAGTACAGTCTGTCTCCTTCTTTGTGTCTGGTAAGTTGGGTCTATTTTGGTTTCATTTCACGAAAGTATAAGCTTCCCATCTCTCTTGGGGTTGGAAGAAAGATTAACATCCAACTATGAGTTGGGAAGTATTGTTTTAACTTTTCTTGGACAGACTTCAGACCTAAGGACCATAGGGCTTGCTTATTTGGATGTTTCCCTTTACCATCAAGGCTTATTCCACTCTGCGAAGTTCTTGCCATTCTACTTTGTCTTTGGATATTATGTAGTTGTGTTACAGAAGTCTCTCAATTTTATTAAAATTTCTGTTATAATTTCTTATTGTCTGTTATTTTTGTGTGATGTCTGTGAGGGAAGAAGAAAAATGGTGGCATCACTTAAAAGTGTAAGTCATGATTTCACATTTATAGAGGTTATTGGGCTTAGAGGGTGATGAACTGGAGGATCCTATTGTGACTCAGGTGAATTTGAAGACATTAAACACAACCAATATGTTGATTTGTACAAGATGTTCCATTCATTTAAGTATGTTTTTTTTGTTTAAAGAGATGGTCCATTACTCTCTGTCACCCAGGCTGGAGTGTAGTGGAACAATCATAGCTCACTGAACCTTGAATTCCTGGGCTCAAGTGCTCCTCCCATTTCAGCCTCCCAGGTAGCTGGGACCACAGGCAGATGCCATTCTTGGCTAATTTTTTAAACTTGTATAGAGATGGAGGTCTCATATGTTGCCTAGGCTAGTCTTGGACTCCTGGCCTCAAGTAGTCCTCCTGCCTCTGACTCCCAAAGCCCTAGGATTACAGGTGTGAGCCACCACAGCCGGCTATAAATATGCCTTTTTTTTTTTTTTTTTTTTTTTTTTGAGAAGGAGTATTGCTCTATCCCCAGGCTGGAGTGCAGTGGTGCGACCTTGGCTCACTGCAACCTCTGCCTCCCAGGTTCAAGTGATTCTCCTGCCTCAGCCTCCTGAGTAGCTAGGACTACAGGCACGCGCCTCCACGCCCAGCTAATTTTTGTGTTTTTAGTAGAGACAGGGTTTCACCACGTTGGCCAGGATGGTCTCAGTCTCTTGACCTCGTGATCTGCCTGCCTCAGCCTCCCAAAGTGCTGGGATTACAGGCGGGAGCCACTGCGCCCCGCCAAATATGCCTTTTAAACCTAAAACAATATCACACTGTTGCCTGTTGGGTCAATCTTAACGATTCCCTGCATAACCTTTCTGATCTTTTGCCCTTACCATCTTTTAAGTAATTCTCCTTTATCTTTCTTTCAGCCAGCAGTTTTGAGCACTTATTATGTATTAGTCACCATACTAGAAAATGGGATGTAATGATGAACATGATAAACATGTTTCCAGCACTCAGCAGATTATATTCCAGTAACAGACAAGAATAGCAACCAGACAATTATTATATGAGTAGGTAAGTGCTGTCATAAAGGCACATCAGACCATTATAAGAGCGGCTGGAAGGTACACTTAATGCTAGACTTGAGGGCTTGAGTTTCAAGAAAATCACACAGAGAAACTTAATCTATGAGACCCAAAGGGAGAGGGGTAGTTAGCCAAGCTGGGAAGCAGAGTGGAGGTAGAGACCTGGTAAGGAGAAGAATGATTCAGCCTGAGACAACCACCTGGGAAAAGATCCAGAGATAAGAATATTATCACTTAAAAGAAGGCATTGAGAGCAAATTCTTAGGCTTCAGTGCTTCATTTGCTATAAAGCACTTCTCTAGAAGTGGTCCGCGGAACCCTGCTTTATTTATTTATTTTTTTTTTCTTTTTTTTTTTTCCTGTTTTTTTTTTTTTTTTTTTTTTTATTATACTTTAGGGTTTTAGGGTACATGTGCACAATGTGCAGGTTTGTTACATATGTATCCATGTGCCATGTTGATTTCCTGCACCCATTAACTCGTCATTTAGCATTAGGTGTATCTCCTAATGCTGTCCCTCTCCCCTCCCCCCACCCCACAACAGTCCCCGGAGTGTGATGTTCCCCTTCCTGTGTCCATGAGTTCTCATTGTTCAATTCCCACCTATGAGTGAGAACATGCGGTGTTTGGTTTTTTGTCCTTGCGATAGTTTACTGAGAATGATGTTTTCCAGTTTCATCCATGTCCCTACAAAGGACACGAACTCATCATTTTTTATGGCTGCATAGTATTCCATGGTGTATATGTGCCACATTTTCTTAATCCAGTCTATCGTTGTTGGACATTTGGGTTGGTTCCAACTCTTTGCTATTGTGAATAGTGCCGCAATAAACATACGTGTGCATGTGTCTTTATAGCAGCATGATTTATAGTCCTTTGGGTATATACCCAGTAATGGGATGGCTGGGTCAAATGGTATTTCTAGTTCTAGATCTCTGAGGAATTGCCACACTGACTTCCACAATGGTTGAACTAGTTTACAGTCCCACCAACAGTGTAACTATACTACAAGGCTACAGTAACCAAAACAGCATGGTACTGGTACCACAACAGAGACATAGATCAATGGAACAGAACAGAGCCCTCAGAAATGATGCCGCATAGCTACAACTATCTGATCTTTGACAAACCTGACAAAAACAAGAAATGGGGAAAGGATTCCCTATTTAATAAATGGTGCTGGGAAAACTGGCTAGCCATATGTAGAAAGCTGCAACTGGATCCCTTCCTTACACCTTATACAAAAATTAATTCAAGATGGATTAAAGACTTATATGTTAGACCTAAAACCATTAAAATCCTACAAGAAAACCTAGGCAATACCATTCAGGACATAGGCGTGGGCAAGGACTTCATGTCTAAAACACCAAAAGCAATGGCAACAAAAGCCAAAATCGACAAATGGGATCTCATTAAACTAAAGAGCTTCTGCACAGCAAAAGAAACTATCATCAGAGTGAACAGGCAACCTACACAATGGGAGAAAATTTTTGCAACCTACTCAACTGACAAAGGGCTAATATCCAGAATCTACAATGAACTCAAACAAATTTACAAGAAAAAAACAAACAACCCCATCAAAAAGTGGGCAGAGGACATGAACAGACACTTCTCAAAAGAAGACATTTATGCAGCCAAAAAACACATGAAGAAATGCTCCTCATCACTGGCCATCAGAGAAATGCAAATCAAAACCACAGTGAGATACCATCTCACACCAGTTAGAATGGCCATCATTAAAAAAATCAGGAAACAACAGGTGCTGGAGAGGATGTGGAGAAATAGGAATACTTTTACACTGTTGGAACCCTGCTTTAGAATCACCTGAGGCCACTAGTTAAAATGCAAATTCCTGGGTCCCATTCCAGATGTACTAAATTCTAATCTCTGAGGATGAAGCCTGAGAATCTAAATTTTTATTAACTATCCAGGTGATTCTTGTACATAGCAAAATTTGAACATTTGTGAAATTTGGGGCTGGAAACTGGTAAACAAGATCTAGATAAAAGAGTGTTGTAAGCCACATTAGGGAGTTTAGAAATTATCCTAAGAATACAGTCATTGGAAGTATCTTCTGATCCATTGCAGATGAGTGACCACTGCGTATTTTTACCTTGGATACACAGCATGTAGCATAAAGCCTTTCAAGAATTCAGGTCATTTTATGATATAAAAGTATAATCATTTTTTAAAAAGTGTTGCCAAGAAAAGGGAAAAAAGAGAAATCAACGTTTGAAAAAAGGAGGAAGGGAGCAAAAGAGAGGAGAGAGAGTTGTTAATAAAAAGCCTAGATACCCTATTTTTCCCTTTACCCTAGTGAAAATCATTGCCTCACATCACAGTTAATCTCTTCCCAGAAACACTTCTCACTGAAATGGAGCATCTGTAGTACAGATTGCTAGTGCTTTCCCATTTTGTCTTCCTCTCCACCAGGGCACAGTGGACATTTTTGTTTTCCCACAAACGATCCTGTGCCTGCAGTTGGATAAGACCATATGACTACTTCTGGCCAATGGATTGTGGGAAGGGGCATTTAATTACCAATATAAGACTGTATCTCAGCCAGGCACGGTGGCCTGTACCCATGCCTGGCTGAGAGTAGTCTCAGCTACTTGGGAGGCTGAGGCAGGAGGATTACTTGAGCCCAGGAATTTGAAGCTGCAGTGAGCTATCATTGTACCACTGCACTCCAGGCTGGGCAAAAGAGCGAGACCCTGTCTCAAAAGAAGAAGAAGAAAAAAATAGATTATATCTCATTCTCTTCCCTTGCTGTGTTGATCATGCATGAAGGAATTCTCATGTAAAAAAGTTGGTGAAACTCTAAGATCAAAGCAGCGAAGACTGCTGAGCCCACATGTGGCAGCTTTCTTAGGGAGTCTCCGGAAACCTTAATGGATCTGTGTGTGAAAAACGTTTGCTGTTTCATGAAACAGAGTGGAGGACATTTGTCACCACAGCATAGCCCAGCATATTCTGCCTAGTGTAACATCTATTCTTTATTATGTACCTCTGTTAACAACACTTCTATTTCAATTATGATCCTCCTCTCTCCACCCAATCTCAACTAAAATTCAATGGTGCTTAGTGGAGTTAGGGAGTCATTCAATTTCCATTTGCCCAGTATTTCCTGATTGCTCTCTAAACTTCCCCAAGGCATCAATACCATGAAACCAACTATTTAATTTCAGTGAAATGGCTACTCAATTGTATCAGAGTCATTTGAAAAGAAGTATGAAATAGAAAACTGTTATGTGATAGCAAATGTTAAAGATGTTCGGAAGAGAGGAAATAGAAGTGTAAATACAAGCACATATAACCTGAAGTCCTAGGGAAACAAAGCACATATATTCAATCAGCTACTTTGTGTTGAGTTCATCCAAAGTCCTATTGCCCTTTCTTTAGGATGGCAATTCCCACATTTCAGTGTGCATAATAATCACCTGTACAGCTTGTTGAAAACTTAGATTTCTAGGCTCCATCCCCGGAAGTTAAAATTCAGTGCATCTGGGGTGGGCCTAGGAAATCACATTTTAATACGTGGCCTCAGGTGATTCTAAAGCACAAGTCTACAGAAAAGTGCTCTGCAGAGTTGAAGCACTGAAGCCTAAATATTTGCTACCAATGAGATCTTATTGCAGCAAACCCAAATGGGCTCAATAATCTCATTGAGTTTAACTCTTAAGGAGCTGCAAAGCTCAGCTAAACAAAATAACTTAATCCTAGGGGGTTACTTTGTGGGTCAAAATGACCCTCCCTTGAGGATTCCAGAGAACTAGTGTTTGAGTAATTGTTCAATGGTGTGGTCTCAATCATATGTGCCATGGAAGTTCAGAAAAGAGAGATTAAAATCTGGGTTTGGGACTAATCACAGAAAAAGTTACTATGAAGATTCTAGGATATAAAATACCTGTGATAGTTTTTAAAAATAGGGGAATTTTTATTGATGAGTGGTAGAAAATTGAGTGTCCAGAAAGTCCATTTGGATAAGCCAGTGATTTTGGCCAGGGCATGAAAACTAATCAAAAGAGAAATACTAATGAAAACGAGTAAGTATCTGTTTCCACAACTAATCTCCTCTTCCTTACTCACAAACTATTTCTCTGCCACGTGGTCCTTAGATAAGGAGTAGACTATAACTCAGGCTACTGACTTCCCAGAAGATGCTAAATAAAAGGATCTCAGTCCAATGCAACCCAGGTATCAGATCCAGCCCCAGCAGAGAGAAGATGCTTCCACTGGAGACTGGAGGAAAGAGAATGCCAAGAGTCAACTCATACCATAGATTTTCAAGTATTCTGGGAGACTCAATCTAGAAGAAAGTATACTCCAAGACCTCATTTGAATGCCCATTTGCTTTAAGTAATAATCAATGGTTACAGATGAAGTATTAAAACAATGGTCTCTGGTGACAAGGACCTCCTAGAAATTATCATGTATAAATGAACTGTTCCCACTTAATATTTGACATTGATAAACTTCTAACTGTAACTTTGACAGAAGAATATTTGTGCAGTGTGCCAGCTATTCCCAGGAAAGCTTAGTGCTGAAGAAATTCTTTAATGTCTGAAGCATTTCCATTGGTGAAGAGTGCCTACTTTAATTATCAATTTATAATTACATAATATAACGTATATACACACACATATATATGTGGGTATAAATATGTGTGTGTGTTTTTAAGATACATGAAGAAAACACTTTTTCTTAAAACATTGTGAAAGTTGATCATATGAATTGGGCCATCTTGCCATACCCAACTAAAACAAAGTTGAGAAGCCGGAGAGAAAAAGCACTCAGCACGCATAGCATCACTCCAAAAATGCAATTATCTGCAAGCCTGGCTGCTGAAACTACCTGCTGTAACCTGGAACCAGTTTTATCTGATAGCTACTGAAACAATCTGCTACAACTCCAAGACAACTTTTGCCCACAGTGTCACTTACCAGTCAGAGCTTGCCAGCTCCCAAAACTTTACTAGTGCCAGTGAACTTTCTCAAAGAGCGATACGTAACATTTCTCTTTTTAAAGTAAAACCTCTAACCTTCTCTTACTTTTTCAGACATATTGAAGGCCACCCAGTCTGTGTGTATGCCCTGAATTGCAATTCTTTCTTTCCAAATAAAATATTTTGGAGACTTGTCTCCTTATTTTATTTGACTTTTACACCATTAACAGTGATTACAAACTTAATTCCTTTAAAGTATTTCAGGAACAGATGTAAATTTAATATGATTGATTTATTTAAACACTTCAAATCCCATAAGCAGCAAAATAAACTATATAAAAATACAATTACCACAGAACATAGAGCACTAATATTTAATCCTGCTCTAAAGAATCAACACTTAGGGTTTCATGAATTTCTTCCTTATTTCTGTACTTACATATGTTGCTCCTATTTATCTGGCTGCTTTTCCAGCATGCCAATAACATATTTTGACACCTTCCCAAGGTTGCAGAAATCTTTCTAGATACAAAGAAAAAAAAAAACCTTTTCAGGCCACCCAAGCTTATAGGATCTGGCTTATTTCCCAACTCTCAGGATTTTGTTATTTCTTCCAAGGTGATTCAAACCCAAGCCACTTTTCAACAAACTGAGCTTCCTTTTTCCTTGTTAAATTTAACTTGTTGGCCAGGCACCGTGGCTCACGCCTGTAATCCCAGCACTTTGGGAGGCTGAGGCAGGCAGATGAGGTCAGGAGCTCGAGACCAGCTTGACCAACATGGTGAAACCCCATCTCTACTAAAAATACAAAAATTAGCCAGGCGTTGTGCCACACGCCTGTAATCCCAGCTACTCAGGAGGCTGAGGCAGGAGAATCGCTTGAACCCTGGAAGCAGAGGTTGCAGTGAGCTGAGATCATGCCACTGCACTCCAGCCTAGGCGACAGAGTGAGACTCCATCTCAAAAAAAAAAAAAAAAAAAAAAAAAAAAAAGAAAAAGAAAAAATTTAACTTGTTACATTAATAAGAATTTTAAGGTCCACACTTTGACATAGCTTCTACTGTTTTGTAACTTATGTCTTGCCATGAAACAATACATTAAGTCTTACTTGGCCATTGTTACCAAATCAAATGTTCCATCATCGCAATATATAGTTTTGATAGCATTATAAAAATGTTTATACTCTTTATTTTTTCTTATAATTTAATGGAATCTATCAAGCATTTTTATCTTCTATGAGATAAGAGATAATATCTACATACTTATCTTTTCTCCTGAGGGCATTTGGTTAATTTATCTCCTTGGAACACAATGTTGAACCTATTTTTTATTTAATGATGGTATGTGGCCGCTGGCACTATTTACCTGTTCAATCCCCTTTCTACTTAATTATTAGGTATGACTACCAATGTTGATCAGTCCCTCCTGTTCTTGATACAGTTTCTACCTTTGCTTGGTGTTCTAAGAAGTAACTCTGCTTACACAAATAGAAACAATTGCACACTTATATTTTAGGAACAACCATGTGCTTAACTGAAGATATGAAGATAGAAAATTATGTATACACATGTGTGTATGTAGTAGGTATGTATTTACTTGTAAATTGCCCCCTTTGTCATTTGAATACCAATCCTAATGACTTTCAAGATATTCTAATGTAGTTTGGAAACCATAGATTATAACTGGAATCTACAGAACTTATAATGCCACTTGCTAATTGAATGTGATCTTTACTATGTTTGGAGTTCCTTATCTGTAAACTGAGAATACAAAAGCAGACCTTCCTCACTAGGGTACTGTAAGGATGAGAAGTAAATTGTTCTAATTCTGAAAACACAAAGTCAAAAAATAATGTAGATGATAACCAAGATGAAATTCCTTTTTTTCTTATATCCCAGAAACTTCTCCCACAAGCCCAGTATTCAAATCTCTAAGTTAGTGAATGGCCAACATGAAAAGGTCTCAAAGACAGTGAACCTAATGGCTAAGTTTCCAATCAATAGAACTCACTAGGTAGTCTTAAGAAAGGAAGGCCACATCTGCTTTTGTTCCATGTACCCAGGCTGGACTATCTGAGAGAGCTGTCTGGCCTCTCATTTCTGTTTTTATTGTGGCGGAACTTCAGAACCCATAACAGTGCAGGTCAGCCCCAGAAAAAGCATCAACTGACTTTGCCAGAGAATTACAACAATGCAGGTCTCAGAATTCTTTGACTCCTTCCCATTTCACTTACAGTGGAAGCCAACATCTTCATGATGTCCTCCATGGTCTATCATGCTCTAGGCCTGTGTTACCCTTCCAACTCTTAGGTCTTAGTTCTCTTCTCCTTGATCACTGGACTCCAATCATTTCAGCCTTTTTGCTAAGCATTAAATGCTCCAGGATCCCAGCTTAGGGTCTTGGCAGTGCTATTTGCTCTACCTGAAATGCTTTCCTCCAGAAATTCGCAGCCTTTGAGTCTTTGTACAAATGTCATCTTCTTAGTCAATCCATCTTGACCACCTAATTTAAAACTGCAAAAAGCCTTCCAGCTCTTTGCACTGCTAATCTCCTTTACGCTGCTGGAGTAGACACTGTTGATATCCTGCCCATAATCCTTCAGCCCATCCTTGGCTATCACCTGTGGCTATGGTGAACAGTTCCCCACAAGTTGACAGCTTTCCCCATTAGGCATCTCACATTTCTGTTTCACTTTCTGAGGGTTTTCTCTACCACTGAAGATTGCAAGGCCCATTGGGGGCAGTTCTGAAGAGGAGAGGATTTAATGTCCTTAGAGGTACCCCTCAGGTAATGAGGGATGGAGTTGGTCCATAAATAACCTAGATTTCCCAGCCCTCAGGATTGGGAATTATTACACTATTTTACACTATTTTTACACTATTTTTCAGTGAGTCTCCAGAAGGATTGAGCTCCCTGCTCATTAACAATTAACTGGCTTTTCTACCTTTCCTGCCTCTATTTCTCTTCTCCCTTATGCGTGCTTTCTGGGATCATCTCCTAATAAGCTAATTGCACCAAAGCCCTTGTCTCAGGATCTTCTTTGGGGTGAACCCAATCTGAGACACTGCTCTACATTTTTATTGTTTCACTTATTGTTTCACTTATCATCCTCTAACATAATAAGTAATTTACTCATCTACTTATTTATTGTCTGTCTCTTTTCCACTAGAATATAAGTCCCTTTGTGCTATCGTGATACAATAGTGATATTGTAATATAATAAGAAATAAATATTTGGATTTTATTCTGGGTTCCTGACATAAGACCTTCTAAGGCCCTTAGAATCTCCACAGTAATAGGAGTGTCTTTTTGCTAATGAGATGGCTGATAGTCCCTAGATAGCCTCAGGATGGGAGCTGGTTGCCAGAAAGACCAAGGCAGGATTAGAGGGTTAGAACTTTCAACCCCCAACCTCTGACCTCCAGGGAGGTGAGAGGAGCTGGAGATTGAATCAATCACCAATGGTCAATGATTTAATCAATCATGCCTATATAATGGAATTGCCGTTAAAAACTCTAAATGATAGAGTTCAGAGAGCCTCACTATCTTCTCATTCCTGCGCACCAAATAACTTCCTGATTCCTGACTCAGCTCCCGGGATCACTCACCACTGCTAGGGGCCACTGGCATTCTGCTCACTAGAGAGTTAAACAGATGAGCCATGTGTCTTACTCAGCAGTCTCTTGTGAGTTCTGTAATTCTTGTCTTCCACCAAAAGTCTAGTCATCTCTGAGTGTATTAATTGCTCCAATTTTGGTTTCTGTAAGGATAGGTAAATTGTGTAGTAATTAAGCACACTAGCTTTGGAGTGAAAAGACATTTGTTTGAATCCCAGCTCTACCAGGTATTAGCTACGGATCTTGAAGCAAGCTGCCTGACCTTCTGAGTCTCATGTAAGTTGGAGCTAATAATACTCATTTAACAGGTTTGCAGTCAGGTTTAAATAAAATAGTGTGTGAAAGTGCCTGGCATGGGTGGCAGAAGATGCTGAATGAATAGATGCTCTTCTGGTCAAGGCTGAGAACCAGAACCTTAGCCCTTTCTCAAGTCACTATCTTGCCAGGCCATGCTAGTCAGACAGTCAATCAGCCTTCCCCTGGCAGTTCTCCTACCCCATCACATAGACCCTTTTAAGTAACTTCAGCATGTTGATGTAATAGTGTCTGTTTAAGGATGGTTGGGCCAATGGAGTGTGTTATTGCTCCAATATCAAATTTGTCTTGGCAACTGACTATAAATCACAGCAGCAGGCTCTGTCCCCAATTTCACACAAATACATTTGCGAGCACAGTATCCCATTGCCCACAGAGATAATCCATGCAACTTCCAGGTTGGACAAAGACCTACTTGGCACCAAGATAAGAGACGGACCCTTGACAGCAAACAAAAGAAACTGACTGCATGTACTGGCTGACCTCAGCACCTTGTTGTTGCTATGCTGATTCTGAATAAGGGGGTGGTTGCCCTACAAACCTATGCTGGCTCTCTCCAGCATTTAAAGAAAGAAAAAAAAAATCACAATTCTACAGTATCTTATTATATGATACTGAACAAGTGACAGTTCATCTGAGATTTTCAGACAACCTGATAAAGTATGTGCAGTTCTCGATAAACAGCCTCCCACGGTCCCCACCCTTCATTGCTGACAGGTGGCAGAAGGAGAGAAGGAGGCAGGAGGAAATAGAAAGGCCACAGGATTTCTCCATTCTATTTCTTTGGGCTCAGGCTCAAGTGCCTACAACTTTTGTCAGTTTGGAGTTGTCAAATCCACTGTTTCTATTATGTTAGAACCAATAAATTCCTTCCAAAAATCACCTTCGTGATAATTTTCTGGGTAAAAATAAAATATAGGAGCACCAACAAGTAGCAGTAATTCTGTTCTTTCCTCCTTTCTCACCAAGAAGATAATCTCCACCTTCCTCCTAACTGCTCCTTCCATTCCTTCTTCCATTATGTCCAATCTGTCCCCTGAGCTCTTAAACTCATAGGATTCTCTTTATCAGAACTATACTTTCTGACCTTCATTTGAACCTGGGCTTCAGAAAACCCTGGAATCTTTGATTGGAAAGACCCCTCATTCTGACAGTACCTTCCATCTCTCAGGGCAGGTCCAGTAGAGCATGGCTATCAGGATAGCAGATGGGGAGAAGGAGGCCAGGGCCCAGGGAGGCCGCAGGCAGCCTGAGTCAAAACCGAGGTGAGACCAGAAGCTTTGCTGAAAGGAGCCATGGTTATAGCCAAAAGCAGAGTCAGGGGCCAAATATGAAGATTAGGGTGAGACTAAAAATGAGGAATAAGAAAATAACACAGTGAGTTGGAACATGCAGAAGGCAAATAGAATCAGTATTGGAAATGGGCATATGTAGACCATCAGGGCACTGGACCCCTTGTATGGGGTGCATTTGGCCAGAGGGGCCTGGACAGTTTGAAGCAGCTAGGTAAGATGGAACCACTTCTTCAACCCCTGATAGATCAAACCTTACATTTTAACAACACTTGCCTATATTTTCCTCCCCTGGGTAATTGGGGCCTAATACTTGCTCTGTATGAAAGTTCCCCACAATGTGGGACGGATGAAAGCGATGTGTTCTTGGAAACTGGAGAGTGGTGGGGTGAAGGCACCCAAAATTCAGATTTGCAAATCCTGGAGACATGCAAGATTTGAGCCCAATATACCTGAAAATAGAGTCTGGACAGTTTTCCAAATTAAGAGTCCGGAGCTAACTATTAGAAACCCGTGAGCAATAGCCTGTAAAAGGAGTGAATAACAGAGTGTGGTACTGGAAAATTATTTTAATTACCTGGGCAGATAAGGAATGAGGTCTCCAGGGCCCTTAACAAGTCAGGGGAGCTCAAACTGTAGAGGGTCTGTGCCAGCAAAAGGGCCAGGGAATAGAACACTTCTTGTCCTCTCTACAGTTTGTTTTAGAAATAAGGAACCAGGTTTAGGGAGTGTAAAGTAATCTCCATGTCATTGGGATTGTGAGGAGAAGCCAGATGACCCTTAACCAGTAGCTACAGCTTGAGTACTATGAATATGGCAATGTCTTCCCTCTGAAACTAATAAAATCCCTATTTGATTGTATTAAAAATAATGATAATAACCATGAAAATATTAATATTGAGCCTGAAGTTTTAGGCAGGCAGTGTCATTCAGACAGTAAAAGTCACTGTGAGTTGTTTCCACAGAGGGGCATGAGGAGTTGAATTTGGCTATGTTTCTCCCCGGCAGGTCCAAGGGTCCTGTTTTGTTCTGTGGGGTTGCTGGGAGTGGACAGTCAGGCTGGTTGTAATTAACAAAGAGCAGCAATACTGAGTGCTGAGAACACTGGTGCACAGCCCATAACTGAGGTCTCTAAACAAGCCATTCTTCCACTTGAGTATTTACTAAGGACCTAATAGAAATTGGAAGGGTATTAAATAGTGAAGTAGAATTCTCTGTCTTCAAGGGGTTGTCACACACAGGTAAAACAGTGGGAAGCCTTCAGTTCTACCATTAGGAAGTGACTATAAATACAATTGTTCAATGAAAGCAGAGATAGTATGGGTCAGTACAGTTCCTTCCCTCCCTTGCTCCCTCCCTCCCCTCCTTCCTTCCTACCTTCCTTCCTTGCTTCCTATCTAAACTTTTAAAATATCTATGGAGAGCCCCGCCAGGCACTGGATATTCAGTGAATGAGGCAGATAGAGCTCTGCCCCAGAGAAACTTACAATCTTGGCTGGAAAGCCTATAGCCTTGAAGAGTGGAGAAGGCTTAGAGTTTCTAAATGGAGGAGGGAGAGCATTATGGCAGGGTCAACTACAGGAACACAGGCAAGATTGGGAACGATGGTGGAGGAAGGAAAGGGAATCATTGCATACGCTGCAATATCGTTTTAGGACATTGGAGCCCTTTTACAAGAACGGTGAGTCAAAGAAGCTATTGAAGTTTGTTCATCCACTTATCTTTTTTCGGTCTTCATTTCTACCTTCTTCAAGAGAGTGGTTTCTTTCTCATAGATCTGAATTCCCAGCTTGGTTTTTACTTTCCTTGCACTATCTGATTTATGTTCATTGCTTACAGTAAAACATTGTAGTTCAGGATGCGGCTAGCCATAGTGGAAAGAGCCCAGCCTGAGAACTGGTTGACCTGGATAAATGTCAGTGAGTGTGGGAATATGGAAATGCAGGAAGGGGGAGTCACCCAGACACTAGAACCCAAACCTGGCAGTGCAGCAGTTAGGTACCTCCTCACTCGCAGTCAGTTGCCAATGATGACTCAGGCCCATCAAACTACATCAATTAATCTACACTATGTACTGTTATGCTAGACCCCTATTGACTCCAACAGGGATGGTACCATGTCCAAGAGGCTGAAGAAGAGACCAGGAGCCAGCAAACAAGACATGGGGTTTATTGTGGACTTACATATGGGGCCATTCAGTGGCTGTGGACTGGACAGGAGAACAACTACCATTTGTAAAAAGCATGTAGTTTGTATAGTATTTTCACTTAGCTCCCTCTACCTAGCAACCTTCACCTGGCAACCCTCATTTAACTCAAAACAAAGGGCCTCGGTCGCCAGTACAGCCTGTGTTCCAAGGAATGGGTCAGGGATTTGAATGTCCGTCATAGATACGGACTAAATCTCTAGGTTGGCTACTCCCATGTTCCTTAGCTCGCAACTCTGAACACACATTCTGCTTAGACCATAGGGTCATTTTCAGGGTATGCATAAGTTATTGCTGTCAGTTGCATCTGCCATACATGTACCAGGGACACTGCTAGGCAAGTTAGGAGAGAATCACTGTAGCCTCGTTCCAGTCTCCATTTTTGCAAAACATAAGCACCTGCAAAAAGATGAAAAATGTTTTAAAATCTGAAGTTTCTTTGTGGGAATAGAGACAGGGAAACCTGTCCACTTTAATCAGGAAGGAGACTTAAGTGTCTAGGCCAGTCTGGTCTTTGGGCTAGACTGGAATCTGTAAGCATTCTTTAGGCACACCATGCATCCAGGCAGCACTTAAGCTAGGCCACCTCCTAGGCACAACTAGTATGTATTCCATCCTGGGTGCCTTACATGTGTAATCCAAATGTCAGTTGGGATCATCTAACCACTTAAAACCCACACAAAATTTATTGGAATGACTATTTCATGTCTTGTAGAAGTTCAAAGGCTTTTAACATATTTCTGCTAATTCTTGGGGGATTTATGTTGCCTCCAAAGTACTCTCTTTGTTTCAAACTAGAATAATCCAGACAAACCTCATGACCTTCCTTTAATTAGAAGACAAAAGCAAAATAAAATAAACTCCTTAAACACAGAAACATTTGTGAATACCATAATTATGATTCTAATATCCCAACTAAAGAGCCAACAAAAACAATTTTAAATTGAACATTAGTCATCTCCCTTCTTAAATTATTCTTTAGCTTCTGAACTATCGGGAATTTGCCCATGGTAGTCTCCCATAATCCACTGCTTTCTCTCAATATTGACTGCTTGCTCTTAGGCTCTCTCTCTCTCTCTCTCACACACACACACACACACCCACTCTCTCTCTCTCTCTCTAGTTCTTGCTCCCTCTGTTCCATGTTTTCTTCTGAGCTCCTTTTTCTGATTCTCCAAAATTCTGATTCTCCTAAATTCTTCTTTCTTCCCCTCGTCCTCCTCTTCTTCTTTCTTTCCTCCTTCTCTCCCTCTCTCCTCTGTCTCTCATATGTCCAGAAAAATTTACTTTTGAAAGCCCTGGCTATTTATAGGGACAAGTCATAAAAAGAGGCTCCTGGAATCAGGGTGAGAGTGGCTCATGAATATACCCGAAAATGTTGACTTCCAATTGTTGTGTGCTGGCCTCTAGCATGTTTACCAGGTTTAGGTGAAGTGTTTAAAATAAAAGATGCCATTATTTGGCAGTAACCCAAAATATATTTATGCTTTTACTTCTTTCCTCTTCCAAACCAAAATTTCATCATCTCAGATCTCACTTTCTGCTTTCTTTTTCCTGATAATGAGTGAATAGGCCAGGAAGTCAATCAGACACTGAATCACAAAATGTGAACATGGGAGAGGGAAAGGAGAAGCAAAGACCAATCAACCCTCATCAAATACCTGCTGTGTGCCAGGAAGTTTATTAAGCTACTTTTAAGGGATCTTGTATGTCCTCTCCACACTTCTGGTTTGACAGTTGAGAAAATAGATTCTCCAAAGTGAAGAGAGTCATCCAACATTTGGTTGCAGTTGGTGTCAAAACGAACACAAGTAACTTTTTTTTTTTTAACTCAGCCTAGTGTTCAAATAGGACTCATTCTCAAGAAAATCTCTAAAAAGGACACTGAGGGTATGATTTTCAGATGATATTATTGGGTGGCTTGGATAGTTTAGGGAAAGGAGAGGGAAATTTCTTGTAACGTTTGAAATCATACTATATAGGTGACTGTCCCTCGTAGCATTAAAATAGTAAACGCCCATTAAGAATGATTTGGTGTGGTGCTGGTGATGAGAACAGACAAGATCTAGCCCATAGCGATAAGAAAACTCCAGGAGGTTACTGTGCCTGTGATGCATTGGCTTGTGCAGGAGCATGGAGGCATTTGGCCATTTATGACATTTCTCTTTTGTCTAGTGTTAATACTGGCACATTTGACTTTTGGCTCAAGGGAACACAGCTCATCTTCCCAGAGTAAGCAGTCAATGAAATTAGGTCTCTCCCAAATAATTGTGTAATGGAGTTGGATGGGCTACGCAAGTCTATAGCCTCCTCCAAAGTAGTAGTCTTTGTACAACAAAATCTCCTTAAGGCTAGTGGCCTCACTGAAATTTGGAGAATCAGTGAGGTTTTAGACAGTCTCAAGAAGCTGATTTCTTCTCCAGCAGTTTCAGCTCTCCAAGAGAACATGTAGTTCACCAGGCAGAATAGACTCAGTGAGATGACCATTGGTTCTGGCCAACCAGCAACAGCAAAAGGAAAAGCACTTGACCCAGACCTGGCCAGTTAGAGACCAACATCCCTGTAGCTAGAAGAATTGGCTCAATGACAGCCATATGACCCATGCTGGACTAACCTGTAAGCTCTTTCTTCAAGTAGAGGTAATGCTCTACTATACGCAATACTTGGCTGAAGCTACGTTGAGTCAATTCCTGTCATTTTCACTGAGAGTCCTTAAAAGTAGATGTCCTAGTTTAAAATGTAGAGAATGGTGAAAGGTCAGCTGAGCTTTATTTCCATTTATCCTGAGTCACACATTCTTCTGCCATCCCATGTATGCTAGGTCTAGTAGTAGTAAAAAGAAAGGTGTTGAAATTTTGAGTTTGCCCCTTGGTTATTGGTATAGTTTTGCCTCACAAAACAGAAGTACAAAACTTACTAGCCTCAAAAGTAAATGGAGAACCAAATTCAAATTAAATTTAAGTGGCAAAATGTCCTGGGTCACCTTTACTCAGCTCTGGCATTGCTGTTTAGAATTATATAATGAACTCTTTAAAAGCAGGGATTATCTCTTGCTCATTTCTGTAGTCTTCACAATGCCTAGAATAACAAAGTCATCATTCATCCAATGTCTACTAAGCACTGTACTAGGTGACTTTCATATGTTAAGATATAGTTTTAACAAAATCCTAAAAGACGAAAGTTATTATGTAGGAAACAGTGATTCTAGAAGTTTCTTAAAAATCATGCAACTAGTAAATAGCAGGGTCAGAATTTGAAACTAGGTCTAATTTTAAACTTATGTTCATGATATTACATTGCACTGTACAGTACTTAGCAAAAACTGGGTACACAATAAAGCCTTGTTAAATTGAGTTGAAAATAAGAGCAGTTTGTGAATAGGCAGAAAATTTTAATCGTAAAACCAAATAGCTTCCAAAACTAAATAAATTAGCTTCTAATTATTTCTGGTGTTTTAATCTTGTTTCCTTAACCAAATCAAAAATACTAGGACACTAAATTCCTGATGTTTATAATGTAGTGTTTTCAAAAGAGTGTTATCATACAAACATAGTAGATATTCTGGAAATTTTTATTTAGTTGAAGGGCTCTGAGTGTAATCAGATCCCCTGATGTTTAGTGATATCAGTTCTTTGCAGTGGATATCCAGCAGTCACATGCTAGAGCACCATCAATAGTTAAACTCAAAAAAGAATACAAAGCGTTGCCTAGCCGTCTCCACCCCACTCCCCAACCTGCCCATCCACACTCCCCTGCTTTCAGTTAATGCCCCCATGCTGCCCATCCACACTCCCCTGCATTCAGTTAATGGAGTTTTCAACACATCCTTAAGCATATAACAAACCTTCTCTGTCACATGCCTGCCAAGGCCTGTATTACAACCCGGAGGCTATTGTTTCACTTACTGCATTTGCCATAAACATTGCTGACTTCATCAGCAATTGAGAAACTGAGCTCAGGTCTCAACAGGTAGGAAGGCTTTGAACTTGCCATCTGTAGCACTGCAGACTACAATTTTCAGGCATTTCGACTTTCTGGCTGCAGGGGCTTAATTATTGATTCAGGTAGTTGAGGGCAAGGGGGCTGGGGCTGGAGGTGGGGCAAGCCCTGGCAAAAGCAGGATGTGGAAGAAGAAAGGAAAGGTGATGCCCAAACTATTGGAATGTTGGAAAGTTCCAACTCTTTGGGAGGAGTCAAGCTTATCATTTTGCCATTAACCAATACAGTCAATCTCTAATTTCCCAATGCCCTCTTTTTTTTTTTAATTATACTTTAAGTTCTAGGGTACATGTGCACAATGTGCAGGTTTGTTACATAGGTTTACATGTGCCATGTTGGTTTGCTGCACCCGTCAACTCATAATTTACATTAGGTATTTCTCCTAATGTTATCCCTCCCTCAGCCCCCCACCCCCTGACAGGCCCTGGTGTGTGATGTTCCCCTCCCTGTGTCCAAGTGTTCTCCTTGTTCAATTCCCACCTATGAGTGAGAACATGCAGTGTTTGGTTTTCCATCCTTGCGATAGTTTGCTGAGAATGATGGTTTCCAGCTTCATCCATGTCCCTGCAAAGGACATGAACTCATCCATTTTTATGGCTGCATAGTATTCCATGGTGTATATGTACCACATATTCTTAATCCAGTCTATCATTGAAGGACATTTGGGTTGGTTCCAAGTCTTTATTATTGTGAATAGTGCCGCAATCAACATACGTGTGCATGTGTCTTTATAGGAGCATGATTTATAATCCTTTGGGTATATACCCAGGATTGGGATTGCTGGGTCAAATGGTATTTCTAGTTCTAGATCCTTGAGGAATCACCACACTGTCTTCCACAATGGATGAACTAATTTACACTCCCACCAACAGTGTGAAAGCATTCTTATTTCTCCACATCCTCTCTGGCATCTGTTGTTTCCTGACTTTTTAATGATCACCATTCTAACTGGCATGAGATGGTATCTCATTGTGGTTTTGATTTGCATTTCTCTGATAACCAGTGATGTTGAGCATTTTTTCATGTGTCTGTTGGCTTCATAAATGTCTTCTTTTGAGAAGTGTCTGCTCATATCCTTTGCCCGCTTTTCGATGGGGTTTTTTTTTCTGGTAAATTTGTTTAAGTTCTTTGTAAATTCTGGATATTAGCCCTTTCTCAGATGGGTAGATTGCAAAAATTTTCTCCCATTCTGTAGGTTGCCTGTTCACTCTGATGGTAGTTTCTTTTGCTATGCAGAAGCTCTTTACTTTAATTAGATCCCATTTGTTTGTTTTGGCTTTTGTTGTCATTGCTTTTGGTGTTTTAGTCATGAAGTCTTTGCCCATGCCTATGTCCTAAATGGTATTGCCTAGGTTTTCTTCTAGGGTTTTTATGGTTTTAGGTCTAACATTTAAGTCTCTAGTCCATCTTGAATTAATTTTTGTATAAGGTGTAAGGAAGGGATCCAGTTTCAGCTTTCTACATATGGATAGCCAGTTTTCCCAATACCATTTATTAAACAGGGAATCCTTTGCCTATTTCTTGTTTTTGTCGGGTTTGTCAAAGATCAGGTGGTTTTAGATGTGTGGTGTTATTTCTGAGGCCTCTGTTCTGTTCCATTGGTCTGTATATCTGTTTTGGTACCAGTACCATGCTGTTTTGGTTATGTAGCCTTGTAGTATAGTTTGAAGTCAGGTAGCGTGATGCCTCCAGCTTTGTTCTTTTGGCTTAGGATTGACTTGGCTATGCAGGCTCTTTTTTTGGTTCCATATGAACTTTAAAGTAGTTTTTCCCAATTCTGTGAAGAAAGTCATTGGTAGCTTGATGGGGATGGCATTGAATCTATAAATTACCTTGGGCAATATGGCCATTTTCACAATATTGATTCTTCCTATCCAGGAGCATGGAATGTTCTTCCATTTGTTTGTGTCCTCTTTTGTTTTGTTGAGCAGTGGTTTGTAGTTCTCCTTGAAGAGGTCCTTCACATCCCTTGTAAGTTGGATTCCTAGGTATTTTATTCTCTTTGAAGCAATTATGAATGGGAGTTCACTCATGATTTGGCTCTCTGTTTGTGTGTTATTGGTGTATAGGGATGCTTGTGATTTTTGCACATTGATTTTGTATCCTGAGACTTTGCTGAAGTGGCTTATCAGCTTAAGGAGATTTTGGGCTGAGACAATGGGTTTTCTAAATATACAATCATGTCATCTGTAAACAGGGACCATTTAACTTCCTCTTTTCCTAATTGAATACCTTTATTTCTTTCTCTTACCTGATTGCCCCAACCAGAACCTCCAACACTATGTTGAATAGGAGTGGTGAGAGAGGGCATCCTTGTCTTGTGCTGGTTTTCAAAGGGAATGCTTCCAGTTTTTGCCCATTCAGTATGATATTGGTTGTGGGTTTGTCATAAATAGCTCTTATTATTTTGAGATACGTTCTATCAATACCTAGTTTCTTGAGAGTTTTTAGCATGAAGGAGTGTTGAATTTTGTCAAAGGCCTTTTCTGCATCTATTGAGATAATCATGTGGTTTTTGTCATTGGTTCTGTTTATGTGATGGATTACGTTTATTGATTTGCATATGTTGAACCAGCCTTACATCCCAGGGATGAAGCTGACTTGATCGTGGTGGATGAGCTTTTTGATGTGCTGCTGGATTCGGTTTGCCAGTATTTTAAAGAGGATTTTCACATTGATGTTCATCAGGGATATTGGTCTAAAATTCTCTTTTTTTATTGTCTCTGTGCCAGGCTTTAGTATCAGGATGATGCTGGCCTCATAAAATGAGTTAGGGAGGATTCCCTCTTTTTCTATTGATTGGAATAGTTTCAGAAGGAATGGTATCAGCTCCTCTTTGTACCTGTGGTAGAATTCGGCTGTGAATCTGTCTGGTCCTGGACGTTTTTTGGTTGGTAGACTATTAATTATTGCCCCCAATGCCCTCTTAATGACACTCTATATATTGGATGACAGCAATGACAACAGGAGGAGCAGTCGAGTGAAGGAAGCAGAAAAGTAATTTTAGGATGAACTGATGCCCTTACTTCTCTGTAGCAAAAGTCAAAAGACGGAGAAGGAAGAAAAGAAGGAGAAAGAATAAAAGGAGGAAGAAGAGGAGAGGGAGAAGACAATAAAGCACAATTTTCCTTTGAATCTAAATTTTGTGTCAATGATCTCCTGGTAACATTGTCAGTGCCAAAAATGTAATCCCAAAGATAGTGTAATGTGATCCAGCTTCAAACAAGATTACAAGGAAATAGGAGGCCTAGATCCTGCTTAGATATTAAGTAGCCAGCTTGGGTGGTCTCTTCACCTCTTTGAGCCTTGATCTTCATCTACCACAGCCAAGGCCAAACTAGCTCTCTGCAAACTTTGTTTTTAAGTTTGGAGAAATGTGTTTTGTGAAGCAGCACAAATAAATTAAGTAAATAAAAGCTGAACTACTTTTGCCAGAGTAGGGATGAAGGGCTGACATTGCCCTGGATTTGCCATACTTATTTAACCTTCCAACCACAGGGGCTCTTGAAGGGTTCCAAAGAGGAGTTGAAGTCTTCTAGTTTAATGATTTATAATGCCCCTCCCAGGGATAATATTCTATGATTAGTAATCTGTGTCTGGGATCTCACAATTCTTTGAGGAGGTGTAGTCTAGTTGTAGTGTTTGGAAAAGTCTGCACTCCCAGCCTTGACCTAGTGTAGAAACTACCCTGGCTGAGAAGTACGTGGGAAAATGGACCAGAAAAACACCCTCATTACAAATACTGGAATAAGTAGTTCCAGTCCTGCTCTGCAGATCCATCACAGATTATACATAGAGCTCAGTTTGTTTCTCATTGAGCATGCCCAATGGTATCATTCAGGGCCTGGCTTATGAGTATCTTTGAAAGAATGAATAAACTACAATGAATTAACTCCCAAAGGCTGTGCACACTTGCCAATTGGGCTTACTCTGTGACCAGTGAGGAGACACTTTGCTATGTGCAGTGACTTGGCTGAGTATGTGTGTGCATGTGTGTGTGTTTGTGTGCAGACATAGTCCCTATTTAATCCCATAAGCAATCTTCTCACTTACTTCTCTTCCACCTTATAATTCTCTGAATAAATTCCAGCAAATTCTCTAAATATCTAAAAAAAATTCCCCAAAATACATCTTTTAAGAGCAGCTGAAGTCTCATGTCTCCCACAAAGCCTGCTGTAGGCATTCTGCTTTCTCCTGTAAACCTAGCAGCTGCCACAATCATTCTATGCCTAATCTCTTCAGCAATGTAATCTTACACTGTTGTTTAATTTTCCATCAAAGACAACTTCATCCCCCACAAGCAAAATTAAACCTTCACAAAGTCAAGGAAATAATATGTTTTTCAAAAATTCATAGTGCTATGCACAGAGCAGATACTGCAGTATAACAGATAAAGCACAGTTTTCTGAATCCAAAAGACCTAGCCCTGCCATTTTCTAGCTGTGTGGCTTTGACTTAGTTTAAATTATTCTGACTTGCCCTGAATTAAAAATTAGTTATTAATGTCTATTTTACAAGGATCAGGTAAAAGTAAAAAGATAATGCACATAAAGTGACTAAAACAGTGCCTGGCATATAGCAGCTGTTGTTATTATTTTTGAGTCAATGCACTTATGGTAATATTTAAGTAATGCCGTGAGGAACAAAAGAAAAAATGCTGAACGGATGTTAAGCTTTGTGTCTGTCTCTCATGAAATGAATTTTTACTTTCTTCCCTGTGAAAAGAGGGCTTCCAGGTGTGACATAAAATTTAAGATGGACATAATGTGATTAGTCAGAGGCCCCTGGTAAGGTATATCTTAGATAGAACTGGAATAGGGATCCAATCTGAAGACTTTTCTAGAGGAAACAAGGTGTAGCTGGGATATACCATGAGGAGAAAGGATAGTCTTGAAATATTTCAGTACAAATTGGCAGTTCTTGAATCCCAGGGATTTGTTGCAGATCTGGAAGGTGATGGGGAAAACAGTATGGCTATGAGTAGCTCATAACAGAGCAGGTTTATCTATGTTAAAATCAGAAAGGGTCTTACGAGCCATTGAATCCAATCGTCCTTCCCTTGTTCCAGGATCCCAGTGCCTTCTTCCATCTTAGTGAGTGTAGCTACAGCTTTGAGGCTAAGCAGATGCTGATTCTAGAAGTTTCATGCAGGCTAAAGTCATACTGTCGTGAATTCAGGATTGATGACGTTCAGAGTTCTGCCCTGTCAATCTCTTTAACCACTGGGCCAGAAAACCACCAAAATCCTAAATGATTTGACATGACAAGGCTTAGGCTTGTATTGGATTTTTAGTGATGATAACAGTAGTTGTGGTCATCACTATTATAAGTCCTACTGACTCAGAAGGCTGGAGATCTGCTACATTGCTGATTTTTAGACATTCAAAAGGCCTATAACTTGAGGCAAACATAGAGAAACTTTGCTTCCTTGTAGCCACCTGAAGTTGGTAATTGCAATAGTTTGTACTGTGATAGTGATCGACACATTCATTTAGAAGGGCAATGTCACTGGTTTTTAGAGTGAAGGCATAGGACTTAGTTCTAAAGATCTCAAGAAATTAGGAAATCCAGGAAGACTGTATGTGTATGGCTGAGGGAGATGAGCCATCAGTTAGAGAAGAGACTGCGAGTTGTTACAAGGGAGGTCTGTGCCTTGGAGTCATCGGTTCAGCACATTATCTCAGTGGAAATGGGGAAATCAGCCAACAAACATGTAAAGAGCTGCTAGGCTTCACTCATAACTAAAGAAATGCAAATTAAAACAACAATGAGATACCAATTTTTTAACCTATCAGATTGGCAAAAATCTCAACTTTGATATATCCATTGCTGGCAGGGATATGGACCAAAAGTCATTTTCATATGCTTTTCATGAAGTGTAAGTTGATGCAAGCTTCTAGAAGATAATTTAGTATTATCTATCATAATTAAGCAAGTACATACCCATTTAGCTGGTAACTTTCTTGCTAATCATTACCCTATGTTATGGTTGTATTTGCAAGAGTATGTTAATATACATATATTAAGATAGTCTTAGCTGTAATGAATAAGACAACAACAACAGAAGCAACCCAAACATCTAACAATAGGGAAATGATTAAACAAATTATAGTGCATCTATAATGTTTGATACTTGAGTTGAATAGATGGAGCTGAGAGTATTGGGAGGAACCAAGGTGGCTATAGTTCACAGCACAGGGTGTAGGAGACATAAGAATTTTGCAGAAAAAAAACTGAAAATCGGCTGCAGTTTCCCCTCAGGTAATGAGCAAAGTATTGATCAATACATGTGGGCAAAGATACTACCCAAGGCTGGGAAAAGAACTATTCAAAAGGATTAGAGGAAATAGCAACAGCATTCACACAGGGCTTGGAATAGTGCCATTAACTAGACTGAGAAATCTCACAACTCATTTTAGGTAGATTTTTTGGAAAGAGCTTGCAGTAGTGGGGAGTATTTAACCCTAGACTAAACATAGGTCTCATCCCACCTAACAGTCTTTATAGGAAGGCCCAAATGGATCAAACAGTCTCTAAGAAACTCAACCATGTCCCAGAATAAAACTCAAAAGTATTTACAAAAATATAAAATATGCAGCACCCATCAAGGTAAAATTTACAATGTCTGGCATTTAATCAAAGATTACCAGGCACACAAAGATGCAGGGAAATACAACCTATAATAAGGAGAAAAATCGACCAATTGCAGCAGAACTGAAAATGTGAGAATTAGTGACAAGAACTTTAAAATAGTTATTATAATTGCTTTCTATATGTTCAAAATATAAAAGACATTGAAGATGTAAAAAAGAACCAAATCTGACTTTTAGAGACATGAACAAGGTGCAGAGCAACTGGAAGTCTTGTATACTACTAATGAAAATGTAAACTGGTATGCTACCTTAGAAAGCAGTTTGGCAGTTCCTTAAAAAGTTAAACACGTATTTGCCATATAGTCTAGTTATTCTACTTCTAGGGATTTACCCAAGAGAAAAGAAAGATGTGTCCATACAAAAGTTTGTACACAAATGCTTATAGGAGCTTTATTTGTAATAGCAAAAAATTTGAAACAATCCTAATGTCTGTCAGTGGGAGAATGGATTGACAAACTGACATATTCATACAATGGTCAGCAATAGAAAGAAATGACTAGTTGATATACCTGTCCGCCCCTGAACACATATCCTCACTGGGGAACCTGTAGGTCCAGATCACAGGGGAAGGATTAGACCTTACCTGGTGCTGAGATGAACTTAGAGAGCTGCATGAAATGGGAAGAGCTCTGTGGACACTCTCAGTCCCCAGAGAAGCCATTTCTGACTTTGTCTCACAGGGGTCCTTGGGGAAGGCTGCCAGTGAAATTGGGGAAAGACCACAGGGAAAAGGAAACCTTCAGCTGAATTTTGTAACAATTTTGACTGAACACCAAGTTTCCTGGACAGAATCTGGGGGAGAGGTGAACCAGGAGTGCAGACACAGCACCAAAGTTGTGGCAGGCAGAGAAGTGCGAAACCTGAAAGCCCTGCTTGCTTTCCCAGTGGGGATGCCTGGTGCCTGGGGCAAGTCCTCAGTCCTGCTCAGGCAACCATAATCCCCCTGGGAATTCACTGGCCTGAGAAGCACACCCCCATCTCCTACAGCAGCTGCAGCAAGTTCTGCCCAAGGACAGTCAAAGCTCAGACATGCCTAACTTTGCCCCCACCTGATGGTCTTTCTCTACTCGCCCTGGTAGCTGAAAACAAAGGACATAATCTTTTTGAGGTTCTATGGCCCCACCCACTGACTGAGAAACTTATCCACGGCATCCTAGGGCAAGCTTACATCCTCCCTATGCTACTGCAGCTGATGCTTCCTTGAAAGTGCCACCTCCTGGCTGGAGGCCAATCAAAACAAAACTATCAATACAATAATCAAAAATACAACCAAGGCCCTCACAGAGTCCACTTCACCCCCCTGCTACCTTCACTGGAGCAGGTGCTGGTATCCAAAGCTAAGAGATCTGAAAATGGATCACATCACAGGACTCTTTGCAGACACTCCCCAGCCCAGAGCCTGGTAGCTCCACTGCGCAGCTAGATCCAGAAGAGAAACAGCAATCACTGCAGTTTGGCTCTGAGGAATCCACATCCCTGAGCACCCACATGTAGGGAGCACCCCATGGGATGAAGGAACCTGAACAGCAGCTTCATCCCTCTGACATAGTCTACCCAAACGAGATGGAACCAGAAAAAACAATTCTGGTAATATGACAAAACAAAGTTCTTTAACACCCCCAAAAGATCACACCAACAATGGATCCAAGCCAAGAAGAAATCTCTGAATTGCCAGAAAAAGAATTCAGAAGATTGATTATTATGCTACTCAAGGAGGCACCAAAGAAAGGTGAATACCAACTCAAATAAATTTTTTTAAATGTTACATGATATGGATGGAAAAATCTCCACAGAAATAGATAGCATAAATAAAAAACAATCACAACTTCTGGAAATGAAGGACACACTTAGATAAATGCAAAATACACTGGAAAGTCTCAGCAATAGAATTGAACAAATAGAAGAAAGAACTTCAGAACTCAAAGACAAGGCTTTTGAATTAACCCAATACAACAAAGCCTAAGAAAAAATAAGTTTTAAAAAATGAACAAAGCCTCCAAGAAGTTTGGGATTATGTTAAATGACCAAACCCAAGAATAATTGGTATTCCCGAAGGAGAAATCTAAAATTTAGGAATATATATTTGAGGGAATAATTGAAGAAAACTTCACTGGCCTTGCTAGAGATCTAGACATCCAAACACAAGAAGCTGAAAGAAGACCTGGAAAATTTATCACAAAAAGATCATTGCCTAGGCACATAGTCATTAGGTTATCTAAAGTCAAAATGAAGGAAAGAATTTTAAGAACTATGAGGCAAAAGCATCAGGTAACCTGTAAAGGAAAACCTACCAGATTAACAGTAGATTTCTCAGCAGAAACCCTACAAGCTAGAAGGGACTGGGGTCTTATCTTTAACCTCCTTAAACAAAATAATTATCAGCCAAAAATTTTGTATCCAGTGAAACTAAGCTTCATAAATGAAGGAAAGATACAGTCTTTTTCAGATAAACAAATGCCAAGAGAATTTGCCACTACCAAGCCAGCACTACAAGAATTGCCAAAAGCAGCTCTAAATCTTGAAACAAATCTTCAAAATACACCAAAATAGAACCTCCTTAAAGCACAAATCTCACAGGACCTATAAAACAATAACACAATGAAAAAAATAACAAAGTATTCAGGCAACAAATAGCATGATGAATAGAATAGTACCTCACATCGTAATACTAACATTAAATGTAAGTGGACTAAATTCTCCACTTAAAAGATACAGGATGGCAGAATGGATAAGAATTCACCAACTAAGTATCTGCTGTCTTCAAGAGACTCACCTAATATATAAGGACTCACATAAACTTAAGGTAAAGGGATGAAAAAAAAATATTCCATGTGAGTGGACCCCAAATTGAGCAGGAGTAGCTATTCTTATATCTGACAAAACAAACTTTAAAGCAATAGCTAAAATAGTTAAAAAAAAAAACAAAGAAGGATATTATATAATGATAAAAGGACTTTTCCAACAGGAAAATATCACAATCCTAAATATATATGCACCTAATGCTGGAGCTCCCAAATGTATAAAACAATTACTATGAGGCCTAAGAAATGAGATAGACAGCAACATAATAATAGTGGAGGACTTCAATACTCCACTGACAGCACTATACAGGTCATCAAGACAGAAAGTCAACAAAGAAACAATGGAATTAAACTATACCCTACAACAAAGGGACTTAACAGATATTTGCAGAACGTTCTACCTAACAACTGAAGAATATACATTCTATTCATCAACACATGGAACATTCTCCAAAATAGACCATATGATAGGAAATGTAAATCAAGTATCAGGTACTCGCTCAGACCACAGTGGAAGAAAATTGGAAATCAACTCCAAAAGGAACCCTCAAAACCATGCAAGTACATGGAAATTAAATAATCTGCTCCTGAATGATCATTGGGTCAACAATGAGATCAAGATGCAAATTTGAAAATTCTTTGAACTGAACGATAATAGTGACAAAACCTATCAAAACCTCTCAGACACTGCAAAGGTGGTTCTAACAGGAAAGTTCATAGCCTTAAATGTCTACTTTGAAAAGTCTGAAAGAGCACAAATACACAACCTCAGGTCACACCTCGAGGAAGTAGAAAAATAAGAACCAACCAAACCCAAACCTAGCAGAGGAAAAGAAAGAACAAAGGTGGAGCAGAGCTAAATGAAATGGAAACAAACAAACAATACAAAAGATAAATGAAATTAAAAGGTGGTTCTTTGAAAAGATAAATAAAATTAATAGGCCATTACAAAAATAACCAAGAAAAGAAGAGAGAAGATCCAAATAAGCCGAATTAGAAATGAAACAGGAGATATTACAACCAATACCACAGAAATACAAAAGACCATTCAAGGCTACTATGAACACCCTAACATGCATAAGCTAGAAAACCTAGCAGAGATGGATAAATTCCTGGAAATATACAGCCCTCCTAGATTAAACCAGGAAGAAATAGAAACTCTGAACAGACCCATAACAAGCAGCAAGATTGAAATGGCAATTTAAAAAATTGCCAACAAAAAAAGTCCAGGACCAGATGGATTCACAGCTGAATTCTATCAGACATTCAAAGAATTGATATCAATCCTATTGTCACTATTCCACAAGATAGAGAAAGAGAGAATCCTATCTAAATCGTTCTATGAAGCCAGTATCACCCTAATGCCAAAACCAGAAAAGGACATAACAACAATAACAACAAAAACTACAAGCCAATATCCCTGGTGCAAAAGTCCTCAACAAAGTACTAGCTAACCAAATCCAACAACATATCAAAAAGATAATCCACCATGATCAAGTGGGTTTCATACCAGTGATACAAGAATGGTTTAACATATGCAAGTCAATAAATGCAATATACCGCATAAAAAAATTAAAAACAAAAATCACAGATTATCTCCATGGATGCAGAAAAAGCATTTGACAAGATCTAGCATCGCTCTATGATTAAAACCCTCAGCAAAATTGACATAGAAGGGACATCCTTAATGTAATAAAAGCCATCTATGACAAACCCACAGCCAACTTTATACCGAGTGGGGAAAAGATGAAAGCATTCACCTGAGATCTGGAACAAGACAAGGATGCCCACTTTCACCACTTCTATTCAACACAGTACTGGAAGTCCTATCCAGAGCAATCAGACAAGAGGAAGAAATAAAGGGCATCCAAATTAGTAAAGAGGAAGTAAAACTCTTTCTGTTTGATGATGATATAATCATATACCTAGAAAACCCTAAATACTCATCCAAAAAGCTCCTAGAACTGATAAATGAATTCAGCAAAGTTTCAGGATACAAAAGTAATATACACAAATCAGTAGCTCTCCTATATACAAACAGTGATCAAGCTGAGAATCAAATCAAGAACTCAACCACTTTCACAATAGCTGCAAAAAAATGAATAAAGAAAAAAGAAAAAGAAAGAAAGAAAAATACTTAGGAATACACCTAACCAAGGACATGAAAGACATCTACAAGGAAAACTACAAACCACTGCTGAAAGAAATCACAGATGACACAAGCAAATGGAAACATGTCCTGTGCTTATGGATGGGTAGAATCAATATTGTGAAAATGACCATGCTGCCAAAAGCAATCTATAAATTCAATGCAATTCCCATGAAATTACCTCCATCATTCTTCACAGAACCAAAAAAAAAAAAAATCCTAAAATGCATATGGAACCAAAAAAGAGCCCGCATAGCCAAGGCAAGACTAAGTAAAAAGAACGAATCTGGAGGCATCACACTCCCTGACTTCAAACTACACTATAAGGCCATGGTAACCAAAATAGCATAGCATAAAAATAGGCAAATAGACCAATGGAACAGAATAGAGAACCCAGAAATAAAGCCAAATACTTATAGCCAAATGATCTTCGAAAAAGCAAACAAAAACACAAAGTGGGGAAACATATCTTATTCAACAAATGGTGCTTGGATAACTGGCAAGCCACATGTAGAAGAATAAAACTGGATCCTCGTCTCTCACCTTATAAAAAACAAACTCAAAATGGATCAAAGACTGAAATCTAAAATCTGAAACCATAAAAACTCTAGAAGATAACATTGGAAAAACCCTTCTAGACATTGGCTTAGGCAAAGACTTCATGAAGAAGGACCCAAAAGCAAATTCAACAAAACAAAGGTAAATAGATGGGACTTAATTAAACTAAAAAGCTTCTGCACAGCAAAAGAAACAGTCAGCAGAGTAAACAGACAACACACAGCGTGGGAGAAAATCTTCATAATCTATTCATCTGACAAAGGACTAATATCCAGAATCTACAAGGAACTCAAACAAATCAGCAAGACAAAAACAAATAATCCCATCAAAAAGTGGGCTAAGGACATGAATAGACAATTCTCAAAAGAAGATATACAAATGGCCAACAAACATATGAAAAAATGCTCAGCATCACTAATGATCAGGGAAATGCAAATCAAAACCAAAATGCCACACCACCTTACTCCTGCAAGAATAGCCATAATCAAAAAAATTTAAAAAAAAAATAGATTTTGATGGGATGCTGTGAAAAGGGAACACTTCTACACTGCTGATGGGAATGTAAATTACTACAACCACTATGGAAAACAGTGTGGAGATTCCTTAAAGAACTAAAAGTAGATCTACCATTTGATCCAGCAATCCCTCTACTGGGTATCTACCCAGAGGAAAAGAAGTCATTATATGAAAAAAATACTTGCACACGCATGTTTGTAGCATCACAATTTGCAATTACAAAAATATGGAACCAGCCCAAATGCCCATCAATGAATGAGTGGATAAAGAAAATGTCACACACACGCATACACACACACGTGTGTGTGTGTACATATATATAGTACATATACCAAATTTACCACATTTTCATATATATACTACTTTATATATCTATACACTAATATTATACTACTTTATATATATACACACATACACACATACCATGGAATACTACTTTACATATATATAGAGAGTATATATATATATATATTATATATATGTATACATACACCATGGAATACTACTCAGTCATCAAAAGGAACAAAATAAAGGCAGTCATAAAAAGGAACAAAATAATGGCATTCACAGCAACTTAGATGGAATTGGAGACCATTGTTCTAATTGAAGTAACTCAGGAGTGGAAAACCAAACATCGTATGTTCTCATTCATAAGTGGGAGCTAAGCTATGAGGAAGCAAAGACATAAGAATAATACAATGAACTTGGGGGACTCTGGGGAAAGGGTGGGAAGAAGTGAGGGATAAAAGAGTATACATTGGGTAGAGTGTACTCTGCTCAGGTGATGGGGCCACCAACATCTCAGAAATAACCACTATAGAACTAATCAATGTAACCAAACACCACTGTTCCCCCAAGAACCTATTGAAATAAAAGCTTTTAAAAAACAACTTATCTAATTTTATACTTTAAATATGTTCAATTTATTACATGTCAATTATACACCAATAAAGCTATTAAAAATTAAAGAAAGAGGTGGGGCTATACATGCAGCTATAGGAAAACCTCCAAAATATATTAACTGCAAATAATGCAAAGCAATGTTTATTGTATCATTTGACCAATGTCTAAAATATATAATTGTATATGCATAAAATTTTTTGGAAAGATAAAAAATTACCCAGCACTTTGGGAGGCCAAGGCAGGCAGATCACAAGGTCAGGAGGTCAAGACCATCTTGGCTAACACGGTGAAACCCCATCTCTACTAAAAATACAAAAAAAATTAGCCGGGTGTGGTGGTGGGCACCTGTAGTCACAGCTACTCGGGAGGCTGAGGCAGGAGAATGGTGTAACCCGGGAGGCAGAGCTTGCAGTGAGCTGAGATCGTGCCACTGCACTCCAGCCTGGGTGACAGTGTGAGACTCCGTCTCAAAAAAAAAAAAAAAAAAATTAATAGTGATTGTTTTAGGGAGAGAGCCTAGGGATAGAAAGAAGTCTCTTGTTTAAAGGAAAAAACAAACAACCCCGTCAAAAAGTGGGCAAAGGATGTAACAGACACTTCTCAAAAGAAGACATTTATGTGGTCAACAAACATATGAAAAAGAGCTCATCATCACTGATCATTAGAAAAATGCAAATCAAAACCACAGTAAGATAGCATCTCACGCCAGTGAGAATGGTGATTATTAAACAGTCAGGAAACAATAGATGCTGGTGAGGCTGTGGAGAAATAGGAACGCTTTTACACTGTTGGTGGGAGTGTAAATTAGTTCAACCATTGTGGAAGACAGTGTGGCGATTCCTCTAGGATCTAGTACCAGAAATGCAATTAGACCCAGCAATCCCATTACTGGATATATACCCAAAGGATTATAAATCATTCTACTCTAAAGACACATGCACACATATGTTTATTGCAGCACTATTCACAATAGCAGAGACTTGGAACCAACCCAAATATCCATCAATGATAGACTGGATAAAGAAAATGTGGCACATATACACCATGGAATACCATGCAGCCATAAAAAAGAATGAGATAATATCCTTTGAGGGACATGGGTGAACCTGGAAGCCATCATTCTCAGCAAACTAACACAGAAACAGAAAAGCAAACACCACATGTTCTCACTCATAAGTGGGAGTTGAACAATGAGAACACATGGACACAGGGAGGGGAACAACACAGCAGGTAGGGGGCAAGGGGAGGGAGAGCATTAGGACAAATACCTAAGGCATGTGGGGCTTTAAAACCTAGATGACGGTTTGATAGGTGCAGTAAACCACCATGGCACATGCATTCCTATGTAACAAAACTGCACATTCTGCACATGTATCCTGGAACTTAAAATAAAATTTTAAAAATATTGGAAAAAAAACTTGTTTAAAAATCCTTTTTGAACTATTCAAATTGTCTTACAATATTCATGCATTTTGTTTAAAATAAATGTTAGGGTTTCATGAGCAGTAGAATTAGAAAATATTTTTGGTTTTGTTTTATTTTTCTGTATTGAAATATTTAAAATTTATTTTCAAAAAAACAGAGTTACAGACTCTTTTGAAAATAGTAGTTTATTAAAAAGTTAACATACACTTACAAAGCTATCAATTTCACTCCTATGAATTTACCCAAGAGATTAAAATGCATATCCACACAAAAGCGTGCATTGAATGTTCATTGTAGTATTATTTTTAATAGTTGAAAATATCTATCAGCTAGTGAATGTATAAACAAAATATGGAATGGAATGCAATGGAGTATATTTGCACAGTTGAAAGGGACAAACTACTAAGACATGCTACAACACAAATGAAACTCAAAAACACAAGTTAAAGGCTGACACAAAAGACTACATATTATATTTACATGAAACTCCACAAAAGGCCCAAATGGATCAAAAGGCAAATTTATAGGGACAGAATGTACATCAGTGGTTTCCTAAGACAGGAAGTGAGAACGGGGAATAACCATAAACAGGCATGATCAAAATGTGATGCCTGTTTGAGGGGATGGAAAAAACTAAAACTGGTAGCAACTGTACAGCTCTACAGTCACTAAAATAGTAGAACTATATAGACTGTAGACTTACAATGGTTGGATTTAGAGGTATGTAAATTATACTTTGATACAGGTGTTAAAAACAAAAGCCAACTGCCCTGAAACCAGGAATAAAGGCAATAACCGCAGAAAATGCTTGCTTTTCCTATTCAAGCAGGTGGAATTATATCTACATGCTAAGATGCAGAAGTCCTTGGTGCTCTTGGGGCTAAAGTCAGTGGCCTCTGGATTGCAACACACTAACATGGCTGCTCCAGCTGCGACGTGGGTACAGACAGTTGGACATTGTCTTCTTTGGGTGGATTGCTCTTTCATTTTCATTTCAAATGTTGCACAGAAAGGACTGGCATATGTCCAGTATAAGCACAGTGGCCCAGAGTGGTAACATATAGTAGTTAAGAAAGCAGGCGCTGGATTCAGAAAGATCTGGCTGCAAGCCCAGCTTTGTCGGTCACTACCTCATAGGGTTCTTGTGAGCCTGAAGTAAGATGATGGATATGGCACATAGCAAAATCAAAAAGTAAGATCTTTCCATCTGTATATTCTTAAAGCAACAGGGATTGGCTTGTGCTGACTCATCCACTCTCTTTAGCTGGGTCCTGCTATCACCAGATCACTAGCAAGTGGGTGGGAGCTAAGCAAACAGACAGACGTCCACTCTGATTTAAAACAGGACTTTTTCCCCAAGATCACTGTTTTACATACTTTAGGTCAGGAACTCTAAGATATCTGGATTTTGTCTGGATAAATGGTTAAAATAATTTGGAGGACTAAAAATATTGTCAACATTTTACTTTTTAATTAAATTTTTACTTTGACATACTTATAGATTCACATGCGGTTGCAAGAAATAATACAGAGAAATTCTGTGTACTTCCTATCCAGTTTATCTCAATAAGAACATCTTGCAAGCTGTAGTGTGTTTTACATTAAGTCCACAATCTCTTCTGAGTTATTTCTTGTAAAAGATGTAAGGTTTAGATTAAGGTTTATTTTTTTCCCTATGTATATCAAATTACTTCAGCACCATTTGTGAAAAGTCTATTATTTCTCCATTAAACTGCATTGACATCTTTGTCAAAAAACATTTAAGAATATTTATGTGGGTATCATTCTGGGTTCTCTATTCTGTTCCATAGATCTATGTGTTTATCCCTCTGCTAAGATGACATGGATTTGATTATTGTAGCCTTAATATCAGGTAGACTGATTCTTCCCCCTATACTCTTTTTAAATATTATTTTAGTTTTTCTAGGAGGTTCATATTTCCATATAAATTTCAGAATGTTTGTCTATATATCTACAAAAACCTTGCTGGTGATTTTTACAGGAATTACATTAAACATATAGATCAACTTAAGGAGAATGACATTTTACTATGTCTAATCTTCTAATCCTTGAATATCCTATGTCTCTTCATTTATTTAGATCTTCTTTGATTTCTCTCATCAGCATTTTGTAATTTTCAGCATACAAATTCTATACATGTTTTGTTACATTTATACCTAAAGTATTTCATTTTCTTTGAAACAATTATAAAGAATATTGTGTTTTTGATTTGTTTCCCCATGTTCATTGTTAGTATATAGAAATGTGATTGAGGATTAAGAAACTCAGTCAAAACCGCTCAACTACATGGAAACTGAACAACCTGCTCCTGAATGACTATTGGGTACATAATGAAATGAAGGCAGAAATAAAGATGTTCTTTGAAACCAACGAGAACAAAGACACAACATACCAGAATCTCTGGGACACGTTCAAAGCAGTGTGTAGAGGGAAATTTATAGCACTAAATGCCCACAAGAGAAAGCAGGAAAGATCCAAAATTGACACCCTAACATCACAATTAAAAGAACTAGAAAAGCAAGAGCAAACACATTCACAAGCTAGCAGAAGGCTAGAAATAACTAAAATCAGAGCAGAAATGAAGGAAATAGAGACACAAAAAACCCTTCAAAAAATTAATGAATCTAGGAGCTGGTTTTTTGAAAAGATCAACAAAATTGATGGACCGCTAGCAAGACTAATAAAGAAGAAAAGAGAGAAGAATCAAATAGATGCAATAAAAAACGAAAAAGGGGATATCACCACCGATCCCACAGAAATACAATCTACCATCAGAGAATACTACAAACACCTCTATGCAAATAAACTAGAAAATCTGGAAGAAATGGATAAATTCCTCGACAAATACACCCTCCCAAGACTAAACCAGGAAGAAGTTGAATCTCTGAATAGACCAATAACAGGTTCTGAAATTGTGGCAATAATCAATAGCTTACCAACCAAAAAGAGTCCAGGACCTGATGGATTCACAGCTGAATTCTACCAGAGGTACAAGGAGGAACTGGTACCATTCCTTCTGAAACTATTCCAATCGATAGAAAAAGAGGGAATCCTCCCTAACACATTTTACGAAGCCAGCATCGTCCTGATACCAAAACCTGGCAGAGACTTAACCAAAAAAGAGAATTTCAGACCAATATCCTTGATGAACATTGATGCAAAAATACTCAATAAAATACTGGCAAACCGAATCCAGCAACACATCAAAAAGCTTATCCACCATGATCAAGTGGGCTTCATCCCTGGGATGCAAGGCTGGTTCAACATACGCAAATCAATAAATGTAATCCAGCATATAAACAGAACCAAAGACAAAAACCACATGATTATCTCAATAGATGCAGAAAAGGCCTTTGACAAAATTCAACAACCCTTCATGCTAAAAACTCTCAATAAATTAGGTATTGATGGGACGTATCTCAAAATAATAAGAGCTATCTACAACAAACCCACAGCCAATATCATACTGAATGGGCAAAAACTGGAAGCATTCCCTCTGAAAACTGGCACAAGACAGGGATGCCCTCTCTCACCGCTACTATTCAACATAGTGCTGGAAGTTCTGGCCAGAGCAATCAGGCAGGAGAAGGAAATAAAGGGTATTCAATTAGGAAAAGAGGAAGTCAAATTGTCCCTGTTTGCAGATGACATGATTGTATATCTGGAAAACCCCATTGTCTCAGCCCAAAATCTCCTTAAGCTGATTAGCAACTTCAGCAAAGTCTCAGGATACAAAATTAATGTACAAAAATCACAAGCATTCTTGTACACCAATAACAGACAAACAGAGAGCCAAATCATGAGTGAACTCCCATTCACAATTGCTTCAAAGAGAATAAAATACCTAGGAATCCAACTTACCAGGGATGTGAAGGACCTCTTCAAGGAGAACTACAAACCACTGCTCAATGAAATAAAAGAGGATACAAACAAATGGAAGAACATTCCATGCTCATGGGTTGGAAGAATCAATATCGTGAAAATGGCCATACTGCCCAAGGTAATTTATAGATTCAATGCCATCCCCATCAAGCTACCAATGACTTTCTTCACAGAATTGGAAAAAACTACTTTAAAGTTCATATGGAACCAAAAAAGAGCCCGCATCGCCAAGTCAATCCTAAGCCAAAAGAACAAAGCTGGAGGCATCACGCTACCTGACTTTAAACTATACTACAAGGCTACAGTAACCAAAACAGCATGGTACTGGTACCACAACAGAGACATAGATCAATGGAACAGAACAGAGCCCTCAGAAATGATGCCGCATAGCTACAACTATCTGATCTTTGACAAACCTGACAAAAACAAGAAATGGGGAAAGGATTCCCTATTTAATAAATGGTGCTGGGAAAACTGGCTAGCCATATGTAGAAAGCTGCAACTGGATCCCTTCCTTACACCTTATACAAAAATTAATTCAAGATGGATTAAAGACTTATATGTTAGACCTAAAACCATTAAAATCCTACAAGAAAACCTAGGCAATACCATTCAGGACATAGGCGTGGGCAAGGACTTCATGTCTAAAACACCAAAAGCAATGGCAACAAAAGCCAAAATCGACAAATGGGATCTCATTAAACTAAAGAGCTTCTGCACAGCAAAAGAAACTATCATCAGAGTGAACAGGCAACCTACACAATGGGAGAAAATTTTTGCAACCTACTCATCTGACAAAGGGCTAATATCCAGAATCTACAATGAACTCAAACAAATTTACAAGAAAAAAACAAACAACCCCATCAAAAAGTGGGCAGAGGACATGAACAGACACTTCTCAAAAGAAGACATTTATGCAGCCAAAAAACACATGAAGAAATGCTCCTCATCACTGGCCATCAGAGAAATGCAAATCAAAACCACAGTGAGATACCATCTCACACCGGTTAGAATGGCCATCATTAAAAAATCAGGAAACAACAGGTGCTGGAGAGGATGTGGAGAAATAGGAACACTTTTACACTGTTGGTGGGACTGTAAACTAGTTCAACCATTGTGGAAGTCAGTGTGGCGATTCCTCAGGGATCTCGAACTAGAAATACCATTTGACCCAGCCATCCCATTACTGGGTATATACCCAAAGGACTATAAATCATGCTGCTATAAAGACACATGCACACGTATGTTTATTGCGGCACTATTCACAATAGCAAAGAGTTGGAACCAACCCAAATGTCCAACAACAATAGACTGGATTAAGAAAATGTGGCACATATACACCATGGAATACTATGCAGCCATAAAAAATGATGAGTTCGTGTCCTTTGTAGGGACATGGATGAAACTGGAAAACATCATTCTCAGTAAACTATCGCAAGGACAAAAAACCAAACACCGCATGTTCTCACTCATAGGTGGGAATTGAACAATGAGAACTCATGGACACAGGAAGGGGAACATCACACTCCGGGGACTGTTGTGGGGTGGGGGGAGGAGGGAGGGACAGCATTAGGAGATACACCTAATGCTAAATGACGAATTAATGGGTGCAGGAAATCAACATGGCACATGGATACATATGTAACAAACCTGCACATTGTGCACATGTACCCTAAAACCCTAAAGTATAATAAAAAAAAAAAAAAAAAAAAAAAAAAAAGAAATGTGATTGATGTTTGCTTGTTGAGCTTCTATCCTACGACCTTGCTGAACTCACTTATTAGTTCTAAAGTTCCTTGGGATATTCTATGTAGACCGTTATGCCATTTATAATACAGGTAATTTTATTTCTTCTTTTCCAATCTGAATGCATTTATTTCTTTTTCTTGCCTTAGTGCACTAGCTAGAACTTCCAGTACTATGTTGAATAACAAAGGTGAAAGACATAATTGCCTCATTTTTGGTCTTAGGGAGAAAACATTCAGTCTTGCACCATTAAGTATGGTGAAAATCTTCCTTAAGATTACCTGTAGGCTTTTTTCTGTGGATGCTGTTTATCAAATTGAGATAGTTCCCTCTATTCCTAACTTGCTTAGCTTTTATTATGAATAGGTGTTGGATTTTGTTAAATGCTTTTGCTAAGTAAATTGATATGATCATAACATTCTTCTTTTTCTTTAGCCTGTTGATATGGTGGATTAGATAGATTGATTTTTAATGATGAGCCAGTCTTGTGTACTTGGAATAAATCCCGCTTGCTCTCTCTCTCTCTGTCTCTCTCTCTCTCTCTCTCTCTCTATATATATATATATATACTCCTCTCTCCATATATATATAAAATCCTTTTCATATGTTAATATAAAATTATATCTAATTTGCTAATATTATTTTGAAGATTCCTGCATCTAAGTTCAGGAGAGATATTGGTCCATAGTTTCCTTTCTGCATATGCTTTGTTTGACTTTAACATCAAGGTAACACTGGTCTCATAAAATAAGTTCAGAAGTATTGCCTCATCTTCTGTTTCCTGGAAGGGATTGTTAAAATTGATGTCAATTCTTTTTTTAAAGCTTGATAAGATTCTCTAGTGATGCCATTTGGGCCTAAGTATTTCCTTTTCAAGACCTTAAATTAAAATTTTAATTTCTTAAGTGGCTATAAAGCCAATCAGGTTATTTATTTCATCTTGGTTGAGTTTTGGTAGTTTGTGGGTTTTGGTGAACTGGTCCATTTCTTCTAAGTTGGCAAACTAATGCGCATTAATTTGTTCTTAATATACCCTTATTATCCTTTCAATGACTGTATGATCTGTAGTGATAGCCCCTGTTTAATTTCTGATATTAGCAGTATGTGTCTTCTCTATTTTTTTAGAAGTTTATCAGTTTGTCAGTCTTATCGATTTTTTTTTTAAAGAATCAAATTTTGGCTTCATTGATTTTCTTTCTTACTGTATTCTTGTTTTACATTTTGTTGATTTTTGCTTATTATTTTATTACCAGTAGTATTCCTTTCCTTATGCTTGCACTAAATGTATTTTACTTTTTTTCTAGTTTTTTAAGGCATGAACTTAAATTATTGATTTCAGATCTTTCTCATTTTGTAATGTAAGCATTCAATGCTATAAATGTCCCTTTCTGCATTGCTTTAGCTGCATCCCATAAATGATATGTTGTATTTTCATTTTCATTTGGTTTTAAGTGCTTTTTTATTTCCTTTGAGACTTATTTGACTCTGGATTATTTAGAAGTGTGTTAATTTCCAAATGTCTGAAGATGTTCTTGTTGTCTTTTTTTTTAATTGATTTCGTTTGATTTCATTGTGGTGACTTAAAGAAACTCTATATGGTTTCAATTATTTTAAATTTGTAGGTTTGTTTTATAATTCACAATATGGTCTACCTTGGTGAATGTTCCATAGACACTTGAAAAAAAAAGTGTATTCTGTTGTTGTTTGGTATAGTGTTCTATAAATGTCAGTTAAATTCTGTTGGTTGATGGTGTTGTCAAATTTTTTTATATCTTTGCTAATTTTCTGTATAGTAGTTATATCGATGGCTGAGAGTGGGGTGCTAAAGTTCCCAAGTATAATTGTGGATTTGCTTATTTCTGTTTTCACCTTTATCTATTTTTGCTTCATGTATTTTGAAGCTCTCTTATTTGGCGTATACACATTTAAGATTACTATATCTTCTTCGTGGATTGATCCCTTTATCATTATATAATGTCTCTTTGTCCCTAGCAATTTTTTGGCTCTGAAGTGTGCTTTATCTGATATTGTTACAGCCACTCCTGTTTTTTTTTAAAATTAACGTTAGTATGGCATATCTTGTTCTATTCTTTTACTCTTAACCTACCTATGTCATTGTATTGGAAATAAACTTCTTATAGAGAGCACCTAGTTGGATTTTTTTTTAAATTCCTCATGCCAATGTCTGTCTTCTTATTGGTATTTAGACGATTTACATTTAAAGTAATTATTTAATTATTGATATGTTAAGGCTTAAATCTGACATTTTATTATTTATTTTCTGTCTTTTCTCTGTTTCTCATTCTTCTTTTTCTCTTCCCTTCCTTTAGATTACTTAACTTTTGTTAGGATTGTATAATGTTTTATTTATATTGTTTCTGAATATATTGCTTTGAATAGTTTTCTTAGTAGTTATCACAGATATTACTAGGTACACATGTGACTTATCACAGTTTACTAGTATCTATATTTTATCACTTTCAAAACTAGTATCTGTATTTTATCACTTTCAATAAAACATTAAAACTTTACTTCCATTTAAAATCTTTTACCATCCTCACACTTTAAATATGATTTTCTCAACTATTTCTTTAACTTATATTGAGCACCACAACAGGTGTTGTTGTAACATTATTTCAATAATCATATATGATTTAAGAAATGCACGAGAAGGATAGGATAGTCCATTATATTGATCCCTATCTTTACCCACTTCATTATTCTTTTCCCCACTCCCAAAGGCTTAATCCTCCTTCTGCTATCATTTCCTTTCTGTTGTAAAAACGTCCTTTAGCGATTTTTCAAATGTAGAACTGCTAATGACAAATTCTCTTAGTTTTCTTTTGTCTGAGAATGTCCATATTTCCCCTTCATGCCTGAAGGATAGTTACACCAGTTACAGAGTTTGCAGCTGGCAGTTCTTTTTTGCAGTACTTGAAAAATGTGCTTCTTTCTTTCTTTCTTTTTTTTTTTTTTTTTTTTGAGACAGAGTCTTGCTTTTTCATCCAGGCTGGAGTGCAATGGCTGGATCTCGGCTTGCTGCAACCTCCACCTCCCAGCTTCAAGAGATTCTCCTGCCTCAGCCTCCTGGGTAGCTGGGACTACAGGCGTGCGCCACCGCACCCAGCTAATTTTTGTATGTTTAATGGAGACAGGGTTTCACCATGTTGGCCAGGCTGGTCTTGAACTCCTGACCTCAGGTTATCCACCCACCTTGGCCTCCCAAAGTGCTGGGATTACAGGCATGAGCCACTGCGCCTGGCCTGTGCTACTTTTTTTCTGAATAAGAAATCAAAATTCTGATTGGTATTCCCATATAAACAGTGCATGATTCAATTCTTTTTAGTTGTTTTAAGATTTTTTTCTTAGTTTTTAGTTTATAAAAGTTTTACGATATGTCATGGCATGGATTTCTTTGGGTTTATCTTATTTGGGATTTGTTCAGTTTCTGGAATCTGTAAATTCACATCTTTTGCCTAATTTGGGAAGTTTTCAGCCATTATGTTTCTAATGGTTTTAAACCCCACATTATTTCTCATCCTGGGGTTCTGATGATATGAATGTTAGATATTTTGTTGTCCCACAGGACCCTGAAGCTCTATTAATATTTTTTTAGCCTGTTTTCTCTCTGTTGTTCAGAATGAGTTAATTCTATTGACCTGTTCTCAAATTCACTGATTCTGTCATCTCAACTCTGCTACTGAGCCCATCCAGTGAATACTTTATTTTGGCTATTGCATTTCTCACTTCTATAATTTCCATTTGATGTGGAGTGACGCAATATCGGCTCACTGCAACCTCTGCCTCCCAGGTTCAAGTGATTCTTCTGCCTCAGCCTCACAAATAGCTGGAACTACAAGGTGTGTGCCACCATTCCCAGCTAATTTTTGTATTTTCAGTAGAGACAGAGTTTTGCCATGTTGACCAATCTGGTCTCGAACTCCTGGTCTCAAGTGATCCCCCTGTCTTGGCCTTCCAAAGTGCTGGGATTACAGTCATGAGCCACCACACCATTTGATTATTTTTTATGATTTATATTTATTTGCTGAGATTTTCTATTTTTTTCATTTTTTTCAGGAGAATTTGTAATTACTTGTTGAAGTACTTTTATGGTGGTTGCTTTAAAATCTTGGTCATCTACTTTCATCATCTGTGTCATCTCAATATTGACATTGGTTGATTATCTTTCCTCATTTTGGTCATGATTTTCTTGGTTCTTGATATTAAATGATTTTCAGTTGTATTCTGCACATTTTAGATATTTAGAAGATTCTTTACCCTATTTAAACATTTCATTTTAGTTGGCAGTCACCTTATTTAGGTTTAGCCTGTAGATTGTGGCCTACTTGTGTAAGCTACAGTTCCAGGAACAATTTATTTTTCTGAGCCCTTGCAATGCTGTCCAGGACTGCTTTGTTCTTCTGGCTCTGACTGAGCTTCCGATTAAGGCCTGCTGGTGCCACCTATGAGGCATACTTCCCTGGACAACTTGATGACATTATATAGAGGCTAAAGGATAGCAGACTGATAAGATGGAGCATTTTCCCCAGCCTATTCTCTAGCCACATGGTGCTGGTGCTCTGCTGGTCCTCCCAGAGGCAGGAAAACCTTACCTCAATCTTTTCCCATAGCATTATCATCTTAAAATATACAATTGTATCTACTAATATATTGGGTTTATTGTTTATTGCTTATCAGTAGAAAGTAAGCCATAGAAAGCCAGAGATCTGTCTGTTTTGTTCACTGCTATATCCTAGGCACCCAGAACACTGGCTGGTATATATTTAACATTCAATATTTGTTGAGTGAATGAATAGTTGGATGAATCAATACAAGTCTAAACTCTTTATCATGGTGCACCTATTCCCCCATGGTATCTCTGACGTCCCCCTTTCCATCTCATCTTGCTCTATTCCAGTGGTTCTCAACTGTGGGCAATTTGTCCCTCAGTTTGGAGACATTTGTGGTTGTCACAATTGTAGTGGTGGGAAGGGGAAGGATACTACTGTCATCTAGTGGGTGGAGGTCAGGGATGCTGCTAAACATCCTACCATACACAGGATAGCCCTCATCCTAACAAAAATGTCTAGCCCCAAATGGCAATAGTTTCAAAACTAAGAAACCCTCCTCTATGCAATGCCCCATACCACCTACACTGACAGCACTGAATTACCTGTAGTTTGCCCAATATTCTCTCCTTTTTTAAAAAGCTTGCATTACGTGGTACATGCTATTTTTTCTACCTGGAATGCCCTTTCTATTTTGTTGATCTGATGAATGCCTACTCATTTTTTGAGCCTCTGCTCAGGTATCACCTTTTACTAGAAATCTTCCTGGCCCCTGGCGGCCGAGTGAAGTGCTTCCTCTTCTGTGTTTTCTGGGCATCTTGTTTGTACCTCTATTTTACGATTTATCCACATTACTATAGTTGTAATTTCCTTTTCGTCTATCTTTCTGCCCTAAACTGTGAGCCACTATAAGCAGAGACTATGTTTATTGTCAGAATCCTCTTTAATGAGCACAGGTTCTGGGAAATAGAAAGTGCTTAATCAAACCTTGTGGAAAAAAGTAAATAAATCCTTGAGACAATGGAGGCATCACAAGAACCTCCTCCAGATGCCCCTATCCCAAATTATCCTCTCTCACCTCTGAATTACTATAAACTCTTATAATCTCTGTCACAAAATGTACTCGTGACAATCGAATATTTTCTAGTTGTTTCCCAGACAAATTACCTAAGCTGTTGGAGCACTTGGAATCATAGCTTCTTCTTCGTTCTCTCCCTCCCAAGAGAAGAATGTGATTGGCACTAAGGTAAGGAACTCAGTAAGCAGCTTGATTTGCCTGGACTAACTCCTACCAGAAGACATCAACAGAACCAGAGGAAATTAAACTGGTTTCACCTAGTCACATTGAGAAACCTGTCAGGCAGCCTTGCTCTGGACCTGCCACCTAGGCACTGGTAGTTCTTTCAAGTCTATATGACTATATCCATCAAGATGATGAGAGAGTAGACTCCCAGCTATGGGGAATCCATTAGCCACTTCACTAAATCTGGTATGAAATATAGTCTTCTCACATCAGCAGCATCAATTTAGATAAGGACTCATTATTTTGTTAAAATTCAATAAGAAAGGCTCAAATTGAGCTTCTGAATATAGTATAGTCCTCAATTCTGTATGAAATAAAGCACTGAGCACAATATTGATGCTTATACAATTTTCATTATAATTAACAGAAATATTTATTATTTGCTTCTGAACTGGGCAAGTGAATTTTGCCAGCAACCAGATGCAAGCACTTAACAAACATTGACTGAAGCAATACTCAATGCAAAACTCTGTGTGAGGGTCTAGGGAGAATGTTACTCAGTGAATCAGCTTGTATTTTAAAGCCTAGCTGCTTTTCAAGATGTTACATCTCCAGCATCAATCTGTTTATTGCCTAAGCAACCTACATGCCTCTGTGACAAGATAAACAGCTGGCTTTATTGTCACTCATAATGTAATCATCTCTTTTGGCCATTGCCTACTCATTTCTCATAACATTCTAAGATAACCTCTGGGATTTGGATTTGTACGTTATGTGGGCTGGTCTATTGAAATGTGTTTATATGTTCTAACTCTTGATAAATGGTCCAGATTGTGAAAATCTCTGGTTAGACCTGCCTGATAATAATAATGCTGTTACCGTTTACTAAACACTTATCTTGCGCCAGGCACATTTGAAGATGTGATCTCATGTAATCCTCACTTAGGTTTGAGGTATGATTCTACTGCTTAGTAGCTAGGCCACACTGAGCAATTATTTAACTTTTCTGTGTCTCAATTGCCTCAACTATAAAATGGGAATAAAAAGACTACTTATGGGGTTGTCATGCAGATTAAAAGAAATAATGAAGGAAAGATGTCAGCACAGGTTTGGAAGACATTGTAAATTTCTTTATTAACTATTATATCAGATAAAATGGAGGGATTTGGATTGGGTTCCCTAGGAAACAGACTGTGAGGCAGAGATTTGCATGCAGGAGCTTTAACAGTGCCTTTGAGGGAGGAAGTGCAGCAGGAATGGGTAGAGCAGGAAGCTGAACTGCAATTCAGTTGCAACAAAAGCTTCAGCTCTACCCTCAGGGTGCTTTAGAGCAGCAATGACCCTTTAGAATGACAGAATTGAGCCCAGCTGGCAGTACTTTGTACCCCCCAGGTCAACTGGCCATTGGGTGCAAGCTGCCCACAGGGAGAGTGCATAACTTTATGCATCCAGGTGAGGCATCTCCATTGTATTAAGGGTAATTCCTCACTCAGCTGCGACTAGTCAGCAGGCAGCACTCCTGACAGCTGAGGAGACAGTGCCATCCTGAAGAAGGAAGCTTGGTGACACCATACTGTCCACTAACACAGAGCTTGTTAGAAACCTGAAGTAGAAGGAACATTAAATTTTATGGTTTAAAAATTATGGTAAATTTACTAATCATGTTTGTAAAATCCTTATGGTGAGGGTTAGACTCTCTCTTCAATATGTCAAAGTCATTGATTTTATTTACTGCTTGTTTCACATGTTTTTATAAATAACATTTTTTATATAAGGTGCCTTCAGGCTAGAGGGAACTGAACTTTCAGTTTGATTGGACTATTCCGTTTGTCCTATTTTCTTCTATTCTATTGCTTGGTGTCCCAGAAATTCCTCCTTGGGAAGCATTCATCCCTTTCTTTACAAGCTGCCAAGCTGTTCTGTGAGGTGTCCTCTCTAATTTTGGAAATAGACGTGTTCAAGAATTTCAGGAGGCTGAGCCTTGAGCAGGAAATGTACCCTGGCCTCGATTTGAGGCCCTACCACACAGCCCCCAGGGGATCACCTTCCTCATCCAAGTAGTGACATTTAGGGGACTTTCCCTCTGGCTCATCAAGGTGGCTGATGAATTCTAACTTAGTGGGAAAGCAAGTTTTACAATGAGAGCTTCTTTTTATTTCTTTTCTTTCTTTTTTTTTTTTTTTTTTTTGAGACAGAGGCTCACTCTGTTGCCCAGGCTGGAGTGCAATGGCATGATCTAGGCTCACCGCAACCTCCGCCTCCTGGGTTCAAGCAATTCTCCCTGCCTCAGCCTCCCTAGTAGCTGGGATTACAGGAGCCCATGCCTGTTAATTACAAAAATTACCACGCATGGCTAATTTGTGTATTTTTAGTGGAGACAGGGTTTCCCCATGTTGGCCAGGCTGGTCTCAAACTCCTGACCTCAGGTGACCTGCTGGCCTCAGCCTCCCAAAGTGCTGGAATTACAGGAGTAAGCCACCATGCCCGGCCAAGAGCTTCTTTTTCTAAATAGGATTGGAATGTGATTTGAGAAATCAGAGTGTAGGGGTCTTTTGCTATACTGAAAACAATAACTGCATTCCACTGGCTCTAAAACTTGAATGTAGTATGTCAAACGCCTCAAGGAAAATACAGTTAGTTTGTTGGTAGAAAGGGAGAGGTTGCTGGTCACATGTTGAGGGTTTAGATAAGTTTTTTTTTTTTTTTTTTTTTTTAGAAATGGTGCTATTTAAAATGAGACTTAGAGGATTTTATCAGGCAGAGATGGAAGAGAAGGGCAATTTATCTCTTCACACGTTACTCACACACATACATCCTTCTCATATCCTTTCATATATCCAACATGAAGAAATATTCAAATCCTAATTCTATGCCATACAATCAAAGAACATCACAAGTAGGGGGAAAAAAAGAAAGAAGAAAAAGGAGAAAGAGGAGAAAGGGGCAGGGAAAAAAATGGCAAAGTGTGTGGGCTATGGTGGCAAACAGGATGTAATAAAGAAGGAAGAATCATTGCCTTTGCTCTATCCTCTCATAGCTTTGTCTGCAGTGATATAAGGCATTTCAGACACAGCAAGCACCTGTGGGACATGAAGAGTTAGAACACTAATAATGCTGAACATTTTTGAGTACCTTTTGTTTATCAAGTGCTGTAAGTGCTTTTCATGCTTTAACTGGCTCTTCATAATGATCCTATGTGGTAAGCATTGGTGGTTTTCTCATTTTATAAGGAAGAAAACTATGTTGCAGAAAGCTTAAGCTAAGATTACACAGCCAAGAAGCAGAACTGAGACTCTTCTCTGGGTTATTACTTTTTAGAATCCAAATGCTTATAATCACTTACTATATTATATCACAAAAAAGAGCCAAAGATGGGTTGTAGCAAATTTAAAAAAAAAAAATAAAAAGAAAGAAAGAAAGAGAGGGAGAGAGAAAGGAAGAAGGAAAGAAGGAGGGAAGGAGGGAAGGAAGGAAGGAGGGAAGGAAGGAAGGAAGGAAGAGAAGGAGGGAGGGAGGGAGGGAGGAGAGAAGGGACTCTTTTGTCCCTGGGTGAGCCCAAAAATTAGTTAATTAAAAGGGAAGCCTTCTGACCTACCCCATTCTTTAACCAGGAGCAAAAGCCTGGGATTCTACAGAACCTGGAGGGGCCAAGCCCCAGGATAAGACTTAAGGTACCACAGATCTGGCAACATCAAAAAAAGCTCTCTAGAAACATGGTAAATTGTGGCCTGTGAACCCCTGTGTTTTGATAGGGAAATTCTATTCATCCAGTCTCTGGAGAGCTTAGCCCAAGAGAAAGTAAACAAAATGTCAGTGAGCCAAGAATTTACATAGTTCATCCCAGAGGCAGCAAATGCTGTGATTTTGTTGGCTTATAGGTGGTTGATGAAAGGAAAACAACAGCACTTCTCTCTGGCCAAATAGATCCATAAATCCTTTCCCCTGTATAAACCAAGTCACCAGAGTGGTAGGTAGCTTCTTAATATCACTTTCTGATATTCAAGCTTTTGTATGATCCCCTCCTCTTGGATTTACTGACTCACTTCTAATAAAGAAAATACAGAAGAAGTAAATAAGATTATGGCAAAATAGTGACTTCCAAGATTGGTTTATACAGATGCTGTAACTTCTGTCTTAAGTGCTCCTACTTTCTTTGCTCACTCTGGGGAAAGCCAGCTACCATGCTGAGGCAGCCCTATGGAAAGGTCCACGTACATGAACTTGGAAGCAAATCTCCTGAGGCTGCCAACAACCAGGTGAGTAAACTTTGAGGCAAATGCTTGTCCAGTTGAGATCATAGCCCCAGACAAGAGCTTAACAGCAACCACATGAGACACCTTGAGACAGAGGCATCCAGCTAAGCCACAGCTGGATTCCGATCCCATAGAAACTGAAATAATAAATATTTGTTGTTTTAAGCTACTAAATTTTGGAGTAATTTTTTATGCAGCAACTGATAACTAATACAGTTCTCAAATTGGGAGAAATATTGGGTTAAGAATACAACTTGTTTTATCTTCATTCAACAAAACTCCCCTTGTCATTTACTTCTAAGAATTCACGACAATAGGTTGTGCATCAGTAGTCATACTCTTGGGGTTGTCTAGTACCAACAAACAGTCCTAGCTTTGTGGCCAGATGTTACTGAGTTAACATAATTTGAGCTTCAGAATTAAATAAGCCCTGATATAGGCATAGGTTCTTATCCCTTTGTATTCATTTAAGCAATGGAGATCCAGTTAAATGAAGCAAATTATCTAAAATCACAGCTAGATAGCAGCGGATATTAATCATAAGTATTTACTGAAAACCTACCCATTTTTTTTTACTTGGGGTCAAAACCCACTTCTCACTCTTCCATGTTCCTTCTGGAGATATGTGAGCCCATCTGTTCTATCTTTAGAAATTTGATTGTCCTCCATCTCAGTGACTGATGCCACCATCCACTTAAACATGCACCCAGAAACTGAGGAGTCCTTCACACCTCCCTTTTCCTCACATCTCCATCTCAAATTTATATCCAAGGACTGTTGAATTGCTTCGAAAAGATCTCTCAGTCAAACCCACCCACTTCTGTCTATCTCCACCATCTACAACCTATATTACCCAAAAAGGGCTATTCTATGCTTTGGTAACAAGTAAGCCCCAAATCTCACTGTCTTAACAAAAGTTGATTTATCTTTCATCACACTCAATACACATCAAGCATCCCTCCTCCATCTTGGAGCTCTGCCCTCTGGGAGTCAGGATCTCCAGTGTCACTACAGCAAGGGAAGAGAGACAGAGCCCACTCATTTATTGCCTCTACCCAGAAGTGACACACATCAATACTGCTCCTATGCCACTGGCTAGAACTACTCACATGAACCAGTTTAATTCCAAGGGACACTGGGAAATGCATAGGAACAACTGGATATTTGGTGAGTACCAAATGTCTCTATTTCATCACCCTAAACAGAGCTACCATCATCTCTGGCTTGGACCTCTGCAATACCCTCTTTACTGGTATGGCAGCATCCACTCTTACCCATCACTTAGCTCTTCTTTCTAGAGCAGTCGTTTTGACTGAAGATCCAAAAGGTTGCCATTGGCTTCCCATTGTTCTTCAGATGCAAACACAATTGCTTAACATAGCATGCAAAGCTATGCTGTGGCCCCTGTGTGTATATCTGGACTGGTCTTGCTTCACACTCCCTCTCAAACCCCACTGCTTTGCCCATCACAGCCACACTGGCCTTCCAGTCTCTCCAACTGGCTGTGCTCTCTCCTGTGCCAGCCTGCTCAATAAAGGCAGATCTGGGTTTGAAGACTGAAATAGGTGATGAATCAGTCTTGTGGTTTTTTTTGTTGATGGTAGTTAAACATCAGTTTACTACTGGCTCAGCAAAAAACAGTGTGAAGTGTATATACAAGATAAACCCACAGGAGGATAGACATTGCTACCCACTTGCTTCCTAATTCCACCTAGGTGGCATAGAGGTTGTGATGTTAATTTAGCCAGTCAGTGAGGAACGCGTTAGGTCAGAGGGGTTCAGTGTGAGGCTCACTGCATACTATACTCTTCTTCTTGGGGAGGACCACATTAGCACACAGCATCTGATCTGTTACTATATAAAGAAATTTTTGCTGCCCACAGATTACACTCATTTATTTCTGTGTTGTCAGGCCTTGCATACCTTTCATCACAGGATCTTTGCATACCTTCTTTTTCTTCCCAGAAGATTCGTTCCTTCTGTCTTCAGTCATTTCTGACCTCTTCATCCCCCATTGTATGTTCTTATAGCACCAGTTACCACTCCTCCATAGCATTGCCACATTTGCAATTCTGTAATTATTTGTGTGTTATTTAGTTGTTCACAGTCTTTTCCATCACACTATAAACTCTTGAAGGCAGGAATCAGTTCTGGTTTTGTTCGTGTTAGAGGCCCCTGTATAGTGCCAACACATGGCAGCTCTCAAACAAGATTTTTTGAATAAATGCATCGAGAAGATAGAGCTTTCCCTGTATCTAACGCCTTTTTTTTAAATCCAATATACGTGGATCTATTATTTAAAATAATCTTTTAAAACTCAAATCTCATTATGTCATTTTTTTGCTGAAAAGTTCTCAATGATTCCCCGTCACTCAATGACGAAGTCTAAGCTGTCTGACATGACCTATGAATAGGGTGGCCATATGTCCAGGTTTACATGTTTGAACGTGTGGTTATGATATAAAGTGTCCTCTTTTAATTCTCAAAAGCATCCCAGTTTGGATGATACATTTTATGGTCACTCTATACAAGAAGTGACTTCCAATATCTGGCCCCTTATTGACTTCTTAAATCTTTTTGCTTTACAGTTTATGCACATGCAACACTGAACTGCTTACATAATTCTCTGCCAACCACCATGCTGTTTCTCACCTCCAGGCCTTTGCTGGCATAGTTCCCTTGGGCCAGAATTCCCTCTCCTCCCTGCTGACATAGTTTGTATAATTTAGCTCATTTCCTAACCCCTGGAGAAAGCCTTCTCTGACTCTCACCTCTAAGGCCACGTCAGGAACCTCTTTCCTTAGATCTTCCCAGTCCCCTAATCCTCTATACATTATGCCTTCATTGCATTTTCACATTGAATTATAAATGCTGGCATATGTCCGCCATCAATCCCCACCCCAGTGTGCATGCAACACTTGCCTTTGAGGAGGGACAATATATTATTCATCTTTGTGTACATGCAGCACATAGCTGATGCGCAATAATTACTGATTGAACAAATACGTATTTTTGAAGATTTTATTTATTCAACAAATAACTTAAAAAAGTTATTTTTCTAACTTTATTAATCTAAATCATTTAGAACTTTTCATCTGAATTTCTCTTTTTTTTTTTGAGACAGAATCTCACTCTGTCACCCAGGCTGGAGTGCAGCGGCACGATCTTGGCTCACTGCAAGCTCCGCCTCCCAGGTTCATGCCATTCTCCTGCCTCAGCCTCCTGAGTAGCTGGGACTACAGGCACCCGCCACCACGCCCGGCTAATTTTTTGTATTTTTCGTAGAAACGGGGTTTCACTGTGTTAACCAGGATGGTCTCGATCTCCTGACCTCGTGATCCACCCGCCTCGGCCTCCCAAAGTGCTGGGAATTACAGGCGTGAGCCACTGTGCCCAGCCCTTTTCATCTGAATTTCTACTTAGCATGAGCAACCAGTGATACCCCCGCTGAATTAATATAATTACAGCCAAAACAAAGAAGCCTGATGTTTTAACTACCCCATGTATCCTTATGATGGACTTTTTAAAATAATGAAACTAGCTCTCATACTTCCAGGCTTGTCAACTTGATCTAGTCCAGCTACTACTGCTACTTGTTCTACTTCTTTTTCTTCCTCTTCTTCCTCCTTCTCCCACTCCCTCTCCCCTCCCCTGTCCACTCTCCCTCCTTCTCCTCCTCTTCCTCTCCTTCTCCTTCTCTCTCTTTCCCTGATGACAATACTTGGACTCATTCTAACTCTTGCCTCACCCTGTCCTGCCCTCCTCCTTCACATCCTCCTGTCTGCTTCCCCCAACTTTGTGATCTCCTAAGTTTCGTCTGCAAAGCACATGAGGGCACCATATCACTCAAGTAACTTACACATTTTTTTAACTTTTATAGTAAATTTAATTTAGATGCTGCCTGTTTTGTCAGCCTTGCTAAACTAGATTTTTCAGAGGAATTATTTTTTAAATCCTGAAGTTTGAACATCATTGCCCTAAGAAGAGACATAATAAATAACATTTCTGCTGAAAGTGTGAAATAGTGTCTCATTGCTAAAAAGAAGTTGTTTCTGGGAAACAGTCTTAGATTTTGACTCAGACCCTGATTTCTTTCTGGCCTTGTCACTGTCTACATCTGTTCTAATGAGCTGTCCACATACCTGCTTGAGCCCACGTTTCTTGGTCTATAAACTGAAATGAGAAAATATGCCTCACAGAGCTGTAGGGAGGATCCAGTGGGAAGCTGTATATCAGTATTTCTCTAAATAATGTCCTTACAAAGGGAAATATTTTCAGGGACTCTACAACGTTGATGTAGATTGTTTTTATTATAGTGTTACATACATATGAACAAAATTAACACTGGGTATAAATTTTTAAGCTTATAGCTCTTATAAAACTAGAAATCAAAATCAATTTGTAAATTGTATATATAAACCAAAGAAATTGACAAGAAAACATTTACACATTAAATGTAAGTCAAACTACAAACTACAACGAATGAAATGATCAAGGATAATTTACTGAGATAGCTGATTGTTTACCAACTCTAAACTTTCATTCCTAACAAAAATTTTATAATCTGCACCTCAATACCCTGCTTCCTTTATTTTGTAAAACCTCTGGGCTTCCATGTATTAAACTGTAACACAGAAACAATTAAACTCCATAACAAAGGACCTGATAATAATACCATATAACAAAGACTCAGAAGTCAGTTGATGCATCCGATAAAAAGGGGAAATGGAAGGCCCTGAGCTTTACCACAAGGAATTGTTCAAGCCCTTTGGGTCAAGACTCCAGGGGGAAGTCGTTGGACTGGCACTCAGATGAACTGTTTGTGCTAGGATCCTCCCTGTCCCCCCAGATATATTACCACAGGTAAGAGCTCAGACTATGGAGTACAAGCTAGGTTTTAATTAGATCACTGTCACTGTTAGCCCTACAATTTACTTCACCTTTCTCAACCTCAGTTTCTTCAGCAGTAAAATGGGGAAAAATTAGTTCTATCTTATAGGGTTGTTATGAGGACTGAATCCAATAATGTATATGAGAGCCTCAAGAAATTGCATTAGTATCATGTGTAATGAAAAAGGCTCAGTGGTTCCTAGACAGACATGGAAGTAAATGGACCTCCCTCTGCCACCTAGTTGCTGGAGTCCCTGTCATAGCTGGAGAGAAACTTCCTTCCAGCAGAGACTGCTGGAGGGAGCAGAAGCCCACAGTACACTGGATCCGAGCTCCTGGGAAAATTTGGACCTGTGAATTTTGAAACCTTGCTGAAGATAGAGGTGGAGAAAACCTGTATTCCTAAAGATTCCAGCTGTTTTTAGTGTCGTTAATAGGTAGAGATTAACCCTCCAAAACAGTTCTTTCTCTGATCTGGAAAAACTCAATCAGGTTTTTGGTTTTTATCTAAATAAGAAAAATAACTTTCTGCTCTAATGGAGCTCTTTAGTGATCCTGAGGATTTCAGGAGTCAAAAACACAGATTTTAACTCTTGAGACAGGGAAAGTTACACTTTGGAGAAACTACGTTACTTTAATTTGGGGGTGGTGGGGATGGATTTGAGCTAAGAGGAAAGAAAAAGCTGTTCTGGCTTCTGCATCCACAGCCAGGAAGGTTTGGAGAGGCTCTGAGGAGGAGCAGGAGCAAGAGCTGATGGAACTGTGCAAGCACGACTTTGGAAGGTTCTGAGAACAAGCAGAGTCATTTGAACTAGGGGATGAGATGTGGTATGGAATTAGGGAAAAGGTCATTCTCCCTGCCTCTTATGGGACCCAGAACCACTTGGGCCCCCTGAAAATGTACAGCTTTAGAAGTCCCTGGATATAGAGGTCTGGCAATGGTGTTATCATGCTTATGATGGTGCCTCTGCCGTGGCAACAGCGAGGCTTCCCAAGTTGCAGGGAGCAGCAAGAGAAAGTCGGAGCTGCGGAGCACATGCCTCTCAGTAAATGCAAGAACAGACCAGGCAGGAAGCACAAAGGTGGGTTTCTGTGAGTGACTTTGCAACACTTTGAGAAGGGTTGGAGTCATGACACCATGTGGGGGAGAGCTCAAGCCATTATAAGTTAGGCATTAGAAGTCAACTTGATAAACAACCCATTCACAATATCAATACCAATGAAACGATCCACGAATCAATTTAGCAAGAAAGGTACAGGGTCAATGATAAAGAAGACTATGAAATCTTATTGACAGATGTGAAAAAAAATTCTGAGCAAATGAAAAAGATATACCATTTTCTCAATAGAAATTATTTATCTTTACCATAGCAATCCTTCCAAAATTAATGCAATATCAAACAGAATCCCAATTTTTATCAGCTGCATAAAATAAGTTTAAATTTCTAATGAGAACATAAATATCTGAGACTAGTTTTTTAAAAAAAAAGAACAAAGGATCATGAGGGTAGATTTGCCTTATCCAATATCCAAAGCCATTACAATAAAAATATAATGACATTGGCTCAGACTAGTAAAGTAGGATTAAGAGTTCAGAAAATAAATCCAAGTATATGTGGAAACTTAATATACGACAAAGGGAACATGTTAATGAGAAAAGGAGTGTTTATTTTATTAATGCTGCTGACATAGTTGGCTATCTAGGAGAAAACATAAAGAATTCTTAACTCTCACCATACACAAAAAAAGATTCCAAATAAATTAAAGGGTTAATGAAAAAATTATACATTAGAACAAAATTAGGATAATACTTACATAATGTTGAAGTAGGAAGACTTTCCTATGTAAGATAAGAGATCTAGAAGCCATGAAGGAAAACACCAACATATGATATTTGATTACATTTTGTTATTGTTAAAAGATTAAGTGGACAAAGTCAAAATACCGACGATGTCCTGGGGGAAAATTTTGTCACAGATATGACAGATATAAGGTTAATCTCCCTAATATACAGAGCTCTTTTAATTTGTAAGAAAAGACAACTTCAACCCAGTACAAAAATAGGCAAAGGATAAGAGAATTCACAGCAGAAGAAACAAAAAAGTCCATGAAAAGATGAGCAACCTCATTTGTAATCAAGAAAGCATAAAGTAAGTTTAAAGACATCATTTTTGCCTATCACATGGGCAAAAAAAAAAAAAAAAAAAAAAAAGAGAAGAAGAAAACCCAGAATTGGTGAACCTGGAGGAGATTTTCACTGCCCTGTATTCTGGAAAGGCTTGAATTGCTACAACCTTTTGGAAAAATAAACTAGAAATGTCTACTAAATTAAAAAATATGCAAACCCAATAATCCAATTCTGAAAATTCATCCTGTAAAAATAAAATTGCCAGCCCATAAATATTTATGTTAAGAATGCTTATTGCTATTTTTGTTTATTTTTGGATGTATATTGATAGAGAAATAGTTCAAATTATGGTATATCTTTAATAGGAAATATTATGCAGCTATTGAAAAACAAAATGACCAATATCTATTAACCCAGAGAGAATTCCATGATGTCTTGTTAAGAAAAGCAGGCTATGGAAAAATAAATATGGTTCTATTTTTATAAAAACAAGTAGCAATCATCCTCCTCCTCATATATGTATATGCACATTTTCATAAACAAAAAAGTGTGGAAGGTGTAACCTTAGGGGGCGGAAAATGAAGGAGATGGCGGGGACGGAAATCATTAAATTCTATGATGTATTTTTGATTATTTTATTGGGTAGAATGTTTACGTAGTGCTTCTCTATTAAAAGTATTAATAAGATAATGTTTTCAAAGAAAACGTGACCTCAGAAGCTAAGGGTACCTGGGCTTGTGAGTCAGGTACTATTGTTTTTACAGAGGAGTTGAGAGGAAATGAATCTGATGGGAAAGAAGGGAAAGAAACAACAGGGCGACTTCCCACTCCTGTGCCACATGCTTCCATTTCTCCCTCTAGGAAACCCTTCTAGGGATGCTGCACTTGCCCTGCCGGTGGGCTGGCTTCACGGACTGCTGCCTCTCATTATCCAATTCCTTTCTTATAATTTCTAGGCTGCATACCGCCTACTTAGGTGGTCTAATTTAGGCCATGTGCACACATTTGGGGGTTGTGTCTGTTGCTGGTATATAACATTTTCACATTTAGATCCCTTTAATAATCTTCATTTGAATAGTAGTTCAGGCAAAGGAAAAAGAGACCATGTTTGCGTTGATGTCTTTCAGCCAAACTCTACCACCCAGGAGCCAGCCAGTGTCTGGGGAAATTGGCCAGCCTGGACTCTGGCAATAAAACAGCCATTTATCCTAGGCCAGAAACAAACCTTTCCAGGCCTGAGGTAAATTTACATAGAAATAAAATTTAAATGAGGAAAATACTACTGGGGCGATGCTTTAAATTATTTACATTTGTCCATCTCCAACAGTAAAACAAAGCTTCAGGGATGCAGACCCAGAGACAGTATCTTCCCACTGAAATACAGAAGAAACATTTTGATTTTACTGCTATTCCCAAATATTCTAGAAACCTAGCCAGGCGTTAGAGACAATGGAAAACTATTCTTGCTTTTAAAGATATAGAAGTTAATTTGGCTGCTGTCAGATTGTAGAACTCTTGAGTTTTTAGAAAGGCAGGGGTGGGGACCAGGGAATGTGACTAGGAAGAAATTTCACTTGTCCCTTCTTGAGATCTAAGAAAGGAAGCACATCCTTCTTAATGCCCTGTTTCTTGGGCTGACCACCTATCTGTTCAGAAGTTTGTCTCTAGGGAGCCAACTGTTCCTGCTGTGATTTAAGTCTGTCTTCTCCATTCCAGCAATGGGAGTTAGGGAGAGTTAATTAACTGATATGGTTTGGACCTGTGTCCCCACCAAATCTCATGTTGAAATGGAATCCCCAGTGTTGGAGGTGGGGCCTGGTGGAAAGTGTTTGGATCATGGTGGCAGATCCCTTACTAACTGCTTAGTGCTATTCCCTTGGTGATGGGTGAGTTCGAGGGAGATCTGGTTGTTTAAAAGCATCGCACCTCCCACTCTCTGTTTTTTGCTCCCACTTTCACCATATAATACATTGGCTCAGCCTTTGCCTTTCATTATGATTGTAAGCTTCCTGAGACCTCCTCAGAAGCCAAGCAGATGCCTGGCGCCATGCTCTCTATACAGTCTGCAGAATCATGAGTCAATTAAACCTCTTTTCTTTATAAATTACCCAGCCTAAGGTATTTATTTATAGCAAGAATGGCCTAATACACTACCCTTATTATTTTTTCCTCACCTGAAACTTGAGCTGAGTAAGGAATCCTTGACTGTCAATGAATCTATAGAACTCTGTTCACAGAGAAGTACATTTGAGAATCAAGAAAAAATCATTTTTAAAATGCAGGGGACCCAAATTGTTGAGACTTGCCCAGAGACAGCAGATAATCAATGGCAAAATCAGACCCCAAACTGCTGGCATCCTGAGTTTGTTGCTTCTTCTTGCTGCTTAGCATCGTTACCTGACTTTGCTAGGTGAATGCGGATGAACATTCTGAGCAGAAAGAACATTGTATACCTAGAAAAAGGTCTGAAACAGCATAAATGTTTGGAGAGTTTTGGAAATTTAATACAAGCAAGACAGAGGCATAAGGACTGTAATGGAGCCATTGGAGAGTAGGCTAGAAATCAGCCCTGTAAGCTGGATACAAAGTTGGGACTTGGTATTTGTTGGGACTCTTTCAATTACAAGCTAAAGAAACCCAAGACCAAACTCAGCTAAGTAATGGTAATAATAATAATGGTTAACACTTAGCAATGTTCTAAGCTTTCTGTACGCATTAACTCATTCGGAACTCATTACAATCCTGTGAGGGTGTTATTATTATGCCCATTTTCGAGATGGGGATATTGGTATTCAGAAAGGTTAAATAATTTATCCAAAGTTACATAGCCATTAAGTGCCAGCACTGGATTCTAACATGGAAAATATATTGACCCCTGTGATTGGTAAAGTCCACGAGTAAAGCCCACTTCATGCACAACTGAATCATCCAGGAGCTCAAACAATTTCCTAAGGCTCTGTCTTGACTGGGTCTGCTTCTTTTCATGCACTGCCTTCATATTTGGAGAGATTCTCCCAATGCAGAGAAAAAGAAACAATTCATATTTCAGAGCAAGAGTGAGACCATTTCCTTCCCAATACTTATACATGACAGTTCTTCTTGGCCTCTTCTTGCCCATTCTGAAACTCATCACTGTGGCCAGGTGCATGGGGTGCATAAGAAGGCAGTTGGAGCTGGGCCAACCACATGATTTGGGCTCTAACGAAAAGAAGATCCATTATCACAAGAGGTGGGGTGTCGCCAGATAGATGCCCCACTGGAGGATATAAAGAGGGGAGGGCACAATCGAGTTTAGAAAAAAATGGTGTCGCAAATGGATTAGAGGCATGTAGAACTGGAGACAGGGAAGCGAGACAGAAAGCTGACCGTGTTTTCTAAGTGTTTTCATTAGAAATGAACCCAAGGCTGTGGTGATGGCAAGAAGGGAACAGAGTCAAGAGGTATGTAGGAGATACACTTGGATTTAGGCCTGGAGGAAGAAGAAGGAATTAACGGCAACTCCGAGGTTGTGGTATTAACTGAAATTGAGAAAACAGGAAGTTGAGTAAGTATTCAGGGGAGAGGGAAGACAGTATTTAAGCTCATTTGGAGATGTCTTTGCATTTGGACTGTCTTTCCTGCTAGAGAGTAACTTCTATGAGCCAGAGACCCCATCTGCCCTGTTCACTATAATATCTGCAATAACCATGTAGCACCTGGCACATATTAGGCACTCCCCTATTAAATGCACAAAGAAAGGTGTCTACCTGATATCCAAATGCATGCACCAGTTAGGTTGTTGGAAAGTCAGAAGAGATGCCCAGCCCCACAGTGTGAATTTGGGGTCACAGGGATATGGGCAATAGAGAAACATGGGGGCATTAAAGAGATGGTTGAGAGTGAGTGTGGAAGGAGAGACTGAGCATAGAATGTCTGCATGTAAGGGGCTAGCAGAGGAAGATGAGCCTGGGATCTGTTGGAAAGTGAATGATAAGAGAAGGAGTAAAAGAAGCGTGGGGTGTTAACAGGGAAGCTTGGTGTGGAAAGGGAGAGTTGGCAAAGAGAAGAATGTCCACTCTTCCACTTGCTAGCTGTGTGAACTTGAGCAAGTTATTTCACTTCTGTGTGCCTCAGTTTCCCCCTTATAAAATGACAAAAATAATACTACCTATCTTAGGTATAGTTGTGAAAAATTTTAAAATAAGTTATTTTTTAACTTGTAAAGACACAGTACTTGTCTCAATATTTACCTAAGGAGTGAGTAATGCGTCATACTGAATACCACAGAGGGGCCAAGCAAGACAAAGACTAAAATGTGCCCGCTAGATTTGGCAAGTTGGATAGAGTTGGGCCCATACAAATGAACAATCTGCAAAGCTGGGAATAAAAGCCAGATTGGATAAATTGAGAGTGGGAGGTAAGGAAGTAAATACATTATCCGCTGTATTTTTTTCTCCTTGGCAAGTAGCAGCAGCTAACATGTTTTGCTTATCTGTCTTATTTATTGTTTATCTCCCCAATTAGAATGTAAGATTTATGAGGACTGCGACTGGATCTGTCCTACATGCTTAAGAGCATGTGGGCACATAGTCTATGTTCAACAGAATCTGTTGAATGACAGGACAGGACAGATGGATATGGTGGAGTGGTGGGACAGGAACTAAGACTATTTATCATAGCATCCTCTTCCCCCAGTACGTTCTCCCCTATGGCTACATATCAAGATTGCCTGCAAAGTAGTAATTTTTAGCATAGATTCCCCAGGTCTCCCTCCCCAGACACCCTCTGAAGATACATCTCTGGTTGGGGGTGGGGATCAGGCCCAGGGGGTGTTTTTTTTAAAAGCTCCCCTAGTCGTTAGGATACACATCTGGCATCACAACTACTACCCTGTACCATAGTTTGTGATGCATAACTTAATATGGAAATAAAAAGAAAAAAAGTTATTCGAACCTTCAGTCATCATTTCTCTCCTCAGGATCTGAATCAAATTCCTATTTTTTCAAATGTGTTTATATTTGACAACTCAACAACTTAATAAAAAATTCCGAGGGTAACAACTCAAAGAAATTCTCTCACAAGGAAGTCTGGGTATAAGGAAGGGATTGGACCTTGAGGAGAAAAGAAAATGCCCAGAGCCAGTTTCTCTGTGGCCATGTATGCCAGCCGTCAATCACAGCTCACACCTGCCTTCCGCTCTGCACAAAGAGGCCAATTGAGATGCGTCTGCGCCCCCCATGGGAGGCATGGGAGCCTGGACAATGCAGGCTCGGAAAGGCAGGAAAGCATGACAGATGTGACAGAGAATTATACCAAGTTGTCTAAGCGGCTAACAGAGAATTCTCAGAAACTTTGGGCTAGTGTTGAATTCTAAGAACATACAGAAATACATGTTCAACGAACGAATAAAGTGAAATTTCTCAGGGAAATGGAAAAAAAACAGTTCTTTGCCAGCGAAAAGCATGGAATCTGGTCACTAAAAATAGAACATTCAGGAATAAAATGAAGAGGATCTGTTTTATTAGGACTTCATCTTAAGTACATCTCTATGATCAATCTGTAACTGATTGTGCCCTCTGGCCTCATCTCCCATGATGTGCCCTGTCCTCACCTGATCACAGACAGCCTACCCTCTGATGGTGCTGACTTTCTCAGCTTTCCTACGACAAGCAGCACATGCTGTTTCATGTTTCTGTACTTGAAAAACGTTTCTCTTCTCCATCCAACAAAAGCTTACTCATCCTTCCAGACCTAACTCTGAAGTAGCCTCCTTTGGGGAGACTTCCCTAATTGCTCGGGAAGAGGGAGTTAGCTCCTTGCTCTTCTCTGCACTTCTGCTCCTTTGCTCAATGTCAATTTTGTGCAATATCAAAATCTCATGTTGTAATTATTTGTTTATTCCATCCTTCATTAGGATGTGGCTTTTCATGAATGGAAATCGTGTGTTAAGCAATTTAGTGGGTACTGCCTATGTGCTAGATTATAATATTTATTTATTTTCCATGCAATAATCCTGCAAAGCATAAGATTTCCATTTTACAAATGAGAAAACTGATTCTCTGAGTGTTCAGGTAAATTCCCTGAGCTTAAGTAGTTGATAAGCAGTAAGCTGTACGACTCCAAAGTCAGGACTTTTTCTACTATAATAAACTGTCTTTCTTTACCTTCTTTGTATGGGCACATGCTTGGTACCAAACAAATGAGTGAGTGTTATTTATACTAATTTTTATAGAAATTATAAGTACCTTGAGAGCAGGACCATGTCTTTTCCTTTCAATCCATCCCTACCATAGTTTACCATACTCACTCACTGGTGTCATTATTTAGAGTACAAGGTGCTCTGAAACCCTATAACAAGGGGGCCTGTCCCAATCTGAGTGGGAGATGACGGCTCTTTTGATGGAACAGAAGCTGAAAGGAGGAGCAAGGTTAACTGGATGAAGGTGAGTGGACTCCTGAGAGGACCATTCCAGGCAGAGGGAACAGTGTAGCAAAGTGACTAAGTGAAAGGCCAGTATGGCTGCAGGCCCGAGGGGTTGCTCGCAGTAAGTGTTATATGCACAGACTTCTCTTGAGGTTGTTGACAGAATAACTGTAGTGTCTTTTTAAGCTATAGCTCTAAAAAATGGTTTAGTTCTACAAATCATTTCAAATGGTACTTTTCTTCTTCCATATCGACACATCACTGAGAGCTATGTAAGCACAGTGTGCTCCCTTTTGGTCTAACCACAAATAAAGCCAGGATTTAGTTTACTGGCTATAGCTGCAAGAATTAGGTCAACTCAGATGCCTTGTAACATCTATTCCCTTACTCATTTTATAAGGTTCTATTTTTATCCCTTATTTCCTCATTTTATTTTGAAATGTTAAAGGGCTCTTAAGTCCTTTTGGAAGTTGGCAGGATCTAAATCCCCAAATACATAAAATAAAATATATTGATTATGAACAGCTTTATTGGCTGAAGCCTGGTTCAGGAGAAAGAACGCAGTTGCAAGTATGCGGGGCCCACAAGGAGAAAGACCTCGAAAGTGTGTTCGCAACCTTTCATTGGGATTGCTTCCTATTCGAAATTGCCAATGTCATGACTCAAGGGGAGGAGTTGTGGAAGAGGAGGCATCCAACATAACTCACTTACGTTGGCTTTCTTCATTTGAATGTCGCCAGATTTAAATGTAAATGGTATATCAGCACTTCGGAGCTTCTAGAAGAGAAAAATGTATATGCTGAGCCTCCCAGATTTGTTTGGTTTGTCAGTTGTTTTCTGGGCTTGCTTTTTCAAATAGCTGATGCGTTTGTCTGCAAGACAAAGAAATGAAAACAACAGGGAGTTTTGTTTGTGGCCCTGTGAATCTGGCCTCATCAATTACAGCTTCCAGAGCAGTCTGATGTTAACCTGTCTGAAAGCAACAGGGAGAATAGCAAAATTCTTTGGCCACACTTCATGCTTTTCCAACAGCTCTCTATATCTAGCCCTTCTTCCTGCCACCAACTTTCCACAATCATTCATTCAACAGGTATTTACAAAGTACCTCTTAGGGTGCCAAGTACTTCACTAAGGGCTGGGAATAGTATGAAATCAAACCGCCCTGCCCATCTCTCCTTTGCCTTCTTTCCACATCCCCCCCAAATGAAGGCTTAAAAACTTACATCTTCTCCAGTACTTCCTCCTGAAGTATAAGAGAGACAAGAACAGGCTTGCCCAGCTTGAAGAGGAGGGTTGTGTGAAAGGTCCCACCATGAAGAAAGTCCCAGAATACACGATTGCAAGAAAGAGGTAGGGAGTAGTGAATGAGAAGCACGTTCATATCTCTACCTTTTCTTTCTTTGGTAATCTACTGCTCCCAGTAGAGGAGAAAATGGAGACCTCATGTGGACTTAGAAAAGTCTAAGCTGAGAGGCCTGATTTGGAAATGAGATTATTCTGATAATAAGAATGAACATCTATATGATTATTTGAAATCCACAGAGGGCTTTTATATGCACAATCTCAGTGAATACCCAAAGCACCTCTAGGAAAGGTGTTAGGATCGCCTTTTCCTAGACAGGAAAGGGGCTCAGTGAGACTTGGCTTTACTGCTGGAAATTAACCAACTGGAGCTTTAACTTCTCCATCGAAGAGCTTTGCTTCTCTCTCTCTCAAATCCAGGGCTTAGAGCAAGCACAGTGCTGCCACAATTGAGAAGAGGCTGCCTTGTACAAACTTGCACATAATATCTTAACTCAGTCTTTTTCCAACACAGGCAGCCTTCAGCTTTATGTAAGGGAAGGAAAATCCTGTGAAAAGGAATCATGAGCCTAATCAACAGAGAAGGAAATAGAGGTTGGGAAAAATTAAGCAAGTTGCCTCAGGTCACGTAGCAAGAAGTAGTGGAGCTGGAATTTGATCCCCAGTCAGTCAATCTGACGCCAAAGTACAGAAGCAGGAAAGGCCCTGCTGCCCTGGCAGTGAAGGTAGAATGAAGCCTGCATCTGTCACCATGCAACAGACAAAAATACTGTGCTTAAGCCAAGAATCCTGGGTTAGAATTTCAGCTATGTCACCTCCTAGCTGTGTGACCTTGGCCAAGTCACGTAACCTCTCTGATCCTTTAGCTGTAAAGGAAGACAGGGGTGTAATGTGGATTAAATACAATAATGTGTCTGCATCCAGTGTACATACACTAAAACTCTATACCAGGTATAGAGGTTCCCAGAGGATGATGAGCTACAGCTCACAAAGAGAGAATACAGCAAAAAGTACAGATATCTATGGCCAAGTGCCCTTTGGAATAGGCAAACATTGACTAAAATAAATGAGATGCTTTACTCCTGGGTCTGGCCAAACCACCTAAGGCCTCACAAACCAATGGGTGCTTGCTTTCAGGGCTAAAAGTTAGCTGCAAAGCCCCAGGCCGACACTGATTACTAAAACAGGTGCTTAGTGCTGTGGCAAGGGAGTGGCCTTTCTTCTTCTCCTGGGAACCCAATATGGCTGTTCTGGCTGCATTTCCCAACAGCTGCTGAAACTTCCCAAGTGCTGACATTTTACCCAGTCCCTTATAACATACTTATGTAACTTTTCTGATCTATTTATTTTGCTTACATTTCCACCTAAAGCTTCTGATCTTTTAAAAAGTATTAGATGCATGAGGATTCCACTCATCCCCTCAAAAAAATATCAATTGAGTCCCTACTATGTCCCAGAGCAATTTAGAAAAGAGGAACTGGCACATGACACAACTTTAAAAACACCAAAAACTTACATTTTGTAAAGTGGTAGGACACAAAGTGCAACACTGTGCAACGCTGTTTCCTGGGTCATTTCTTTACAAGCATATACAATTCTTCCCTTGTGTTTGCATAGTTTACATCTAGGATCAGCTTGATTATTTTGCCCAGTCTTTCTATGGCCATCAATGTTCTCAACTTTCCTAAAGTCTAAGTTAAGTCCCTTTCAAACACAGTTTTATTGTCCTACTTCATTTTAGGGAAGAAAATGCCAGAAAGCTCTCAGATTACTGGTGTGTTGTGTGACTTTCTTTCCTAAAATGTAGTAATATGGAGTACCTTATTTAGTATCCACATAAATACAACTAAATCACACTGATTCAAACAGTTTTAACAAAGTGCATCCTGTCATGCAGGTAACTTTGCTCTTGCAGTCTTCCTCTTCTTTGGTTAAATTCAAAAGCGCACACTCAAAATTCAGCTAAGGGCTTTTATCAAGAAAAGAGCTTCTAAGTACTCACGACATTCAAATTGTACAGGATACAGCTTTTGGGAGTGGTGTACGATTTGTTCCTTGAGAATACATCTTGTACCACGTTCACTAAGCCATCGAAGTAAACCAAGAAGGAGAAGGGAAAAGAAATTAACAACAAGACCAGGTAAGGCCAAACATTCCAAAACAACCAAGTCTCCCTCAGCATTTCCATAGAGGCTACCTCCCTAGACTCTAGCTCCAGCACTCCCTGAGTGTGAACAAGTGCTTTCCCACAGGTCTAGCTCAGATCATTCATTATGGCCACCCTCCCAGGCACCTGAATGAACACATTGTGTTATCCTCATCCTCAGAGTCACTTAAAATGTTTGAATCTCTTTTTCAAGAACTATTCTCATCAAAAACCTTCAAGGTTCAACTCCTTCAATACGATTCTAACCATCTTTTCCTATCTTCCATTCCTTTCCCATTGTTACCCAAAATTTTGGTCCAGCTAAACTATTCAGCGTTTCTTGACCATGGCCCAAAGTTAACTGCTGCTGATTCTTGGCTTTGCTTCTCCCTCTGTCTGGAACATCCCTCCTCCATTCCTCTGGCCATTGAGTCTATAAAATCCTATCCACCCTTCAAAGGCCATCTCAGTGCTACATTCTGAACAAAATCATTTGAAATCCTTTGAACCTGATGTGATTTCTACATTTTTATCACTTCATTCCAGCCCTATAGCATTTTGCCTTTTCATGTGACATTTCTCATTCTGCTTATGATATTGTAATTCCCTTGAGAGAAGAAGCAATATCTTATCAAGTTTTTAACCTCCTAATACATGGCCTATGATCCTGGCCCAGGATAGAGTCCAAGTTTTGTGATATTAGATGGTGCTACAGCACACCTTTCCTACTAGAACATGTACAAATACAATCTTTTTCTGTTCTCTGGTATTGTGGAGAAAATAAAGACCTGAGTAGGATATAGAGGAGCTAATTAGATAGCCTTGGATAAGTCCATCTGGAGAAGTGAGGGTACAGGAAGCCTGTTATAGCCTTGGGGTAAACTGTTGGCTTTGCAGTTGTGCCTCTAGGAATACAGGGACATGGAGTTGCTGAGGCAGATGGCACTGCGTGGGCCCAGTGGATAAAACACTTTAAAAATGGCCACATCCAGGTCTCTTGGCCATGCTGGAAATTTGGAGTTAGTGCAGTTTTTGGGCATTCTGACCAGGAACAGAATCGTCAGAAGTGATTTTACAACACACTTTGATGAAAAATGCAAGAAAAATATTGCCCAGGAATACAATATATATATACACATATACCTATATATATACATATATATGTATATATAAGTGACACTGAAACAGTCATAATCTTAAAACTAAGCCAGGAAAACTGCCTAGACTGATCAGAAGAGAAGAAAAGATGGCTCCACCTCATTCTGCCTAAATACAGCTTTTTATTTTTTTTTAACAATATCTCCAAACTCCCAAATATACTTAGGTGCAGAGATGGTGATCTGAACTGGGCTATAGAAGTCTGGATTCTAGCTTGAGATCCTACATTAAATAGTTAGGTTACTTTGGGAAAATGACTTTACCTATCCAAGTCTCATGTTCTCAGCTCTAAATTCTAATAACCTGACATAAAATTTAGAAATGCTACAATTCATCTCAGTTCTACTCCTAATTCATATGTGGCTTGGTGTAGTCTCAGCCACTCATTCCTAAAGTATTTTCCTCCTTTGGCTTTTTTCTTGTATTTAATTATTTAATACCAGAGTTGCTCCTCTCACTTTGTTTCTTTTAGAACACTAGAACCCTCTGGGACTATGACTGCGCACCCACTAAATTCCGTTCCTGGTTACAATTCCACAGGGAACTCTCACCCTTTCTGGGACTCTTCAGATCAACACACCATATGATGAAACTATTTCTTGTGTTTCAAATGAACAAGAAGAAGAGAAAGGATTCCATACGTTGAGGAATATCACATAAGTGGGAAACCACAGTCCAGGTCCCACCACCCCTTTCTCTTAATAACAAAATACAGGGAAGCCCAGTACTTGAAGAATGCTTAAACTTCATGGGCATTTGGCATAAGAATAAAAATCCACATGATTAGAGGATAGTTCTCACTTATACCTAAAATGCTATTATTAAGTGAAATAGGCCTTCAAAATCTAAGGACATGGATGTTAGTGTATTTGCAAAAGGTCTACTTTCGTATATTGCATGATGGTGACGGATTTAACTTTTAAATGAAACCAGTGCTCTTTAGGTGTCAACAGCTAACTAAAAGAAGGCAGAAAAGAGAAGTACATGGATTTGGGGCTCAGAAAAGTGAAATTTTTAAAAGAAGCAATTGCTTTATTATGGTATTCAAACATTGTAAAAAAACAAGGATGCATACTAACATTTTTTGAATGTCTAGTTACAATATCAATCTTGTGATAATTGTTTTCAATAAGTTATGGTATTGAATAGCCACAAGAGCCGTATTTCAACCCCATTTTGAATTTGGGGAAACTAAAACTAAAACAAACATCCAAGTCCACACCACCTGACTTCAGAGTCTCTCTTGTTTTTTCAACACCATATTCTAAGTCCAGAATGTGGCCTCAAGAAGTCTTCGATTTCAACCAGTCCTCCTTCTTCCCTCTTGTTCATCCCTGCTCCATCATGACGGTTTTTATATCATCATTGAGCTATATCTGTCCTGTTCTTAGAATCCTACATTTAAGACTTTCCATTACATTTGTTGATAATCCACTTCAACGGCTAAAATCCTTTATGATGAACAGCCATTTCCATAAGTACCTAAATCCCTTTTGGTGCTATTTCAACTCAGTATTTTTACCCCCAGGTGTGATTCATCTATCCACTCATTTATATCTGACCCAAACATACTTTTCAAACTTAAATCTTACTGCTCCCTTTCATGGATGTTTTAACATTTTTCGTTTAAAAATAACATAAGAGGCCAGGCGCGGTGGCTCACGCCTGTAATCCGAGCACTTTGGGAGGCTGAGGCAGGCAAATTACTTGAGGTCAGGAGTTTGAGACTAGCCTGGCCAACATGGTGAAACCTTGTCTCTACTAAAAGTACAAAGTTAGCCGGGCATGGTGGCGCATTCCTGTAATCCCAGCTACTCAGGAGGCTGAGGCAAGAAAATCGCTTGAGCCCGGGAGGCAGAGGTTGCAGTGAGCCGAGATTGCGCCACTGCACTCCAGCCTGGGTGACAAAGCAAGACTCTGTCTCAAAACAACAACAACAACGACAACAAAACTAAAAATAGAACTACCATATCCTCTAGCAATCCCATACTTGTCATTTATCCAAAGGAAAGGAAATCAATATATCAAAGAAACATCTGTGTCTTCATGTTTATTATAGCACTATTCACAACAGCTGAGATATGAAATCAACCTGTGTCTATCAACTAATGAATGGATAAAGAAAATGTGGTATATATACATAATAGAATAGTATTCACTAATGAAAAAGAATGAAATCCTGTCATTCATGGCAACATGGATAAAACTGGAGGATATGTTAAGAGAAATAAGCCAGAAACAGAAACCTAAACACTGCATGTTCTCCTCCGTATGCAGAAACTACAAGAAGTTGATATTATAGAAGGAAAAAGTAGAACAGAGGATACTAGGGGCCAGGAAGCATGAGGGAAGAGGTCATAGGGAGAGATTTGTTAAAAAATACAATTACAGCTAGATATGAGGAATAAGTTAGAGTATTCTATACTACTGTAAGATGATTCTAGTTTCAAATAGCTAGCAAGAGGAAATTGAATGTTCCCAATATAAAGAAATGATGAATATTTGAGATGATAGGTATACTAATTACCCTGATCTGATCACTATACAGTATATGTATGGAAACATCATTATGTACTCAATAAATATGTACAATTATTATATGCAAATTTTAAAAATAAAATTTAATTTAATAAAAGGAAAAAAATAAAATCCTAACAATCCTCAAAAGTCGTCTCAAATAACTGCAACCTTTGCAACTTCGTCATTTCTCCTATGTCTGTTTCCTCTTCCCTCCCAGTCTGGAGGTTCTGTAAGAGCTGAATTCACATCTGGTTCGTCTTTGAATGCCCAGAAAATGCAGTAAAATATTTAATAAATGGTAGAGAAAATAATTTCTCAGGGGAGAAGATGTTTTCCTTTCTGTTACAAACTTAAAGATACTTTTTAAATTTTGCTTTGCAGCTTATTTGCTTTCTCTTTTCAAAGATAAACTATTCATACACCCTTTAATAATCCCTCTTGAGCTCAATTTTAAAATATGTGGTTCTTTTCTGTGAAATTGAAGAGGCCCTAAATCTGTCAGAGTAGTAACTGGGGAAAAAATGAAAATAGAATCACAGTATGTCAGAGTTAGAAGCAGCAAGGTAGCTTTACAGGAGGTGGAGGAAACTGTGTGGAATCACCTAGCTGGTAATGTTTCAGAACCAGGGCTTTAGCCTGGGCATCCTGACCCTCAAACAACCCCGAGAATCATATTTGACATGAAGGTTGCATGTGTCACTGCATATATACAGTAAGAGTCATTTCTTTTGCTCTCAATCTCTTGTAATTTTAACACAAAATTCCAATTTGGCAAAGTAATGGCCAGACTGGTGGAATAAGGCCATTTGAATCCTAAAAGCTTATGTGAGTCCAATCCCAAAATGAAATATTTTCATCTTTCCCCCTTGGCCTAGGTTAGTGGGGCTGGATCAGCTATGTGACCATGTCTATTTTGAAGGTCTATAAATCAAGGAGTGGAGAGAGGGCCTGTTTGCACTCCCCCATCCGATCTTTACCCTACTCCATTCTGTCCTGGGAGGCTGACCCATGTGGACTTCATCACCATGCTTACTTTGTCCCCTGTTTTCCTGTTTGGTTTGGTCCCTGGTATGTTTTGGCAAGTGATCAGAGGGAGGGAGAAAAGTAATGTTGGGGTATTTATTCTTGTTGCTTCCTCCCCCTTGGGTTGCTGCACACTGTCCTTACCTTCTGAGGGCTCCTGTTAAGTGGCTCTTAATATACAGCTACCTTCTCTGGGTTCTAGTGACAGCTCCCTCCCTTTGTGCCCTCAGGGTGTAGGGTAGTAAAGTCTCTCCAATAAGGCAAGCCCAGGAATACTGCACCATCCTTTGTTGGTTTCCTTAAACTCTGCCCAGAATCCTATGAGTAGATTCTTCATTAAAGTCTCCTCCCAGTTTCAATATGTCATTTTTTCCCACAGTCACTACTCTGAAAGATATAGGGATTCAATTTCACAGAAAATAACCAGATATTTTAAATTGAGCTCAAGAGGAATAGTTAAAAGGGACATGAAGAGTTTATCTCCTTATATATTCTCGTTGTTAATCCCTTGTCAGATGGGTAGTTTGAAAAATTTTTCTCCCATTCTGTGGGTTGTCTCCGCACTTTGTTGATTGTATCCTTTGTTGTGCAGAATCTTTTTAACTTGATGTGATCCCATTTGTCCATTTTTGCTTTGGTTGCCTGTATCTGTGGGGTATTGCTCAAGACCAAGACCAATGTCCTGGAGAGTTTCCCCAGTGTTTTCTCGTAGTAGTTTCATAATTTGGGGTTTTAGATTTAAGTATTCAATCCATTTTTATTTGATTTTTGTATATGGCAAGAGATACGGGTCTAGTTTCTTTCTTCTGTATATGGATATCCAGTTTTCCTAACACTATTTATTAAAGATACCATCTTTTCCCCAGTGTGTGTTATTGGCACTTTCGTCACTTTACTTACAGTAAACTTACAGTTTACTGTAAGTGTGTGGATCATTTCTGGGTTCTCTATTCTGTTCCATTGGTCTATGTGTCTGTTTTTATGCCAGTACCATGTTGTTTTGTTTACTATCCATCTGTAGTATAATTTGAAGTGAGGTATTGTGGTTCCATCAGTTTTGTTCTTTTTGCTCAGGATAACTTTGGTTATTCTGAGTTTTTTGTGGCTCCACATACATTTTAGGATTGTTTTTTCTATACTTGAGAAGAATATCATTGGTATTTTGACAGGGGTTGTATTGAATCTATAGATTGCTTTGGGAAATATGGACATTTTAACAATATCGATTCTTCCAATCCATGAACATGGAACATTTTTCCATTTTTTGGTGTTCTCTTCAATTTCTTTCATCAGCGTTTTATAGTTTTCATTACAGAGATCTTTCTTTTTTTTGGTTCAGTTAATTCCTAGATATTTAATTTTATTTGTGGCCATTGTAAATGGGATTACTTTTTAAATTTCTTTTTCTCATTGTTCACTATGGGCATAGAGAAATGCTACTTATTTTTGTACATTGATTTTGTATCCTGCAACTTTACTGAATTTACTTATCAGTTCTAATAGTTTTCTTGTACAGTCTTTAGGTTTTTCCAAATATAAGATCATATCATCTGCAAACAAGGATTAACTTGAATTCTTCTTTTCTAATTTGGATGCCCTTTATATCTTTCTCTTGTCTAATCGCTGTAGCTGTGACTTCCAGTACTATGTTGAATAACAGTGGTGACAGTGAGCATTCATGTCATGTTCCAGATCATAGAGGAAAGGCATGCAGGTTGTTCTCATTCAGTATAATATTAACCTTGGGTCTGTCATATATGGCTTTGTTATGTTAAGATATGTTCCTTCTATCCCCAGCTTTTGGAGGGTTTTTATAATGAAGTTTTTATGTTGAATTTTGTCAAGTGCTTTTTCAGCATGGATTGACATGATCATAAGATTTTCATCTTTCATTCTATTTATATGATATATCATATTGATTGACTTGCATATGTTGAACCACCCTTACATCCCAGGAATAAATACCACTTGGTCATGATAAATGATCTTTCTCATTGTTGAATTCAGTTTGCTAGCATTTTATTGAGAATTTTTGCATCAATATTTATCAAAGCTATTGGCTTGTAGTTTTCTTTTCTTTTCTTTTTCCTTTTTCTTTTTAATGTGTCTTTGGTTTTGGTATCAGAGTAATACTGACTTTAGAATGAGTTTGGAAGTATTTCCTCTTTCTCTATTTTTGGGAATAGTTTGAGTAGGATTGGTATTAGTTCTTCTTTAAATGTTTGGTAAAATTCAGCAGTAAAGCTATCAGATCCTAGGTTTTTCTTTACTGGGAGACTTTTTATTACAGCTTTGTTCTTGTTACTTGTTATTGGTGTGTTCAGATTTTGGATTTCTTCCTGGTTCAATCTTGGTAGTTTGTAATATCTAGGAATTTGTCCATTACTTCTAGATTTTCCAACTTATTGGCAGTTAGTTGCTCATAGTAGCCACTAATGATCCTTTGAATTTCTGCAGTATCAGTCGTAATGTCTCCTTTTTTGTTTCTGATTTTTTTTTTATTTGGATCTTCTCTCTTTTTTTCTTAGTCAGACTTTGTTTGACTTTTCAAAAAAACAAATTTTCCTTCATTTGTCTTTTGTGTTACTTTTTAAATTTCAATTTTTGTTTATTTCTGCTCTGATCTTTATCATGTCTATTCTTCTACCAAGTTAGGGTTTGGTTTGCTCTTGCTTTTCTAGTTATTTAAAATGCATCACTAGATTGTTCATTTGAAGTTTTTCTTCTTTTTTGATGTAGGCATTTATAAACTTCCCTCTTAGTACTGCTTTTACTGTGTTCTATAGGTTTTAGTATATTGTATTTCCATTATCATTTGTTTCAAAAAATTTTTCAATGTCCTTCTTAATTTCTTCATTTACCCACTGTCACTCAGGCTTATTGTTCAATTTCCATGTATTTGTATAGTTTCCAAAATTTATCTTATTAATTTCTAGTTTTATTCCATTGTGGTCAGAGAAGATGCTTCTTATTATTTGAATTTTTTGAATGTTTTAAGACATGTTTTCTGACCTAAGATGTGGTCTATCCTTGAGAATAATCCATGTTTTGAGGAAAAGAATATGTATCCTGCAGCTCTTGGATGAAATGTTCTGTGAATATCTAGACCCATTTGGGCTATAGTGCAGATTAACTCTGATGTTTCTTTGTTGATTTTCTATCTGGAAGATCTGTCCAATGCTCAAAGTGGGGTGTTGAAGTCTTCAGCTATTAATGTATTAAGACCCATCTCTCTCTTTAGCTCTAATAGTATTCCCTTTAAATAGTTGGGTGCTCCAGTGTTGAGTGCATATATATTTAAAATTGTTACATCATCTTGATGAATTAACCCCTTTAGCATTATAAAGTGACCTATATAGTGACCTTCTTTGACTCTTCTTATAGCTTTTGTCTTGAAATCTATTTTTTCTGATATAAGTATAGCAACCATTGCTCTTTTTTGGTTTCCACTGGCATGGAATAACTTTTTCCATTCCTTTCTTTTCAGCCTATGTGTGTCTTTAGAGGTCAAGTGTGATTCTTTTAGGCAACAGATGAATGGGTCTTGTTTTTTCATCTATTCAGCCAGTCTATGTCTTTTGATTGGAGATTTTAATCCATTTACATTTAATGTTATTATTGATAAGCACTTACTCCTGCCATTTTGTTCTTTGTTTAATTTTTATTTTATTGTCTTCTCTTTCTTCTTCCTTTCCTTCCTATCTTCCTCTAATGAAGGTGATTTCCTCTGGAGACGTGATTTAGTTTCTTCCTTTTTATTTCTTGTGTATCCATTGTATGTTTTTTGGTTTGAGGTTATCAAGAGGCTTGCAAATACTATCTTACAACCCATTATTTTAACCTGATAACACTATTTGCATAAACAATCGAGCAAAAAGAAAACTAATAAAACTCTACACCTTAACTTTGTCTTCCTTTTTTAACCTTTTGTTGTTTCTATTTACACCTTACTGTACTGACTGTGTCTTGAAAAGTTCTTGTAGTCACTGTTTTTGATTGATTTATCATTCAGTCTCTCTGCTAGGATAAGAGTAGTTTACACTTCACAGTTACAGTGTTATAATATTCTGTGTTTTTCTGTGTACTTACTGTTACAGTGAGTTATGTACCTTCAGATAATTATTTGTCACTCATTAATGTCCTTTTCTTTCTGATTGAAGTACTCCCTTTAGCATTTCTTGTAGGACAGGTCTGGTATATTGATGAAATCCCTCAGTTTTTGTTTGTCTGGGAAAGTATTTCTCCTTCACATGTGAAGGATGTTCTTGTCAGATATACTATCCTAGGTATAAGGGTGTTTTTTTTTTCCTCAGCATTTTAAATATGTTGTGTCACTCTCTTCTGGCCTGTAAGTTTCTCACTGGAAAGTTAAATCTGCTTGGTGTTCTACAACCTTCTTGTTCTTGGATATTGATATCTTTATCTAGGTTTGGGAAGTTCTCTGTTACTATCCCTTTGAATAAACTTTCTACCTCAATCTCTTTCTCTACCTTCTCTTTAACTCTTAGATTTCCCCTTTTAGGGCCATTTACTAGATCCTGTAGGCATGCTTCACTGTTTTGTGTTCTGTTTTCTTTTGTCTCCTCTGATTGTGTATTTTCAAATAGCCTGTCTTCAAGCTCACTAATTCCTTCTTCTGATTGCATTATTCAGTAAGCCAATTGCATTTTACAGCTCCAAAGTTTCTGGTTGATTCTTTTTAATTATTTCAATCTCTTTGTTAAATTTATCTGATAGAATTCTGAATTCCTTTTGTGTGCTATCTTGCATTTCTTTGAGCTTCCTCAAAATAGCTATCTTGAACTTTCTCGCTGAAAGGTCACATGTCTCTGTTTTCCCAGGATTGGTCTCTGGTGCCTTATTTAGTTCATTTGGCAAGGTCATGTTTTCCTGGATGGTGTTGATGCTGGTGGATGTTCTTCAGTGTCAGGCATTGAAGAGTTAGGTATTTATTACAGTCTTTGCATCTGGGCTTGTTTGTGCCTATCTTTCTTGGGAAGGCTTTTCAGATATTTTAAAGGACTTGGGTATTACGATCTAAGTTGTATCTGCTTTGGGGGGCATGCCAAGCCCAGTAACACTCTGGTTCTTATAGACTCAGAGGTACTACCTTGATGGTCTTGGACAAGATCTAGGAGAATTATCTGAATTACCAAGAAGGGACTTTTGTTATTTTCCCTTACTTTCTCCCAAACATACAGAGCCTCTTTCTCTGTTCTGAGACACCTAAAGCTGGGGGTGGAGTGACACGAGTATCCCTGTGGCCACCACTGCTAGGACTGCATTGGGTCAGACCTGAAGCCAACACAGCACTGGGCCTCACCCAAGGCCCACTCTAACCAGGCCCTGGCTACTGCCTATGTTTCTTCAAGGCCCTGGGGCTCTACAATCAGCAAGTAGGAAAGCCAGCCAGGCCTGTATCTTTCTCTTCAGGTTGGTGAGGTCCCCTAGTCCCCATCTGGGTCCAGAAGTTCTGTCCAGGAGTCGGGGAATGGAATAAAAATCTCACACGTCTACCTGGTGTTCTACTGTATTGCAGCTGAGCTGGCACTCAAACCACATGATGCAGTCATTCCCATTCTTCTCTCCCTTTCTCAAAGGTAGAGGAGCCTCACCCCATAGCCACCACCACCCCAGGCCATGAGGAGTACTGCCAGACTATAACTGGTGTTCCCTTATAACCCAAGGTCTCTAAAGGCAGCTTGTCATGAATGCTGCGTGGCCTGGGACTCACCCTTCAGGGCAGTGGGCTCCTTGCTGGCCCATGGTAGGTCCAGAAATGTTGTCAAAGGGTTGAGTCTTGGAATTGGGGACTGCAAAAGCCCTCTTGGTGCTCTATCCTCGCTGTGACCATGCTGTTACCTAAGGTACAGGTCCCCTTTGCTTTTCCCTTGGCTTTTCTGAAGCAGAAGGAGTTTTGCCCCATAGCCACCACAGCTGGTAATGTGCTGAGTCTCATCTGAAGCCAGCAAGTCTCAGAAATTCACCCAAGGCCCTCAATGTAGTACCTGGGTATGGCTACTTGTTATTCAGGGCCCAAGGGCTCTTCAGCTAGCCCGTGATACATGCTACCAGCACTGGACCCTGTTTTTCAAGGCAGAAGTTTCCCTTCTGGCCCAGGGTGTGTCTAGAAATGTCATCTGGAAGCTAGGGACTCACGACTCTGCCCAGTGCCCTATCTTACTGTGGCTGAGCTGGCATCCAAGATGCAAGACAAAGTCCTCCTCATCCTTCCCTCTCCTCTTCTCAAGCAGAAGGAAGAGTTCTCTTTTAGAGTCACAAGCTGTGCAGCCTGGGGTTAGGGGAGGGATGAGACCAGAGCTCCCTTGGCTTCCCCAGCTGGTGTCTCAGTATGCCACATGCTCCCTTAGTCCACTGTCCCTGGGCCTAGTTCAGCCCTAGGCTTCGCCTAAGAGAGCCTGTCCTTATGGCCTAGACTGCCTTTCAAGTTTACTTGGAGACACAGAGTGCTGTAGCCTTCAGTAGCAAGGTTTGTAAGCATTCAAGTTCAGCCCGGTGGGATTGGCAATTCCCCTCTAGCTAGGGCTCATTTAAATGCTCCTTCTGTGGGTGGGCATCAGCTGAGTTTGATCTGGTTTTCCTTTCTGCTCTAATAGAACAGCATGGAGTTCAGTGACTCACAGTAGCTGTGTTCTTCCTCCCGCAGCACCCAGAGAGGCTCTCCACACCAGGCCACCACTGCCAGAGGATGGGGAGGGATGGCATTGGTGATTCAGGACTGTTTTCTCTATCTCTTCAGTGCCTCTTTCAGCCATATGAAGTTAAAAACAGGTCTGTGAGTGCTCACCTGAGTTTTGCTTTTTATGAAGGTTTTTTTGTGTGTGTAGATAGTCGTACAACTTGGTGTCTTGTTGGGGAGGACAATTGGTGGAAGTTTCTATTTTGCCATCCTGCTGCACCCTCCAGGATTCAATTTATTTGATTTTTTAAAAATTTTTTCATTTTGATTTTTAGAATTTCAGAATAAGCACCAAAGAAGAAAATACATAAGGTAAAGAGAAAAAAAGTAATGGATTCACAACTATGTGCCAATTTTTATAGGTCTGTTATTACTTCTAATCCTCACAGCAACAAAGGTTTTATCTAACAAAGGAAATAGATTTTGCTATAGCCCCATTTTACCAAGAAGGAAACTGAGACTCAGAGAAAGTAACTTGTGCAATGCTAGGGTTGAAACCACAACTGAAACCCTACTCTTGCTGAATCTAATGCCATACTCTTTCTTTCATCACTTCACACAAGTGTTCCATGTAAATGTTCTGGAATTAATGCTTTATTTTTTAACCTTGTCTTCCTTGTCAGGACAGCCCAGTAACCTTTATAAACCTGCATCAGCTCCAAACCTGCTGCCTGCTCCTATTCCCAGTGGAGCCTCTCACCCTCTCTGGCCCTCCAGCCCTACCCACCCTCTGTTCATGATCTGCATGACAGAAAGAACACCTGAGTTGCTGGGCCTGGGCACAGCCCCCAACATCTCAAAATGATTTTACTGGCTTTTAAAAGGCATCTCCTCACTAACCCTTTGGGCAGTAACTCAGCGTTTGGATCCCCAGGGTAAAGATTAGAAAATGGAAGAAAGCTTGGCAAGGTTGTAACTTGCCCTTTAGTCATATGTGAGCTGGTGCCAAAGCCTCCTGTCAGCTGCTTCTCCCTCCCCCTCTTCCTTGTCTCAACAGGTTTAAATATGCCTAACACTCAGGTGGAAATATGGCTTGGGTGGGAGGACAAACTAAGGAAAAGAGAAGAATGAGTGGAGCAGCCAAGTACAGAAGACATTGTTAGAGAGTGTTGGATGATTATTGCAAGAAAATATCTAAGAGCAGAGACCAACAGAGCCTTTTAATAAAAATTGCTAGAAGAAATAATCTGGCAGTAACATGGCAGGAGTAGCTCAGTTGCTCTGGTCAATCACTCAGACTTCAGATTGCAGAGTGAGGTCAGCAGCAACTCTGGATCAGAATGATGTAAGGTTTGGGATGGTTCAAAGCACAAGGCTCATATCTCAGGCATGTATAGATTGAAACACTCCCCACTAACCATTATCACTTAGCCTGGCATATACTTATGTAACCAAAGTATCTTCTGCTTTGATCGTGCCCGCCTGCATGACAGTGGTATTCCACTCCACATAACGCATGTTATTTCTGGGTATCTCTAATAGGATGCCTCACATGTCTACAAACCAGCCTGTTCACCTCAGTATCTTCAGTGGTCTTCCTCTCTTGAAAATGCTTCCTCTTGTTCATGATACTGTCCACAAAGTCTCTAAGAGCTTACCCCTACCTCTGCCCATCTTGAGAACAACAGGGTCCATGCCACGCCATTGTGTGTGGAGGCTCCCAAAGCCTCTAGCCTTCTAGGCACCAGACTAAACCTCCTCACCAATATTATGCTGTACATTCTCATCCAAGCCCCAGAGAAAGTCTACTTGGCTCAGAGTCTCGTCAAGTCTGTCTTGAATAGCACATGTTGGCTTTTATGTTCACCTGCAAAGCACAATACCAAGACCTAGTCCATTGGAACTTACTGAGAAATGCAACGAGATGCTATAGACCAGGGGTGTCCAATCTTTTGGCTTCCTTGGGCCATATTGGAAGAAGCATTGTCTTGGGCCACACATAAAATGCACTAACACCAACAATAGCTGATGAGTTTAAAAAATTCCAAAAATCTCATAATATTTTAAGAAAGTTTACAAATTTGTGTTGAGCCACATTCAAAGTCATCCTGGGCCACATGCTGCCTGCAGGCAATGGGTTGGACAAGCTTTCTGTAGACTTTCCAAGAAGAAGACATTTCTTGAGCTCCATGTTAAATATTTGTTACTTAACAAACATTTAATAAATAATAACTGTGTTCTAGCCCTTGGTCAGTGTTACCCTTAGGAATGCAAAAGTTAGAATAATGTATTTTGATTTTTGTCTCTGTATCCACAAATCTAATAGCTGTCCCCAAATATGTGTACATATAGTATCAGTTCACTATAGGTACCGTAATTCTTAACTGAAGAAATTGTCTCTGCAAGAGAAAGGGGAAAATGTATTCTAATTTGAAGATGTCTCCCAGGCAATTCTAATGAGAAGGAATGCCCTTCTCCAGCCTGACAGCCTCCTCCCACTTTCATAATATTGAGAATCACAGTGTTTCCCCAAATCAAAAGACTTTTTCTAATGAGCATTATTAAGCTCATTCGTAAGTGGAAAATAATGCAAAATCAATGAAAACTGAGCTATGGGCAACACATATAGCTCTGCCTCGCTATTGCCTTCTTCATGAAAAACATTTAAGAAAACTCAATCCTCTCTCAGAGAAAGCAGAGGATTCCAGAGAGTATGTGAGCACCTCAGCTTAGCCCTCTGCCGTGCATGGCAGCTTATCTAGGTCCTTGCTAAGAGGTATGGTGGAAAGAGCAAAAGAGGCACACATATGGTGCCACAGATGACCTCTCTTGCTCACAGTGCCATTTTAGACGGCTCAGTATTTCAAAGATGCTGACTGTGGTCATTGTTTTCCTGTACTCTGAGATGATCCAATAGAGATTGTCAGTAGTTGGCACGGTTTACGTGGAGTAGCATTTCACCTTTTCATACCACAATGTAAAGCTTATATAGAGTAATCAGAAGTGAGGATGATTGTACCACCTTTATCAATTGAATAGTGGGCTTAGCCTGAGTGATTACACAGAAAATCATACCATGGAAAAGGGGAAAACACAATCTCCTTTTGGTGTCTGACCTCATACATCATGACATGATAAAACAAATGTCACCTATGCAAGAACTTTACCACTGAAAGGCAGATCACTATAGGTCTTCAATTTTTTAAAGAAATCGTAGCATTTTAATTTCCCTTAAATTCTTAAATAACTGGTAGGTTGCCTTTGCTACTGTACTAATAGTGTGCTTATGGGAAGTCAATTATAGAGAAGAGTGGGAAGCAATTTTATCAGCCTACTCAAAAAATTGAAAGATGTCAGGGGAAAGAAAGCAGGCTTTGGAGTTAAGCAGACGTGCATTCAAATCTTAACTAGGCCACTCTTTAGCTGATGATCTTCAACAATTCGTGAGCTTCTCTGTGACTGTGTTATTAATATCTAATTTACAAGGTTGTAGAGGCTAAATAGAAATAATGTACATAAATTTGCTGGGTACAGTCTGGGCACAGCAGCTCACACCTGTACAGTAGATCTCCAAAACTTACTCATCTTGCATGACTGAAACAACTTTGTGCCCTTTGACCAATACCTCCCTGTTTCTCCCTCCCTCCAGACTGACACCTTGGGGGGCTGAAGCATGAGAATCACTTAGGCCCAGGAGATCGAGGCCAGCCTGGGCAAGATACTAGGATCTTGTCTCTTCAAAAAATAAAGAAAAATTAACTAAGCATGGTGGTGCATGCCTGCTGTCCCAGCTACTCAGGAGGCTGCGGTGGGAGGATTGCTTGCTTGAGCCTAGGAGGTCAAGGCTGCAGTGAGCCATGATTACACCACTGCACTCCAGCCTGAGCAACAGAATGAGACCCTGCCTCAAAAAAAAAAAAAAAAAAAAGAAAGCTGCTGGGAACATTGACTGGCACACAGCAAGGACTCAATATACTGCAGTAGTTAGAGGACAAGGAGGAGGAGGAGTGATAGAGAGTGAGCAAGCACTTGCTTGTAATAGTAGTGCTAGTTACCATTATTATTAACCTTAGAGGAAAGGCAATGTCTAGGCAGAACTGAGATTCAGATGGCAAGAACGGCCAAGCTTCCATGCCTTTCTCAAGCCACATCTTGGCCTAGGAAGGAAATAATTTACCCAAGATCAGATAGGCAGAGTAGCCATCTGAGTTGAGATTTGAATGCAGGACTGTCTAACTCCAGAGCAAGAAGAGGGGCTGCCAAGAAGTAAAGGCATAGTGGAAAAAGATAGCATAGTGTAATAATTAGACTAGCTCAGAGGTCAGACAGGCCTGAGTTCAAATCCTCACTCTGCCATCTTCTGGTTGTGTAACTTTTGGAAAACTACTCAGTGTCTGAGCTTTAGTTTTTTCATTCTTAAGATCAGTTTACTGATCCATCACTCTAAGAACTTTTAAGATAATCAAACAAGATCACATAAAGTTTTTTTTCCTCTTACCACACTTGGTACACAAAAAGTTTACAATAGAGGGTATATATTATCATGATCATTTCATAAGAAATAAAGTGCCCAATCTGGTGCCCAAACAAAGTATCATTGGGCATAACGGGAGAGGTGAGGGAGGACAAGTACTGTAACAACCAAGGGAATTGAACAAAGCCTGGAGGAGATGGGATGACGGAGGGGGTGCCGCAGCGCTGGAGGGCCAAAGCGGGCTGAAGGGCCCATTTAACTTAGGCTGGTTGACCATATTGTGGCCAGAGGGAGAGTACCAACTGTGGTCCAGAAAAGGAGCCAAAGGTCAAAGCTGAAGGCCTTTGTAGGAGCCTAAGAGGGAAAACAGGACAAGGAGACAGATGGCAGGAAGATGAGGAATGAGTCGGGGAGCAACATCTGAGGCAGATTGGGGTGAGCTGTAAACTATTCAACCCAGAGGCTGCGACCCATGTGGGCGTGTCAGGGCTCCATTTCCATGTGTGCCAGCTGTGTGGTGTGGGAAAGGGCTGACAGCTTGAAGGCAGCGAGCAGGACAGGACAGGGCAGGGAACCATCCGCTCAGCAATAGCGCTGATGGGAGAGGCGGTGTCAGCATGTCAAAGGCAACAATTCCCAGCCCACATCATCAGGAATGAGCTGTGGAAGCCAGAAAGCAAGGGCACTGGGGATCAGCACCAGCTGCTTTGGCCATAAAACTGGGCATTCAAGGATAGATAGCATGAGATGCTCTGGGGTCCAGCCAGCAAGAGAAAGGAGGGGTTTGGGAGAAGCTGAACTGTTAGTTTTTGACCTGCTTCCTATTGATATCTCCCTCTAGGTGTCTGTTACCAAGCAATGGGGGATTCATTTCCTCGGCCATTTAATAAATCTTCACTGAATAATTACTCTGTGCTGGACACTTCTAAGCAGTAGGGATACCACAATAAAAAGAAAGACATGGTCCTTTTCTTCAAATAGTTTTTTGGGGAAAAGGGGAGAGAAATTACAGACAATAAATAAGCAAATGGGTAAAATCGTTTCAGATGGGGAAAAGTGCTATAAAGACAATTAAGAAAGGTGGTGTGAGAGAAAGGAATGGCAATGGGGGTGAGAAAGCTCCTTTAGACAAGGTAGTCAGGAAAGGTCATCTGAGAAGGTGATAGTTAAAATGAAAACTAAATTACAAGAAGGATATAGCTCTGTACAGATCTGGAGGAGACACATACCTGCATGTACCCTCTCTCCCCTAGTTCCCCGCATATGGCCCCCTTCCCCCTAGTTCCTAAAGTCAATGTCGGAAGATGAAGCAGAAAGCAGCAATTCTATGGTATTTCTTTTCTTCTCAGATTTTTCTCCCAGCCTGAAAATTGATCTAGAAACTATTTATCTACTTGTCTCTTTATTCATTCAACATGTATTAGGTGTCTACCATGTACCAGGTACTTTGATAGACACAGGGAATGTGATATAATACAGGTACTGGCATCTGACCACAGACCAAGGACCTAAGAACAGGATTCAATACTTAATGTGTATTTCATTTAGATCAAAATTAAACTAGGGATTATTTACAGTAGCCAAGATATGGAATCAACCCAAATGTTCATCAACAGATGAATGGATAAAGAAAATGTGGTGTATACATACAATGGAATATTTTTTTCTGCTGTACAACATAGTACCTGTAGTTAACAATAGAGTGTTGTGCACCTAAAAATTCACAAAGAGGGTAGATCTCATTTATGTAAGTGAAGTTACCACCAAGAAAGTGGGGGTGGGGGGACGCAAATAAACCTTTGGAGGTGTTGGATATGTCTATTACCTTTATTTTGGCGATGGTATCATTGGTGTTTGCATATGACCAAACTCATCAAATTGTACATATTAAAAATATATATATGTATTCCTTTTATCAATTATGCCTCAATAAAGCTGTTTTTAAAAAATTAAACTAGGGAGAAGTATGTGTGTGTATTTGTGCATGTGTGTGCTATGTGTATGTTTATCTGGATAAACATATACCTGGCAGCGTATGAGTTCACAAACAAAAATCAATGTCTCAATGTATATTTGGCTGAAGCAGGCATAAAGGAATCTTGTTGCACAGTGAAAGTTACTTCCACACACGCAGCCAAAACAAAGCTTGCTAAACTCTGAAAAGCAAAGACTAGATATGAGATAGTCATCCTGTTACGAGTTTCATAAGGAACTAAAAATACCGAAGAGGAAAACAATGATCTCAGCAAGGTAATTGCCAATAGGTGAACAAATGAAGCAGACAGAATATGAGCAGCAATTTGGCAGTCCTGTGGGGAGGGGATGAGTTTGTGGGGCTAATGTCAGTGTGGCATACCACCAGTAGTTACAGTCCAGCAAAACAGATTGAAACTAGTTATCCAACTATTCCTGACACTGCACTCCTCACTGCCTTAAGACACACTTAGGGGATAGGGGACAACAGGAGAAAGGTGACAAGCTGACAGGAAGGAGAATATGGGTATCTTTTTTCCACACCTTCAAACATTCCAATTGATCTTTCTTAACTAACATTTTTCCTGTGTGGATTTTATGCACCAATGGTAAGCAATGTCCCTTGGACATTCCTTCCCAGGCAGGAAACTTTGTTTTTGTTTGGGCTCAGCCAGGATCTCTGCAGGCATGTTGTTTTATTTTAAGAAAGTGGCTGTATTTTAGCTAGGGAGCATGTTTTGAGCAGAGGTTTTAAAGTGCCGTCTTCCAGAATGACTTAGTCCAGACTTAAAACAGCGAGGAAGCTGTATAAAATTAAAGACCTCAAGGGATCTTTCCAAGAGCTCTGATTTGGTGAAAATAATTTAGTGATTATTCCCTTCAGCATCTTTAGATCCTTATCAACCCAATGAGTGGGCTAATGCCTGCAACCTCTACAGTTTGCTGGGATTCTGAATTGATCAAGTTACAATGAAACCACACAGGTACAGAGCTGCTGGCTTGCAGAGGATTCCTCCCTCAGAAAGTTCTTGGCTAAGGCCAGGAAAGAACACTACCACATTTTTCTTGGCTTTTTATAGGGTGTTGATCCAAGGATCTGTTTTTACATTTGAATGTGGCAGTCAACTGTAGCATAATAGATTGCAGACCTTTGTGAAAAATCACTGTGAAGGCTTCAGCAGAGAACTGTGGGCTGGCTGCAGAGAACTGCACTGTCAGCAGGTTAGGAACTGGGCGCTTGTCCATGTTTTCCTTATTTTTAAAGGAGTCATTGACCTTCCACAGGCCTGTATCAAAATGGGGGGAACAAAAATGCTGCCAGACAGGGCGGAATTGGAAGAGGCCTCTTTCAGGGGCTGGAAAGGCCTTCATTTAGTCTATTTACTGTCATGGAAATTCTGAGTGTGACTTAGAGGCCTCCTTGGCTCTGAGCCAGGTGGAAAGGTTTGGAAAAAAAAAGCAGAGACTCAACCGGGGAGTGAGCTGGATGGGAAAGCAGCTGCCCTGGCACAGCCCCCAGAGGGATGTGAAGAGCCCCAGTGCCTATTGTGCAAAGGCAGATTCAGAAATCCCTGCAAGTTTGGACATAGGTGACAGCCAATGTCACTGTTCCAGAGTGGCCAGGTTTGATAAACATGCTGAGAAGTTGTTAGAATTTGCTCTTGATGAAGGAGGCTTCACCCAACATGCCATTCATTCCTTCGTTTGTTCTTCAAACAATCTTTAAGGGCCTACTGTGTTTGAGACACACCACACTCAGCACTGAGAATACAGTCATGACAAACACAATCTGCCTACTATTCTGTAGGAAGACAGTCTAGTAAAAACAGCTACTATACTACAATAGTTAGGCAGACCAGAGCCACCATAGGAGTATTAGAACAGTCTCAGATCTACCTTGCAATGCCTCTCTCCAGGGCACCTCAATTCATTTCATCAATCATCACTGGAATTCCTTTCAACCCTGTGCTAAGAGTTTAGTCCCTCCATATTATGGGCCCACAGGATCCAAGTGAGTTGGTACTCTCCCAGGTTACAGAAATTCGCTCCCTGTCTAGTGCAAAGGATGTATGAGCTACAACTTGTCCCCTCTCCCAGGGGGATTTGCATTTTAAAGACGATTATCACCTCAGCTAAAGACAAGGTTCCCCCAATGCAGGCTTTTAGGCCAAAGCAGGAAGAGTAGAGAGTGTCTTAGAGAAGCAGAAGACTGCCTTCCTAGAAACACAGATGTCACTCCGGGGAGGCAGCCTGCCCGCCCTGGGCTTTAGGCCGTTCTGGAACTGAAAGGGGGTTGGAAACCATCTGGCAGGATACGAAAGAGAAAGCCCGTGGCGAGCAGCCACCGGAGCCTTGCTTTCCTGGGCTGGCCTTCCTAAGCTCCCACAAGCAAGGACTTGTTTTCTGCTAAGCTCTCGGGGAGTCTAAGAAGGGGTTTAGGTGAGAGAGAGTGTGTGTGTGTGTGTGTGTGTCTAAGAAGGGGTTTAGGTGAGTGTGTCTGTGTGTGTGTGTGTGTGTGTGTGTGTTCTACAGCCTAAAGAGAAACTGCACATGGGGGAAGCACGTGAGGTAAAGAGGTCAGAGAAAAGATGTAAAGAGAACAAGCGAGAGAGCCGGTTGGGGCAGGTCTCCAGAGCCGCTATTATTTTTTTCTGGTTGATTATCACAATGCTTGAAAATGAAGAATAACTTCAGAGCTTGGTGGGGAGGAGGGGCCTGGCTTCTTGGAAGCCTTATTAACACCAGGCAAACAAGACTGTAATTAATCATCGGGGTGAACTTGAGCCACTGGGATGAACGCTAACCCGTTATCTGGCTCTGCCTGGTATTTTTATTTCAGCAAGATCTGAAACTTTAAGGATGTTCTTCTGAACACGATTCCCACCACCACTGCCCTCCGTAACTCAAATGAAGCTTCTGGAGTGAAGCCTTGCAACTGTATTGTCACATTTTCAACTTTGTAATTTTATTCCAGTGACTTCTAGATTTTAACTTTGACTTATCCACCCTGGTAAAGACAAATTGAAAGAATTTGAAACATCAGACAACTTAGATTATGATTTTTATGTATACCAGAATAAGCATTATTTTTTTTTCTTCCTACTGCTATACCTTTCTTCTTATTGGGTTAGGGTTAATAGAAACAATTCTTATGAAAAGGAAATCTATTATTTTAAAATATATGCAATTTCAGACATTGTCTGAGATGAAGGTTACCTTCATGCTATCTGTGAAGAAAAGTTTGCTAAGTAAATGAGGACAATAAACAAAATCTCAACCCAATTATTTTTACCTTACTTGAAGAAACATATTGTAAGAACCATAGCAGCATCCATTTACATGTAACATTTTTATACTACTTACAAATTATTGTCATCTTTCCTTAAAAGCTGATCCTCAAAGAACCTCTAGTTGGTAACGCGCTTCTAGCTTGATTTTCATCACCCTACACATTGGAAATTCATGAAAATGCTTTTCTTCGCAAGTATTCCCCCAAAGCTAATTTGAATTGATGACGTTGGTGTAGTTAGAGTTTGTTTATGGTCTGGTACTGCTAAATTCATGATTGAATATATTACCTGAAAAAAATGGGGTTCATTTGCCTGGCAAGTAACAACTCTCCACGAGAACACAGGTTTTTTCTCAATAAGCGTTTTATTATTTGTCACAAATAAGAAGAGCACTGGTGTGTTCTCCAAGGCAGTGTCTCCCTGAGGGAAAGTGACAGGAGGGTTTTATGGGGCAATGGAGAGTAGAGAGGAAGTGTCAGCGCATGTAGAGGAAGGGTCCCACCAGTGGTGCAGATGCAGTGAGTCATCACACAAGCACATAGGTCACATGTTATGGTAATGAGGCTATAGCTCCCCCAGGGGGATGGGGGGGTGGGGGTGGGGACTCTAGCATGGTAATGAGGAAAGTTCACTCAGGTTCATTTATAATTTGCCAGGGTCTGTCAGGAGCTGGTGTCAACCAATGGGGTGACCACATTTCACATAGGGTTTGGGACAAAACAGGCTTCAAGACAAAAGGCTGTAAAACAGGCTGATTGCTCAAGTTGATTAAATTCCTATAGTCCCTGAAGATCCTCCCTGTCTGCTTACAGATAGATGGATGGGTGAATCTTCAATAGAGTCCACCAGACTTATGTCTTTATTTCCCTAAAACGTGGGCCTCTGGGTCTCAGGGGACTCCCTGGGAAGTAGAAAAGATGTCCATTCCTCTCAAGAAGTCTTCACTGGCAGGGCGTGGTGGCTCACACCTGTAATCACAGCACTTCGGGAGGCCCAGGTGGGCAAATTACTTGAGGCCAGGAATTTGAGACCAGCCTGGCCAACATGGTGAAATCCTGTCTCTACTAAAAATACAAAAATTAGCCAGGCGTGGTGGCATGCACCTCTAGTCCCAGCTACTCGGGAGGCTAAGGGAGGAGAATCGCTTGAACCCAGGACCAGAGGTTGCAGAGAGCCAAGATTGTGCCACTGCACTCCAGCCTGGGCGACAGAGCAAGACTCCATCTCAAAAAAAAGAAAAAGTCTTCACCATCTAAGACACACTTCCACCTATGACTGAAGACCATAGCTCACCAGCTTCGGGCCTGCTTCAGGGTCCTGAGCCGCCTCTTGTTCATCCTGCCACTTGTGCCTACCTTGGCTGTTTGGTCGCTTGGTTTGGCAGCTTGACCATTTTCCACAGCCCTTGGTAAGTAGCGCTCCCCACTTGCTCCCACCAGCAGAAGCCAATTTCCCCTCCCCTCCCCAAGGCCAAATTGCCAGAGAGAGGGAGCAAGATTGGACAGCTCACTCACAAGCTCTCTCGGGGACACCTCATTCCATATAGGTAAACTCCTACTAGCTGCTGGTCTCAATTCTAGATAGCTGTGGACCCCAAAGGATGTAATTAATGCTATCAAAAAAGACACGGTGCTCTGCTACTTGGCTGTGAAAACTTCTGCTCCAAAGTGAAAGGTTTGATGATTTCCATACTAAAAATCTCCCAATGTTCCCCATCCCATCTTTTCCCTTCAGAATATTAACCTTTTTTTTTTTTTTTTTGAGACGGAGTCTCGCTCTGTGGCCCAGGCTGGAGTGCAGTGACGCAATCTCGGCTCACTGCAAACTCCGCCTCCCGGGTTCACGCCATTCTCCTGCCTCAGCCTCTCCGAGTAGCTGGGACTACAGGCGCCCGCCACCACGCCCGGCTAATTTTTTGTATTTTTAGAAGAGACGGGGTTTCACCGTGGTCTCGATCTCCTGACCTCATGATCCGCCCGCCTCGGCCTCCCAAAGTGCTGGGATTACAAGCGTGAACCACTGCGCCCGGCCCAGAATATTAACATTTTTTGAATTTAGTCAACAAAGTCTATTTTTTCCTTCGACTTTTAAATGGACCCAAACGTTTTCCATTAATCTAATTCTGTCTTTAATTGAATACCTCCCCACATTTTCCAGTTTCTTTTTAAAGCATTTTTAATATTCTATTTACAATATCAGAACACAAAAAATAAGTATCCATAATGAAATTACTGTTTTTGTATACAAAATATGAAGTAAGTACAACAAAAATTATATTTGGGGGTATAAAATATGAAAGGAAGCCCTGCCCTCACCATGACTCCAGGCGACTTCTTGGATCAGCTCCGATAACAGTTTAGTGCCTTTCCTTCCAGACTGTTTCTGGGCTTACACAAACATGAACAAAAGTTTTCAAGCCAATTATCAAAGTTTCTTTGATTTTTCTTTCCCTCTTACCACATGTTATGGGCTGAATTATATCCCCTTGACATTCATATGTTGAAGTCCTAAACTCCAGTTACCTCAGAATATTATGACATTTGACAATAAGGTCTTAAAGAGGTACTTAAGTTACAGTGAGGTCATGAGATTGGGCCCTAATCCAATATGATATGTGTCTTTATAAGAAGGATGAGAAAGAGGAAATCTGAACATGGACATGCGCACTCATAGCAGGAAGACCATGCAAAGACACCAGAGTAAGGTGGCCATCTAGAAGCCAAGGAGACAGGCCTTAGAAGAGACCAACCCTGCCAACAGCTTGATCTTAGACTTCTAGTTTCCAGAAATGTGACAAAATAAATTTCTGTTGTTTAAGCCACCCCATCTGTGGTACTTTGTTATGGCAGCCCTAGCTGACTAACATACGAACCACCAGGAAATTCTAGTGCCTATTCTCCAGCACCATCTTAAATCCATTCCATTTACTTCTTTCCATCTTCACCACCATACTCAATCCAAGCCACCATCATTTCTCACTGGTTGACTGTCAAAGCACCTGCACCAAGCAGTCTCTTCACTGTCGATTGCAAGCAAACAATAGATACCAACTCCAGTAAGCAGAAAAAGGATTATTGGAAATCTATTGAGAAGTTCACAGCGTTGATGAGAAAGCACTAAAACTAGCCTCAGAGATAGGCAAGTAGATCAGGTTATTCCTGTTTTTAAACCTTCCAATGGCTTCCCATCACCCTTAGAATACAGTTCTAACCACATGCCCTGGGATGCCAGATGCCCTGTGGCAGATCTCCAGAGATGGAAACCCATCACCAGAGAGTCAAACAGAATCAATATAAAAGTTAAGCTCATCATGCCTTTGTTGTCCTCAATGCCAACAGAGCCCAAGAACTGAAATGCCCTTCACACATGCCTCTTCATGTGCGTGGAGGTTCAGATGTCTGCGTTTGGGCCCTGCTGCTTCTAAATGACTTAGTTAAAAGCATTTTAAAGCTCCAACTTAATTAGCTAATTTAAATCCTGTTCAGTTTATTGTCTGTGTACAAATGTTCTCTGCACAGGTCCAGAAACTAATGACCATCTTCAACATAATCACTAACATTTGCATAGTGGTTCACAGTTTACAAAGTGCTTTCACTTACTTTAAACCCTCGGATTCTGAAAATGCTCCTGTGAATAGGTAGGATAGGCATTATTACCTCCTTTTAACAGGTGAGAAAACTCAGGCTCAGAGGTCAAATGCACTTTTCAAGCACACCAGGGATAAGGAAGGGGGAAGCTTGGATTAAAACCTACCACTTTTAAACTCTAAATGTCACTTATAATCACCTAATTCACCAGGCATTTTAAATAATCAAGGTTTTGCTGGCGGATGTGAGGGGGTGAAACAAACAAAGGCCACAGGATCCTAATTCAGAAGCAGGTAGGCGGTAAAATGAAGACAGCTGGGTTTTGCCACGGACATGGGAATATCCAGCTCCTGGGTATATGCCCCAGCAGGTTCTAGGGCCTAGAGCAAACTATACACTGAGCACTGCACCCCCCTACTAATAGCCAGTCATACATACCACCGTGGAAGTGGTGAGAGGAGTAAATGAAAATGGAAATCAGGGACCACCTAAAAGAGGAAAATTAAGAAAAAAGGAGGCCAGCCCACAAGGTGAGGCAAGAGGCACTGGTAATTGTTTAAAAGCTGATGTTTATGAAATTTTTATCTGCCTGGCTGGAACCTTACCTAAGTATCTCTCCAGCTTCCACCTAGAGGCAGTCACTGCAAGTGGTCATGGAGATTAGAAGGAGAAATTAGGAAGAGCAAGAGCAAGAAATTAGGCAGACCTGGGGCTATGCCCTTGATTACCAAGACACCAGTGAGCTGCTGCACTAGGTCCAATCTTACTGCTCGTTGATTTTTTTTTTTTTTTTGCAAATCAGAAACAAGAGAAGTCACAGCTCCTGCACCCTTTAGTCTATCAGAAAGTAAGTCTCCTGGTTGAGGCATCTTCTCTTCAGTGCTGGATCTCCCCCAAGGTGACAGCCCACAGACCCTTGCTTCAGGGGCATGGCCTACGGCACCCCATCTGCTCTCCTGACCTAACCCTACATGCTCCCACTGCATGTGCCAGGTCTGGTCTCAGACAAGAATCCAAAGTGGCTCATGACCAAATGCAAATCACCAAGTACAATACCTCTTTGTAGTTTCTTCACACCTTTCATCCCAGAGTTTCAAAGCACAGTGCAAATGTTAACTTGTCCTCAGACACCCCAGGAGAGGCAGGTAGGTGGCACATGTTATTATCATCTCCTGTTTATAGAAACAAACCAGGCTTTGAGCCATGAACTCTCTTGCTTGAGGCCTTATGGTGAATAATTGTATGTCCTGGGGACCTATATCTAGTCATTAACTATATCATGTTACGGCTGAAATACCACAAATATCAGCCCTCTGCTAACCATTTTCTTACCTTACTTTCTTCTTTCTTTCTTCCTTTGGACTCTAAGGTCTCATAGCTTTAGAAGGAGATCCCCCAAATTGCCACAACCACAACCCATCTTCAGTTGCCCTTCTCTTAAAAGAAGCCAGAAGATAAATCAGCCCTTTTGCTACATGCTTACAATAAATGATCACTTGCCTAGGGAAACAGTTTTGGCTAGGTCAGTGTGTTATGTAGAGTGGAAAGTCTCAGAGGTATCTACCCTCCCTAATGTCCCTTCTAAGGGACTCACCATTTTTGGCCTAGAAGAGTAGCCTCTACCTGTGACTTAAATGATGTGACCATCTTTTGTACCACATGACCGCACCCTTACTCAAGCCACACCTGAATGAACCAAGGACCAAGGTGTAATTATTCTAGAGACTGGTCTGTGGATTCATAAGAGGGCCTACTTCCAAAGTACTATTCAAACAATGGAATTTGATGGGAGGAAAAAGGGGTGAGTTTCAATCAGATGGTCAAACAGAGAAGTGGGCAGACTGGAGAGTAGTGAATAACACTAAGGGCAGAGAACGAGAGTCTGAACTTCTACTGTTGTGACAGCAAGAGTTTAAACAAATCCTTGGAACTACTGTAGATTCTGAATGACCTTGAGGTTCTGGTGTCTGTGAGTTTTGGCCATACCTTGGTCATATTCTTTGTACATTCCTACATGCTTTATTGCTAGCCTTTATAACATGCCCTCGTTTTTAGCCTGAGATCAGAAATATTCAACTAAGGATTTCATTTATGGTCTGTGACTTACATGCATGAACCAATATAACGTTGGGCAAGCCGCTTGGTCTTTATGCTTCAAAGCTTTCATCAGCAAAATAGGGATAATTATTTCTTAGGCCATGCCTTCAGAGTTGATTGGACTTCATAAATATATAGTTGATTCGAAGTGGGGGTTTTCCAGCCATGATAACTTCCAACTACCAAGCAATCACTGAATGTCCACCTGATTTAATTATTTAGATATTTGAAGTAATGACATTTTTTTAAAGCCCCGTCACATAGTTCTCTTAAGAATAGGATAATGTCAGCTTTGCCGATCAACCCCTAAATGTCAGACTACTAAATATACTGATCCTGATAGGCCTATTACCCCAGGCCTTTTGAAATTCTGGGATGTGACTTGTGAGATAGATTATAGAAGACATCAATTATGCTGCCCAAATGGTACAAATGTATCTCATCTAAGAGAGAGAGAAATTCAAATAAACACTGTCTGCTTAAGAGAAAAAAATACAGCATGCACAAAACATTTTTGAGAAATGAGGTAGTTGACATTTTGATCAATCAGCCATAACTACTAAATACCATCATCTCTGCCATTAATTACCTGCAAATGAAGAGCCAGCCAGGAGCAGTTCTGCAGGCATCCAGCTCTGCAGTCATGTTAGGGAAAGGGAAAGGCAGAAACTAGAGAAGATCAGGGCAAAGCCCAAAGAAACAAAAATTGCTAAGTGTGCTGAGTAGTATTTTCCTAAAGGATGATTTCCCTCTCAGCAGTTCAGCACCCCTGCTGCCTGAGGAAAAGCTGCCAGCAGGGGAGGGGCCTAGCTGTCCAATAAGCTTGTCACCTTGCCCTCCCCATACCCAGCTTGTGTCAGTGCCTCCCTCAGACAGCAGCTGGGCAAAGTGGCAGCTCCTCCAGAACTTTCTTTGGCTCTGGTGGCATCCATCCTGGGCTCTGGCTCCATGCTCGGCTCAGGAATAACTGCCAGGTCCAACCAGCTGTGCTAAGACTCTGAAGCTGCCACTCACTCACAGAAGGGGAAGGAAAGTGAGGTCCATTCCATGTAGGTAGACGAAGATAGGGCAAGAGGAGGACCACTGCCTTTTATGTGGGGTATGGTAGCTGAGGCATTTGACTTAGGCAAGACTTGGAGAAAGCAAGCCCAGGTAAGCCTTTGCTTCGGAAATATATAAAGGAGAGGGGAAATTCTTTTGTCCCATTTCAGCCACATCCAAGCATTTTCCTTAGAAGCAGGGCAGATCCAGGTTTTGAGTAGCCTGAATTTTATATTATTTGGGGAGGGTCCCTCTTTTACAAAAGCATACAAAATTAACTACAGGGCTTTAAAAAAAAAAAAAACAAAACTCTGAAAGCTTAAGCATTGCCTTTGTGGCAAATCTGCCTTTATTTAGAAGTAGGTTTATTTCCTGTTGCTCTGCCTCTCTGTCACCTCATTTCTCTCCCTCTGTCTCTCTTGCCATGATTTTGGGTTCATTTGCCCTAGGAGGACCTAAAACAGTGCAGGTTATATAAATATTTGTCTGCGTTTTCTGGAGTGTCCTCAGCATCTGTCCTTCTGAAATGCTCCAGTAGCACAATGAAGTCGTACTGAGGTTAGGGGATGGACTCAAGGCAGAGGCCCACACTTCTGAAAATTGCCTGTCATTCCTGCTAGGCTGGCTTTAAAACTCTGGGTCTGCATCCACTCAGCTAGCAATTCTCAGGGTCACTGTTATAAGTGGCCTCATGTCCCCCTAAAATCATATGTTATGTTAAATTTTCTAGCTCATGGTACCTAACATTATGATTTTATTTGAAGATAGGGTCTTTACAGAGGTAATCAAGTTAAAATGAGGTCCTTAGGTTGGGCTCTAATCCAATATGACTAGTGTCTTTATCAAAGGCAAAAATTGGAGACCTACAGAGTGAACATCATGTGAACATAAAGGCAGAGATCAGGGTAATGATTCTACAAGCCAAGGAATGCCAAAGACTTGACAGCAGACCACAAGCCAAGGGAGAGGCGTGGAACAGAACTTCCCTCACAGCCATCAGAAAGAGCCAGCCTTGCTGATGTTTTGATCTTGGGCTTCTAGTCTCCAAAACTGTGAGACAACAAATTTCTATTGTTCAAACCACCCATTTTGTAGTACTTTCTTACAGCACCCCAGTAAGTGAATATAATCACTTTGCATATATCTCCCCTCCACATCATTTGTCAAAAAATGAAAATCAATATGTCCTTCATAATACAAGCTGTAAAAGCGCAACCAAAACAGGAATGTAAAAGTGCTTCTCTCTGTACCATCTATAAGGAATAACTCATAACCAGAGAGATTCTGTAAGCACTTCTGCCCCAAGAATCTCTTTCGCTTGCCTTGATTGTGCTACTAATGATTTTGTTCAAGTCATAACATGAGAGAAACATTCAAGAGAAAATGTCAACAAATGTTTCTTTTCTTTTCTTTTCTTTCTTTTTTTTTTTTTTTTTCTGAGACAGAGTTTCACTCTTGTTGCCCAGGCTAGAGTGCAATGGCTTGATCTTGGCTCACTGCAACCTCCACCTCCCAGGTTTAAGTTATTCTCCTGCCTCAGCCTCCCAAGTAGCTGGGATTACAGGCACCCGCCACCATGCCCAGCTAACTTTTGTTTTTTTTTTTAAGTAGAGATAGGGTTTCCATGTTGGCCAGGCTGGTCTTGAACTCCTGATCTCAAGTGATCCACCCACCTTGGCTTCCCGAAGTGCTGGAATTACAGGAGTAAGCCACCGCACTCGTCCATGAGTTGGGCTTTGAAGGATGAATAAGAGTTTGCCAGGCTGAGAAACAAAAAAGAAGGCAGAGGGGCAAACATGGCCAGTTTGAGGTATGTTAAACAAATTCACATGGCTGTAGTACCGAGGTCAGATGGGAGAGAGGCATATTAAAGAAAGGGCGGGCCAAGAGCATGCGGCAGGATGAGGGAGTAGGAGGGCAAGAGGTGACAACAGAAACTCGAATGTCAGATTCTCTCTTCTTGATCTCTCCTGTGTTCTGATGTCGATGTACATCTCTAGAAAGCCTGCCTTAGGTATAAGTCAGAACCCAGGAAAGGTCCTTGACAAAGTTCTGCTGTTTTCCTTAGTTTGGACGAATCTATAATGAAAAGACATTTGAGCAAGCAGTGAGAAGAGGGAAAGGAGTGGAGGAAGGCAGAGGACATGGCCCTTTGTTGTTCCCTTTGCATCTGACCCCTACTAAGAGCTGAGTGTTTGATTTGCACTTTGTAACTTGTTCCAGCAGATTCTCTTCTACTCTGCTTCAGATCCTCAGATAACCAGAGACCCTGACACTGGATCCAAGGTACCTGTAGAGATCTCTCCTTGCTTTCACCCCTTAACCTGGTCAAATTAATGCAGCCATTTATTTAGTAAACACTCTGGGAACTGTGCTAGGCACCCGGTGCACAACCAAAGCATCCAGGGGCAAATGTCACCTTTTTCTCCCAAAGTCAGTGTAGGGGTTGTGGCCCAGTAGGCAAGGAACACAGAACCATGAGCCAAGGGAACTGGTTTTGAGGCCTGGCTCTGCAACGTTTAAGCTGTGTGAACTTAAGCTCATCACTCAACATCTCCAATCTTTGGCTTCCTTGTGTTTAAAATTAGGTTTGTGACACATTCCTCTGTTAAAAGGGTAGAATGAAACAATGAATGTGAAAATACTTAGTCATCTGGGAAACCCTCAACAAATCTTATTTGTTACTGTGACCAGACCAGTTAGGTGAGTAGGAGCCAATTTGTATTCATCAGAACCTCTCTCTGTGGGAAGTAATAGGAAGCCAAGCCAAGCTGGTCAGAGGAACAAAGACGTATATTGATTCCTTTACCTGGGAAGAGCCTGGAGAAGCTCAGTCAAAGGAAAGTGATGGGATCTAAGGCTTCAGGCAGCTGGGACCTGGCGCTCCCTTTGACTGCCTTTTGCGTCTTCTTGCCTTTGCTTCTCCTTAAATCATGACCTCCTTCTCTTGGCCCAAGAACCCCTTTTTCTTTGTAGTGGGGAGCATGGGCTCTGGCAACTCATGCCTGGTGTGCCCCTGTGAGAGTGCAGGGTGAGGAGGATAGTCTTTTATCAGCAGGAGTGGGAGAAGCTCATGGGCAGATGGGCAACAAAGCCATGCTCGTGGTTTTACAGCAACGAATGAGACAGACATGGATGAGGCCCCTTCTCTTCTGTCATGGAGCAGGACGGAAAAATAAGCAATAAAAACAAGCCAGAAACAACATAATGACTATCAACTAATAAAAAAGTACGAAAGATTTGGCAGGCCCATGCAATGGAACAGTATTTGGCAATAAAAAGAAATGAGTACTGATTCATGCTACATTATGAACATCAAAAATTTGCTAAGTGACCGAGCCAGTCACAAAAGACCACATATTATATAGTTCTATGTTTACAAAAGATCTAGAATAGGTAAATCAAAAGAGCAAGAAAGTGGATTAACAGTTTCCAGTGGCTAGATGTTAAAACAAAGAGTGAAGGATGGGGAAATGGGACACTCTTTCTGTTAATGGGTATAAGGTTTCTTTTTGGGTGATGAAAATGTTTTAAAATTATGAAAATTTGATGGTTGTGCAACTCTATAAATATACCAAAATTTATTGACTCTTACTATTTATTATATTTTATTATTATTATTTTTGGGGGCAGGGTCTCCCGCTGTCACCCAGGCTGAAGTACAGTGGTATAATCACATCTCACTGCAGCCACAACCTCCCAAGTTCAAGCAATCTTCCCACCTCAGCCTTCCAAGTATCTGGGACTACAGGCATGTGCCACTGCACCCAATTAATTTTTTAATTTTGTGTAGAGATGTGGTCTCACTTTGTTGCCCAGGCTGAAGTACAGTGGTATAATCACATCTCACTGCAGCCTCAACCTCCCAGGCTCAAGCAATCTTCCCACCTCAGCCTCCCAAGTATCTGGGACTATAGGCATGTGCCACTATGCCCGATTAATTTTTTAGTTTTGTATAGAGATGCAGTCTTACTCTGTTGCCCAGGCTGATCTCAAACTCCTGGCCTCAAGCAATTCTTCTGCCTCGGCCTCCCAAACTGCTGGGATTACAAGCGTGAGCGACCCTGCCCAGGCCAACTTGCTTAGTTTAAACACATGAATGTTATAGTATGTAAAGTATATCTCAATAAAGCCGTTTTAAGAAAAACACACAGAAGCGCTGTGTAGAAAATGTAAATAGGGTGATGAAATGAGGAGTAACTTAATAGTCACCTAGACTAGATGGAGACATTACAAAGACTGCTCTAAAGAGGTGACATAAAAACTGAGGGCTGCGTGATGGGAATGAGCCTGTCCTGCAGGAATCTGAAAAAATATTATTCTAGGGAGAGGGGACAGATAGTCAAAGGCTCTGAAGCAGAAACAAGATAAGTATATTCAAGGAATCTCTAGATAGGTTGATGACGCAGGTAGGGGAAGATGATTTGACTTTGTAAACACCAGTGGGAGGGGTGGATTTTATTCCAAGTGCAGAAGAAAGTCCCTGGAGGATTTTAGCAGGGGAGCATTATGATCTCAATTATGTTTTCAAAAGATCATTCTGGCTGCTATGGGAAGAACAGATTGTAGGAGGCTGGTATTAAATTTTCTTTGGCTGATTAAGGGCAAAGTATTGAAAAAGAAGAAAAAGTAAATAGGATTGAATCTCTGCCTTAAAAGAGCTAACAGAGTGGTAGAGGAAATGGTATATATAGACACACATAAATCTCAGAATAAATGGATTGTAGAAATCACACAGAGAGAGGGTAGGAAGGGTTATGGGGACTCAAATGAAGACACAGTGTTAACTGGCTAGGGAAGAAGCTTGTCAGCAAAGAAAATGTCTAAGTGGAGTGTAAAAGATGAGCAGAAAAAGCAAGGGGGGTGGTCTCCTGGCAGCCAAAATCGCATCTTATGGTGTGGCAGTGATAAGGTGCAGGGAGTATTAAGAAACAATATGCTCTCCAGTTAATCTACAGAGTAAAAGGCAAAATAAAAAAGTGATGAGGGACAATGCTAATAATAATCAACATTTAATAAAAGCTTACTATGTGCCAGGCACTGTTTTAACACAAAGCATAAGTGAAAACATTTAATTCTCAAATCAGGAATGTGAGGTAGCTGCTATTATCATTCTGCCCCCATCAGTCAAGGCCCCAGTAGGAAGAAATGGTGCATTCACTTTAGAACAATTCAATGGATGTTTATTTTAAAAGGCCTATTTACAATGCGTGGGCAGAAAGTTGGGGAACCACAATGGAAAGTGCGGGAACCCATGGCTAGCAACCACAAAGCACTCAATAAATGATGGTGTGGTTCATATAGGTTGGCCTCTGTATTAGTCAGGGTTCCCTAGAGGGACAGAACTAATAGGAGAGAGAGAGAGTGAGAGAGAGAGAGAGAGAGGTAAATATATATAAATATATATTATATATTTATATATATAATTTAAAATATATATTACATATATGTATACATAAGATAAGCAATAAAAACAAGCCAGAAACAACACAATGACTATCAACTAATAAAAAAGTATGAAATATTTGGCATATTTTATATATGTGTGTATATATATATATATATATATATATATATATATGGGAGTTTATTAGGTATTAACTTACACGATCACAAGGTCCCACAATGAGCTGTCTGCAAGCTTGGGGAGCAAGGAGAGCCAGTCTGATTCTCAAAGCTGAAGAACCTGGAGTCTGAAGTTTGAGGGCAGGAAGCATCCAGCATGGGAGAAACATATAGTCTTGGAGGCTAGGCCAGTCTCACCTTTTCACATTTTTCTGCCTGTTCATATTCTCTGGCAGCTGATTAGATTGTGCACACCAGATTAAAGGTGGGTCTGCCTTCCCCAGCCCACTGACTCAAATGTTAATCTCCTTTGGCAACACCGTCACAGACACACTCAGGATTAAGACTTTGCATCCTTTAATCCAATCAAGTTGCCAGTCAGTATTAACCATCACTGCCTCCGAGGATGGAAAGCCTAAGATAAGAATGCAAAGGTAGATACTTAGTTACTGTCTCAGTCCATTTGTGCTACTATAATAAAATGTCTCATTCTGGGTAATAGAACAGAAATGTATTTTCTCACAGCTCTGGAGGGAAGTCCAAGATCAAAGTGCTACCAGGTTCAGTGTCTGCTGAGAGCTCCAGACTATCCTTCCAAGATGGTGCCTTGAATGTGGTGTTCTCAAATGGTGAGAGGGACGGAAGGACAAAAGGGATGGAAGGTTGTATCCTCACATGACAGAAGAGCAGCAGAGATCAAACCCACTCCTTCAAGCCCTTTTATAAGGGCCCTAATTCTATCCATGAGGACTCCACCCTCATGACTTAATCACCTCTTAAAGCCCCCACTTCTTACTATTATATCATTGGCCATTAAGCTTCAACACACATTTTGGGGGACACATTCAGACCACAAGAGGTAAATAGTCAAAGAAGACATGAAAATTCAGGTGAGAAATATGATATTAATTCAGTGCTTAATGAACAAGCTTCGAAGATCTTTGACGGATTGGAGGAGAAAATAAGCAGAAGCAGGAAAATCAGTAAGGAATCTTTAATTGTCTCAATAAGAAGCAGTGAGCGTGAGGTATTGGGAAGAATGGAAAGAAGTGACAAACTTAAAGAGCATTTTTTTCCTCAAGAACAATATGAAAAATAGACTCCATTGGACATGATAGGTAATGGGATATAATGGAGAGGTTGGAATGAGGTAAGGAAAATGCCAAAGATAATATGGGAGTTTTCAGTGTGAATACTGAGAAAAGAGCATTCTTATTATTAAGGGAAATAGAAATGCAGTGAAGAGCGTATGTCTGGGCTTGGGGGTGTTATACCTAAAGCACTTTCATTTGAAGCCCCACTTACATTAACTTAAGTAGAAAGGAATAATTTATTATAAAAATATAGGATTATTTCCCAAAACTTAAGTGCAGAAAGTATAGCTGAACCTCACAAGGGGCCAGAATCAGGAATTGGCAGAACCAGGAAGAACATCCCTCCTTGGTGACGCTAAGTTATCCCAAGTCTCACAGTCTCACATCCTGACCTCTATTTGCTGCATTCATGCTTCTTTTCATGAACAAGCTTTCTCTGCATCACCATGCCCATGATTGAAGATGGCCATCCCACAGTGGCAGCTTCACTTCTGAGTTTGTATCACTTCCCAGTTTAACCACAATGAACTAGTGCTTGCTACTATTCCATATCCTTGGGAGATCAGATCTAGCCAGCTACAGCCAAGGGTGCAGGATTATGTAGTTCACACCCACTCTGGGGTGGAGAAAGTTCTCAGAGGAGGTCCATGTGCTGGGGGGAAATGCCTAAGAGGTGAGGAAAAGATGAGCTCAGTTTTGGACATTGTGAGTGGGAGGTGCATGTGAAATATCTTAGTTGGATATCTATCAAGCTACAATTTCAATCCAAAATGAGAGAGCAAATTGTCAGGAGGGGAATCAAGGCTAGAGAAACAGAGGTGACAATTAAAGGCAAATCTTGAAAGAGGGGTTGTACAATGAAAGAAAGGGGCCAAGGACTGAACCTTGCTGAATGCTTCCATTTCCAGGACAAAATAAGGGGTATTAGTAAAGGATACCAGTAAAGAATACATAAAAAGATTTGTCTAAGGATATAAGAAAAGAAAGAGGAGAATGCAGAGTCATGGCATCAGGAAGAGAGGGGAAGAGCTGACTCACATGACCACCTGATTATTTTATCCTCCAATCCATGGAAGACTTTCAAAGCTTGTTCTTTGACTACAGAGACTGTGATCTCCTGGAGGGCAGGGATTGAGTCTGTCTCTCTGTGGGCTTGGTGCCCAGTGGGGAACAAGGAGCTCAATATATATCGTTGAATTAATAAAGATGGTGAAGAGAAGGTTGTAAGATTTAGCTGAATGAGATCCTTAGTAACTGTAAAGAAAGCAATTACATTGGCATGTAAAGGAAAAACCAGGGTAAAAGGAAGGCATGGGCGTGACCTAGTCATTCAGCCATTTTGGTGATAGAAGGAAGACAGAAATGACTTGAGGAGGAAGCAGAGTTACATGAATAGTTTGTTATATTATTATTATTGCTTTTGTATTTTGTTTTTAGAATGAGAGAGACTTGAACACATGTGGAAAAATAGTCAAGATATATGCATTAAACATATACTCAAGAGATGAGCAATTAATAGGACAACTTTAATGGAGAAGGTAAGAGATGAGAGGAACTTTAGAAATCAGATAGAACTCTTCTCAGAGAATAAAGGAAGGCTCAAGATACAAAGAAAATTTGAGATAGAAAAAAGCAAAGATGAGGAAGCATCCCCACCTGCCTTCACTTCTCAGAGAAGGAAGAATCCTCTTGTTGGCCTGCCCGGGGCAGGCTGAAGATAATGAAGCAGTTTTGGAACTGTGGCCTGAGCAAAATGCTACATGCAATTATCAAGACATAGGCTACGGTATTACCCAACGGTAAGAGCCCAGCTACAGTTAGTGTGAATGTGTTAGCAGCCTAAGTTCGCACAACTGCAAGACTTGTTTCAGTAAAGCTTGGCAATTTGGGAATTGAAGCAGAGTCCAGTGGAGATCTCCAGGAGTAGAGGGATAAAAGATCCCAATGTGGTGGCAGGTACAGTGTTGAAAGAGCTTAGCCAAGGGTCAGACTGTGTAGGCAGCAAATGAGCAAGAGGCTGATGATTAGAGAATCTGGGGCATTGATGATGAGAGTGAGATAAAAGCACAAAGGGAGGAAAAATGGAAAGCTGTCTCAGAGGAGGAAGTGTCTGCTCTCAAACTCTAGAAGGACAAAGTCATGGTGAAGGTCAAGATACCAATGTGCCAAAGGGTGATTCCTGCTCTGAAAAAGCAGTTCAAGGTCACTCACAAATGAAGAAGCATTTAGCAAGCTCCTACTCACCATGCAGGCGAGGCCCACAGCTCCCAAAGGGCTGTTGCCACCTAGGCTTCTAATTGCTAAGGCAGTTGGTTCCCACAAAACCCAGTAGTAGGAAAGTAGACATTAAAGTTCATCCTAGCATGAGACGAAAAGTGGAAAGGAAATCCTTAAACAAGTTATATATACAGTGTGATTACAACTATCAGGAAAATACTTCATAGAAAGAAAGAAAGAAATGGGGGAATGGGAAAAATCACTACATAACTAATGATTTTGGTTTTCAGGGGAATGCAACAATGGATGAATGGATGATTTGATGGTTTTCCTTCCTTTCTTTTCTTTTTCTTTTTCTTTTTTTCTTTTTACATTTCTGCGGCAAGGGTATTGTCGTTTCAAGGAGAGCTCAAAGGTTTTGGAGTCAGGCAGACCATTTATAATCACTACCAGTTATGGACCACCCACCAAGAGCCAGGCATTGAGCTCAGTGCTTTACATATATTACTTCTAATCTTTACAACAATCCTTGTAGTAACTATTATTCTCATTTTGGATGTGAAAGTGAAACTCAAAAATAATAAGGAACTTTGCCAAGTCCAAAACCCATCTGTATTCTGTCCACTTTAGCTGACAGCTACTTTGATTGTATCTCTGACTCTTACTTATTAAATGTTGGGCCTTGAGTGAAATAACCTCCCTGAGGCTCAGTTTCTTCAACTGCAAACTGGAGATTTTGAAAACAAAAATAAATAAATAAACCATAGGAAAATGAATTTGCCATCATCTCCAAATCTGTATCAGAATCACCAAGGTAAGAGGGAATTAAATCAGCTCCTAAGAGTGAACTGCAGAGAAAGAGGCTTTTTCAGAGCCCTAGAAAATGAGGCTTGTTCTGTAGCCTTGGTTATGCTGTTTGGCTCACAGACCAAGTGAGTCCAACGCTTGTAAACATTCTCTTTACTAGAAATACAAAGGTTAGTTTAGGTTTTCTACTATGGTGTTGTAATTGTAAGCCCAGGTATAAAAGGGCAATGGTGAGGCAAGGATTGAGATGTTTTCCCCAACTCTGACAGGATAGGACACCTGACCCATGCAAGGAGCATCACTAGCAGCTGAGCAGCCCACAAGGAACTTTGGGGCAAAGGAAAAGCCCACCAAAGTGGGCTGCACCTGCTCTGCCCTGCTTCACTGTGGGCATGTAGTTTCCTATTCATGGAGAATAAATGAGAAGCTATGGTGGAAGTGTGCACAGTGATGGTGTTGGGAAGGAGATGTCCTCTCACCAGTCTACAATTTACTTGAAATATTACCAATGCCTCCTTCAAAGAGTCATGTAGATTAAAAAGAGTATCTTTAAAATGCCTAGTAGAGGGCCCTGCACAAAATATGACCTAATTAAATGGTAGTTTTTACTGCTGTTTTTCAAATTTTTTGTACTGAGCTTGCATTACCTTTTATGAGTAAGACAATGAATTTTCAAATTCTACATTTCAGCTGGAGTCATTATGGCTACAGAGTAGACATGAGACAGAGTACTTACATTAAAGGAAAGATGTTCACCTTTTACTTTATACACAGAGCACATATGAATTGTTTGGTGTCATTTTTTTCTAAATAAATTTTTTCTTGGAAAAGTTCACTAGCAAGATCATCCTTAGGAGGATGAGGTGTCTCTCGGGCATTCTCTTCCAGGATGTTCCCTAGAGAAACCTGGTTACAGTGAAATACAGGCAGCAGAATTAGAAACCCAAACATAAACCACAACAGTAGGTAAAAGTGGTGCCAAGACACAATAGCCAAGAGGCAGAAGGATGGATGAATGGACAAACAAAATGTGGTACATACGCACATGGGATATGAGTGAGCCTTAAAAAGAAAGGAAACCCTGTCACATGTTCTACTGAGGATATTATGCTAAATGAAAGACGCCAGTCACAAAAAGGCAAATACTGTATAATTATACTTACATAAGATACCTAAAGTCATTAAATCCACAGAAACAAAAAGTAGATGGTGGTTACCAGGGGCTGGGGTGGGGAGGGGCAAAAGGAGAGTTGTTGTTTAATAGGTATAGAGTTTCAATTTTGGAAGATGTATTAGGGTTCTCCAGAGAAGCAGAACCAACAGAATATACATATATATATATATATATATATATATATATATATATATATATACACACACACACACATTATGCAGAATTGGCTCATGCCATTATGGAGGCTGAGGAGTCCCATTATCTGGCATCTACAAGCTGGAGACCCAGGAAAGCCAGGGATGTATTTATAGTCTAAGTCCAAAGGCTTGAGAAACAGGGGAGCTGATGATGTAAATCCCGGGCCAATGTCGGGAGAAGACTGATGTGCCAGCTCAAGCAAGCAGGCAGGAGGGGGATGAATCCTCTCTTCCTCCACCTTTTGCCCTATTCAGGCTCTCAGTGGATTGGATGATGCCCATCCACACTGGTGAAGGAAATCCACTTTACTAAATCCACAGATTTAACATCTAATCTCATCTGGAAACACTCTCAAAGACACTCCCAGAATTAGGGTTTAATCTGGACACCTCGTGGCACACCATGGCCTAATCAAGTTGACACATAAAATTAACCATGACATAAGATGAAAATGCTCTGGAGATCTGTTTTGCAACAATGTGAATATACTTAATGCTACTGAACTATACTCTTGAAAGGGGCTAAGATGGTTTAAGAAAAATTAATGGACACAATTACTAATAAATCATGTCAACAGGCCTGTACATAAAAAAGGGATATTTCATTGAATATGTATAAATATAAATTTGAACCATTAAAAATAAAGTGATGTCAAGGGAAAGAAGCCACAAAACACTTAAAGGGTCATTACTGAAGCCAAAGGGAGGGGAAGTGGAGAGAGAGCTGTTGAAGCAGCAAAAGTTCTGGGAGAGGGGGACTGGGTACATGAAAACTTTGTAGGGGAGTTCAGGCCTTTGCCAGAATAGTTGGCCTAACAAGCGCTTCTCCTCTTTCTGTGCCCTGCCTGACTCCTGAGTTCCAGCTGCCTGGCTGGTGTCTTCAGCAGGCCCATGTTCAGCCCTTCAAGCACTACATTAACCAGCCCCACTAGAACATCAGTCCACAGCCGTCCTCATTTGCCTAAACCAGATGAGTCTTGGAGCTGCTTTTGTGCTTCACTAATGTACCACCTGCCGCCTCAGACACCTGAGTCCAGGACAACTTTACCTCCACTCTGAAAATCTAAGCTATGTGCCTTCATCAAGGAAATGACTAAATATGTCAGTGGGATAACCATGTGAGAAGATTAAAATAGGAAAGTTTATTAGCCAGGACACTTCTAACTCCAAATAACAGAGAAGTCTGCTTAGAAATAGTTAAAATATAAGGAAATGTATTATTACATAACAAGAAGTCAAAGTTAAGTCAATAGCTGGGACAGCCTCCAGGTGTGATTAATCAGAAGCTCACTGTTGTCATCAAAGATCTGGGTAGCTTCAGTCTCTACTCTGCCATCTAGGTATTGGTTTTATCCTCAAGTTGTTGGCCGGATGGCTCTACAGTTCCAGCCATCACATTTAGAGAGAGTATCTAGAGGAAGAAGAGAAGCTACCTCTTTTTTTTTTCTTAGAGCATGAAACTTTCCCCATAAGTCCTTAGCATATTTCCTCTTTCATCCCACTGAAAATGGGGCCTCATGGCCACAGCTAACCCATTCACTGCAAGAAGAATATTTCTCCTACAAATGACTGACTGAGTCTAATTATTAGGGTAGACCATGGTATCCACTACAGAATGTAAATAGGCTCATAAAACAAACACAGCTATTATTTGAAAAGCTAGCCCCTATATTTTTAGAGCAGAACTGTGATGCTTCCTCTGACCTACTATTGCCCCTACCCTCAATCTCAACTCAGTTACAGTGCTGTAAGTTCTCAGCGTTAAAATCACTCATCTGGGAAAGATGGAGGGAAAAAGATTTTGTAGTCAAGTATGATGGGGCAAACATCCACTTCACATCTCTCTCAGAAGTTCATGGTTATCACTAGTACAGTTATCAAAAACTCTGCAAAATCCTAGACTACTTACCCCACCATTCCCCAAATTTATCTGACCATCTATGCTTTCTTTTAAAAAAATGATTTAAATTAACATTCTGTAAAATTAAGGCTCCTCAAACTTCCAGAAACTGAGGGTAAGACATGCCTTGCTTGGAAATAGACAATATTTCACTCCTCCCTGTCCCTTCAATCTCAGCTTTAACAGCAGGTCTTCCTGGAAGCCCTGCACCCAGCAGAGGGGGATCAAAGCACTTATTCCACTGCATTGTAATTGCCTATTTTTTGAGTTTTCTCCCCAACAATCTGTGAGCTCTTTGAGGTTAGGAACTGTGTCTTGTTCCGGACTATATGACCAATGCCCAGCACGATGGCCAGCATAGGGAAGGGACCGAATATTTTTTGAAAGAATCCCTTTGATTTTCCCCCAAAGGCAAGGGAATGAACTAGAATGAGCCAAGATAGACAAATACTGATTTCAGCCTTTCTAATCCACTCTGCTTCTATGTAATCACTGAGCACTTCTCCAAGATTGTTGGAGAGCTAACTTTTTCCAGAAACTCCAGTCAGCACAAAGGAAGCCTTTGTTAACAGACCACACCTCTGCACCCAGAGCCATTCTCATGGATGGAGTCTTAGTCCTTCCAGCCTGTCACTCCTTTTAGAAAACCCAGAGCAGGATGTGCTCTGCTTCCAGATTGGGCCTTTGGGGCTGCCTCGTGACCCTCACACCACCTCCATAAATGGAAGATAATAATTCTCAGGGCAGAGGTCACCAAGTCTATAAAAGTGCCTGGAGCTTGTTGGAAGAAAGGCCTTTCCTAAGTACAAAGTAAGATTATAACTAGCATTAAAAACAGAACAAAATAAAAAACACACACACACAAGCCTCGAGCTGGCACAATCCAAATGCATCAGATGTGGGGGCCTCAGGGTAGGGCTGAGTGAGGGAAGACACAAAGGTAAGTTGCTTTCCCTCTCTGGAGGCACTGAACCAGTGAGAGCCACATGTCTAGCTGTTGAGGCAAACACTCCTGGTTGCCTATCCAGAATCTGTTGCCCACTTCTCTTCTTTCACCTGGATAGAAATGTGATTTGGTTCAGGTATCCACATCCTTCACACAGCCATGGGCTTCAGGGGAAGCTGATGTCAATTCCACCTCCAGATTGTGATTCTGGTTTGCCTACAAAGTCAGCCGTAGTAGCCCCATTCCTTTTGGCAAGGCTTTGTTTAGGAATGGGGATGTGATCTAATTCTGACTGATCCAACGTGAGGGTGAAATCTGCTAGGAGGCTTCTGGGATGGTTTCCTTGTATCTAAAATAGAAAAAGAAAATCTTTCTTCTTCCTCTGGCCATAACTGGCCCAGCAGTGATGGCTGGGAGTACAGCAGCTGTTTTATCAGACTGAGGATGAAGCCAACATCATGGTGGCAGGATGGAAAGTAGGAAGCAACCTAGGTCTTTCAGGATGGTGTTAAGCCTCGGTCATACCAGAACCATAGCCCACTCCAGACTGCTTACTGTATGAGCAAACACTTGTATCGTTGCTTCAGTTGTGGTTTTACATGTACTGTGGCCAAAAGCTTCTTAATTTAAATGTACAGGGCTCCAAGGCCAGGCCTTGTGCATCCTGCATACAATCAGTTTGGCTTTTCCTCCCCAGTGTTGGGCAGTGGACACCACTGACCAGTGTGAACTTCCATGGCTCTAGAAGAAGCTAGTTGGACTGTTTCATGTCACAGATGAAACCCTCAGACCACAGACCCCTGAGGCCTGCATAGCACAAAGCAGTCATTCCTCTTGCCCAGGAGGAAAGCAAGATAAAATGCTTTTCTATCCCTGTTCTTCTTGAGAAAAAACAAAGCTTCCACCCAAATGTGCAAAAAGCAGGTCTGTACTTTCTCAGCTGATTTAGGGGAGGGATGTGGTCAGGGGTAGCCATGAGGCCACTGCCCTGGTGAACGTGAAGCACTGGCAACCTAAATAGGTAAGCAAGGACAGCCTATAGAGTCCAGACTAGAGTTGAGGATGGGCAAGAAGGATGGCCTTAATTGTAGCTCCGGTTATTTTGATTTGCTCTCAAGGCAGCTAACAAATAGTTAAAAATATCTAAACTAAGTAAGATTAAAGGTGGATCAACATAGCTCTCCACTAACCCCCTTACTTCTTATGGACTCTTAACTGAAATTTGGGGTCTTGGCAATTAATCAGGAAGGAGACACATGACTGATTAGACTTGCATAGAGCTGTGAGCATGCTGCCGATATATCTCTGCTTATAGAAGCACCCAGGAAAACACATAAACTCCAGATAATTCAATAATTCTGTCAATCAGGAAGCCAGACTATCTGTCCTCACTTCTAGCCTCTGGGGTTTTAGAGTCCTTACGTGCCAACACTGGGCAACCTTTCCTCTTTTGTGGCCGCCTTGCAAGGGAGTTTCCCATTTGTGTCCACATGGGAGCTCAAGTGGGCCTGACCACAGCTGACCACAACAGGTACATTGCTGCCCTCATCTTGCCCAGCATACACTAGCTGGGGGGATGTGCAGGTACCACATCTCACTAAGTCCTAGTTTCCTCATTTTAGTTTCCCTACTAAAAGGTAAGCTCCACAATGGCAGGGACTTATTCCCCCTGTTTTATTCACTGATATATCCTGGATGCCCAAAACAGTGCCTGGCACATATAGTAGTCACTTAATAAATACGTGATGACTGAAATCATCTCCAAGGTGGGCACAAAAGTAGTATACCCCATAGGACTGCTTGAATATTGAATGAGATAGTGTGTAAAATATTGGCTCAGTGCCTAACACATAGTAAGTGCTAAAAAATGGTAGCTATTATTATTATGCAAACCTTTGTCTTTGCCCTACTAAACAGGTGACTTGCTCCACCTGAATCAGTAACTGGTAATCCAAGATCCATAAAAAGGATTTGTTGAGTGACTCCTGCATACTCACCTGGAGGTGTGGACAAAATGGGCTTTAAGAAACCATTTTGAATGCCAGATTCGCCCCTCCTCCTCTTCACCTCTCCCTGTCTAAGTCAAAGACATCATCTTCCCTCTCACTCATCTAATTTCTCTCTTGCCTTCGCCCACCGCATATTGGTTGTCACCGAGTCTCAAATCTCCTTGAGTGATGTCTCTCATGCCAACCCTCTCCTCTCCATCCTAAGTTTAGCTCAATCTACCTCTCATCTGGACAGGTAAGTGCAGCCTCCTGTCTTCTGTGCTCACTGTCTTGCTTTTCCATTCAGATCTCCAATACTCCTGCCAGCTTCTTCTGTCACTCTCCTCCTGAACCTCATGCTCTCTAAATTATCTGCAAAATCAAGACCAATTTATTAGCAAGGTATTCAACACAGCCCTAAACTGCCTTTCCAGACACTTCTCGTCCTATGTCCCTCTCCTAACTACATCCTGTGGCCACCATTCTCCAACACACCCAGGCAGAGTCACACCACCGAACCTTTGTTCAAAGGGGTCCTTTTGCCTGAAGCACTTTCCTCTTACCTCCAGCTATGCTGTTGAAGGTCAAAGGGGATATTTGGCATGTCTTGATTGTCACAAGTTGGGTAGAGTGTGCCACTGCATGTAGTGGATAGGGATGCTGCTACACATCCTACAACGCATAGGACAGTCCCCTACAACAAAGAACTCCCTGGCCCCAAATGTCAACACTGTCAAAGTTGAGAAGCCCTTGTCATGCAAATGCTCCTTACCCTTAGGACCTACCTGAATGCCACGCCATTTCTCTGCAAAGGTCTAAAGTGGGAGCATAGAGTCCTCCCCTCTAATATCGCTCCAGCTTTTGCAACCCCATCAGTCCTCTCTTGGCTTTCCAAAATTACGGGCCCATTCTCTGGCTTTCAGTTTTTCTCTTCTTGCCTAGCAGAAAGATCCCAAATTTACTCACATCAAATCACAACCAGACAAAACAGTCTTTATTGTAATGGGTCAGAATTCATTATAACTCCAATTTCCCTCTCCAAACCCATTATTTCCATTTATTTGATTCTGCTTCATGCTAGCAGTTAACAAGTTTGTCTCTACACAAGGAAAGGACTGTCCATCCCTCACCCCACGCACCAAGCACAGTGCCTGCCCAAAGAGAGGCGTTTGATCGATGTGTAGTGAATGTTAATTGTCATTGAAAAAATCTTGACTGTGTGGTCTGATTGCAGCTTCTGCAGAAGATGTTCTGACTGAGTAGCTTTTGTTCATACCTTTTCTTTTGTCTAAATCAACCTGTCAGTTATATTTTAACATGGAAAGGATTGAATAATTTCTTGGGTGCCCTTTTTTTATTTCAAAGAAAAGAATGTAGGATAATCCAGCTAGTTTCACTCCTATTTCAGGTGAGTCCTACTTCAGAATTAACACACCCATTTCCCTGACTTCCTACTTTTGCTGGGCCAGATGGACAGAATATCAAGTCTTCAAGAGCAGAATGTTTCTAACAGAGCCACTTACCTTTAAACTAATCAAAGTCATAACCTCTAGTTTTCTGTAAAGTCCAGCTAACAAATATGAAGTTAAAACCTGACATCCCAATAATTTCCCCTAGATGACACTGAACAAGATTACCCTTAACAAAGCAACTTTGGACTCCGGGGACCAAATTGCTGATCAGGCCATGAGCCTCAACTCCCCTTCTGACTGCAGGTACAATCTGCTTCTGTCTTTGGAGGTGCTGTGTTGGGGTTGTAGCTTGGCACCCTCCCCTCCCTGCTCCTCATTCTTCTGTGAATGCGTGGGCAGAATGCACTCAGGAAGCCATTAAGAGAAAATCTACTTGACCTCAACATGCCACGTTTCAGAGTACATGATGTTTACTGATAAGTAAATTATAAATATTTTCCCCAGGTTAGTCACCGATTCCCACCTGGCACGGTTCCACTCAGCAGACCAGCTCCTGGCCCAGCCAGCTTCACCCCCGGCTGGCTGGTTACTTGATGGATGCCATATGCCTTGGCTTAGCTGCTTGGCTTGGCTTTTTGAGCTTCGGGTTCTTTCTGACAGGGTTCCAAATGCAAATCTCCTTTTTAGACCCAAACTACAGAATCCATAACAGTTCCTTGCTTTCCTGGATTCCATTCCATCCTTCCCCTAACAAGTCCCAATTCTGATGCCTCACTGACAGACTGAGTTTAATAAATAATTGCTTAAGTCTCCTTTTGTCTTACCTCTTGGAAAAGGGCACTATTCCACGGCTTCAGGTTAGGAAAAGAGTGATGTGTGCATGCAAAGTTATTTAGATAGATAGGCCTTGATTTCGTTAGATTCTCAACACCTCTTTCTGCTTTAGATCTCCCCTTCTGGGAGGAGATCTATCCACTCCTGTGCTTTTTACCAAGTATTGTGTCTCCAATCTTTGCTTTTAGTTAGCCTTCTCACCAAACTTTTTTTTTAAACCGAATGAGACTTTTGAGTGCAGCACACCCCTTCCCACCTTGCCTTACCCTGCCCTGTCCTTATCCATTTATTGTCTGATCCTGACAACCCACTTCAAGTTCATTATAAAACCATCACCCCCCAACCACATTTGCATAGCACATCCATAAAGCTACCTTTGTCTTCAGTAGGAAGGGACATAATTGTGCTGCACATAATTAGGGCAAAAGACTATTCATTACAATCCTATATTTCTAAAGAAAAGTAGATGAAATTTTCATTAGTTTCCTACTGTAGACAATGGATCCAGATAATTCAGGATAGCAAAGGGCTGATGTTCTTTATTTCCAGATTGACTTTCCAATATCCAACAAGGTGACTTAGAAAGAATGCTGCATTTAGGATGAGAAGACTTAGGTTCAAATCCAAGCTCTGCCACTTACTAGCTGTGTGACATTGGGAAGGAGGTTTAAATGCTCCAAAGTTCAGTTTACCCTTCTGTAAAATGGAGACAATAACATCTACTTCACTCAGTTACAGTGAGGATTGGATGACCTGCAAGTACCAGCTCTGTGCTTATTCAGTGATGGGTTTAACCTTAGCCTGGTTAGTTTCTGTGAGCAGACTGGAGTATGACAGAAACACTGGCTTTGAAGATTTCCTTTTGCCCCTTAGTATTAATAGCTGTGTAATTGTGGGCAATTAATTACTGCAGTCTCTCAGAGATTTGATTTCCTCATCCATAAAATGAAGATAATGTCTCCTTCCTGGCTTCCATTATACAGAATACTTTAATCTGAATTTGCTTTGTAAACTAAAGCACATTGTATAGTGTTATGATGGTGCATCTCCTTCCCAGGGAAGACTGAACTAGGAATTTTAACCAAACTCCCCTCCTTCCCTATCTCCCAGACCCTCAACACTCCCCACTACCTGCACCCCCAGGTCTCCTCCGACTCGCTACCTTTCTGTGGCTAGTGTACTTCCCAGAAGATCAAACAAGGAGATCTTTACTGGCTCTTCTCTGGGAAAGTAGGGCAGATTCTATTAGCCTGGAGGGAGTTGGGCCTGAAATTAAACCCTGAGGCACTCCTAGGACTTGGAGATGCTAAATCATCAACCTTCCATTGGTTGGCCTGAGTGACAACTAAGCTCCTTAAAGTCCCCTAGAGAAATTCAGCAAGAATAAAGACTATTCATACTATTATTTTCATCCAGTACTTGTGAAAAACTGATGTGCTTAACAATACGTTTTTTATTCAATGGTGTGTTTAACCCTAGCTTATCCATGCAAATGTTTTCCATTAGTGTATGTGTTCTTGGTTTATCATACCGCCTTAGATCCTGGAGCCTCTAAGGAACCATGTTTCACCCGAAAAGCTGAGGATGATCACAATGGATGTCAGCTCTGTTCCCAGGAGACAACCAGCTGGGGTTAAATAACAAGGCATAATAATTGCCTTCAGGAATGCTTTCTTCAGAGGGGGAAAAAAAAAAAAAAAGCACAAAACCTGTAGCTCTCCAGGACTCCTCCCAGGCCCTAGACTCTGACCTGGCTCTGCAAATGTCCACTTCTCAAAAGGTTCTGGAACGGTCTATCGGCATGTTCTTTGAGGCAAACAGCCTGACTTCCGCCCTCCCTTTATGGGGCCCAAATTATCAAAGCCTTAGATGTCACAAAAAAGTGCAGGAAGAGGTGGGAGGAGAAAGGGATCACGTTTTGTTTTCTGATAACCATGAATTTTCGTTGTTTCATCTGGCTTTCAGCTTTCATCAAAACAAGTTGTTTACCGAGATTAATGTTGGGTATAATAAAGGCCCCAGACAGTTCTACCTGTGGGTACTGAGACTCAATAATGCCGTTCTCAAATTACACTCTTCGCTTCCATGGGGCAGCTTCAGTGTGTTATTGTGAGCTGCTTTCTGCTGATTTAAAGTGAGATGACATGGAAACAGATTAGTGAAAACCACAGACATTATAAATTGCAATTTGGCCTCAAAAGATGAATGAAGAAGAAATGCTTTGATGTGTGATTCAGAGCTGAGCTGCAGTATTTACAGAAAAACATGTCTGCAGGGAAAGAGAGAGAGAAAAAGAGAGAAGCACAGAAAGGAGCCTTTGGGTATGGAAAAGGATATTTTCTCAAATTATAGATGACCTAAATAAATATGAGGGCTCAAGTAGAGAGTGCAGGCGTTTTCTTGCAATTTCATTAACCCCGTAAGGGATGATATTGAGGGGATTTACAAGATAGGACATCTGGTCTGATCAAACATTGCAGCAGCTAATCTAATTCTTACCTGGCAATCCTGTAACTTCAGGGCTGCAGAGAGACAAATGGCTGCAGGGACCCCCTGCAATATTTCTTTATACTTGCCCTGTTCCCCAGTAGATGTTTCATGGCTACTGCCTGACCGGAACAGAGGCCCGCTGGGACATTCATCCCTCTGCCCTTCTCCCAGTGCAGGATATACAGCCATTGTGAGTACTCTCTGGAACCCTGAGACTGAAGACCGCAACCATGGCAGCTCCCTGACCTTACAAGCAACTAAGATGTCCCCAGCCAGTGCCCACCTCTCCCCACACTCCCACCTCAGGCCTTGACTGATTTAGACTTAGTGGCATCATGAAATGTTAGATGAGGAAGGCTATTAGGGAATCAGAAAAACAATCCTTCTAAACTTACAAATGGGTGATCTAAGGCTCAGAGAGGGCACTTCACTTTCCCAGGGATACACAGTTGGCTCTTGTGCACCCTACTGGGGAACACAAAACTTCATAACAGAATGAACATAGTGAAGCCCTAATAAAAACAATGCCTAAGAAGTGTGTAATGCTCTTCCCTCCAGCTTCCTATATCTGCTACCTATAGAAATAAGGGGTGCTCAGAGGCCCTTTGGGCTTTCCTCATTCTTGGGGTAAAGGGCACAGAAAAACATGTAATCTGTGAGTCAGATGTCAAATTAGATTTTACATGTAACTATTACTGCTGATATTTATTGAGCATTTACTCTGTACCAGGCACTGCTTATATATATATTAACTCATTGACTTCTCCCAACCACACTAAGAGGTAGATACATTTATTCCCATTATACATATAAGGAATCTGAGATTTAGAGATATGACGCAACTTCCCCAAGGTCACACGTAAGGAATGGCGATGCAGACCTTTACCCTAGGCAGTTCTATGTGAGCCCAGAGTCTGAGTTCTTTAACCACTGCCAGCAGATTTCAAATCCTGGTGCATCTCTGAACCACTTGGGTGCTTGTGAGCAACACAGTCAGCTGGCCCTCTCAACTGCACTCCTCCCAGCACCTCCTGGTTCAGTACCCCCAACTCCCAGTTCTCTCCCCATCCTTCTTTCATCCTGAAAACATTCCCTTGCCATTTGCATAGCTTATCTGACAGCTGATCACTCTCCCCTGAAACCTAACTGTGCCCTCTTGACTCCTCATTTCTTGTGTGATCTCTCTTTTAAGGCTGCTCTGGCTCTCTTTTCATCTTTTTACTATTCAGACAGTAATGCTTTGTAAACACCAGTTTACACTGACACTTGTGCTAGCAGTATTCTTACTCTATTTGGAGGCCAGGAGCTGGGATAAGAGGAATTTGTGCCAAAGCCTGTCTCTTTTTGATGTCTCCTGTTCACCTAGCAAATATTCATGGAACAATTTCTGTCTGCTGAGCACCTTGCTGCTGCCCATATAGAATTGAGTAAAATATAGCTCCTAGCCTCAAGAGCTTATAGTCTAGCTCTGAGTAAAATATAGCTCCTAGCCTCAAGAGCTTATAGTCTAGCTCTTCTACCTGAAAACTAAGAATACCACCTCCTTCTTCACAGAACTATCCTTCATTCATTTACTCACTTAGCAGATGAGTATTAAGCGTCTTCCTCTGTGCCAAGCAACTTTTAGGAACTAGTAAGAGGAGCTTTGGTCCCTAGGACCTTATAGGGGGAGAGGTTCTGTAGAGGATTATACCTCAATGTAACTGTGGGAACCAGAGGAATACTTACCACCTGCCAAAATGAGCCAGAAATATGCTCCCTGAGGCACCCTGGAGCTAAATCTTGAAGGACTAAATGGCTAAATGAGGAAAGGAGAAGGGAAGGACATGCAGGGAATGACAAGGGCAAAGGCACAGAGAGACATTAGAAGTAGATTGTGTTAAAAGAATGCATATTGACTTCTGGGGCTCTAGGTGGGGCAGCAGAAGGGGAGAATAGGAAGTGAAAGTGCGAGGGTTGTCTGGGGCCGAAAATAGGAAGACCTTCCCTTTCTGTTCAGCCTGCTTCTTGGCCTTCCTTCACTAATCTAGGATGCTAATATTGCTTCTCATAGGTTTGCGGGAGTGTGAGGCTTTCTCTCTACTTACCGCTTGCCATGGGTATCACTTACCCATCGCTTTGACCACCTCTATGGACATCCCTCAAGGATCCTTCTGTTTAGACAGTGACCTTGGCATCACTCCGCCCAGCACCTCTGTATGAGTCATTAGCTTACCACACAGACCGCCAACCATTTAGAGGTCAAAGCTAGTTTATTACAGCAGAAAGAAGTCTCAGAGCCCAAATGCTATACAAGTATTTAATTATGGGTGCACAGTTTAATTACTTAGTCCAGCTTTATATGACTTAATTTATAAATATAATTTACAGTTCCCTTGTTTCTTTCTCAAGCCATTTAGCTCATTAATAGTGCTGACTATAAGAGCTCTTCAGTCCTTTCCTGCTGGGCTACAGGCCAGTGGTTACCAAGGTAAGGGGAAGGGGGGCAGGGATGTTGGGAGAAGTCTGCTCCTGCAAGAAACACTTTATCACTGGTGTTGCTAGGAATTTCCAGTGCATGGTGATAACAGAAAGTAGACTGACTTTTATTTAGTTTTATTATTGCTTTCAAAACCTGTAAATGCTAATACTCCCCTCCACCCCACTGGCTGCACCCAGGATAGACCACTTGCCCCTCTGCCAACCCCATGCCTCTTCTCTAGACACAACCTTTAGTTCCTCATTGAAGCCATTTCTCAGCAACAACCTTCTAGGGCTTCCTCTTAGGTCTCCCTAAGTAGCATTTGTTCATTCAATCAGTGTTTATTCAGTACCTACTATGTGCAAGACATTATTAGCAATGAACTGAAAAACCAGGATAAAACATAATACAACAATTAACAGTTGCTGCACACTTACTATGCACCAGGCACTGGGCCAAGCTTTCACAAACATTGCATTTAATATTCAGAAAAACCCTGGAAACAAAGCTCAGATTGTTTAAAACAGTGGCTCTTGACCCTGACTGCATAGTGGAGTCACCTGGGGGCTTTGACGCTGGAGCCGACCCTCTAGAGTTTTTTATTTAATAGGTCTGGGGTATTTCCTGGTCATCCAGATATTAAAGAACAAAACAAAACACATTTTCAGGCAATTCTAATGTGCAGCCATGTTTAAGAGCCACTGATATAAGTAATTTTCCTAAGATTCCACAAATAGAGCAGGAAAGACAGGCGGGCTGGCCAGCTGAGCCCCACTACATGCCAGACTCAGCAGCACTAGGTCCTTTTACTACTAAGGATATAACAGAGGACATGTGCCATAAAAAAAGATAAGACACTATTAAAGTTCAAGAGACAATGAACTTGGAGAATTCTTCATGAAAGACCTAACTTAGGGGTTACTGTTGTAAATAATTTGCAGGCTATGCAGAAGTAGTCAAATGGTAGGGCAGGACTTGCAGGCAGAGACAACAACACAAGCAAAGGTGCGGAGGTTGAAAAACATGGACAATGTATAAGGATCAGTGAGCAGACACCATGTGCACTGCGACAGCTGAGGGCAATTAGGCAGGAAAGGTAAGTCAGGGACAGGTCGTAAAAAACAGTTCTTCCCAAACCACTTCAGATTAAGGCATGTGTAGAATAACGATCATATCTGTAGCGTACATCAGGGGAAAAGGAGAAGGCTGCTGTGGTGGATCAACATCTCAGCGTATCTGGCACACCCACTGGGAAGTTTTGCTATAAAGCCTTGAATAGAATCCAAGAAGTGTGAGCTTCATTCTGTGGGTAACAGGGAGCTGATGAAGATTTTATATTGGAGTAGGAGATTGTGATAGGATCCAAGTTGGATATTTTTAATACAAATCTAGGCATTGTCACAATGGCCTTCAAAAGACAAAGACTTGACTTGGGAAGTTTCTGCCAAGCATGACTAATAGAATACTTTCATAATATGTTATGATTTGCTACACAAGTAGTGTCTTTCCTGCTAGACGCTGAACTCTTTAACAAGAGAGACAGTTTTATCTCTTCAAAAAAAATTCCAGTGTGTAGCACGGGGCTTGGTACACAGGAGGTATTCAATTAGTATACCACTCATTAAATTCCATTCAGCAGGCAGCCATCTATTTCAGAGTCAGGGAGCAAAAGATGATGCAAATGCATGTATATTAAAAAGAGAATAGAGACTAAAAGGCCCTGGGCAGACAGAACTGGTTTTTGGGGGTAGTTCCCTTCCTCAAGCCTCTGCTCCTCTTCTGTAACAGCGACAATAAAAACGACCTAACAGGAATGTGGTGAAATAACACACAAGGGGTGCATGGCAAAGGCTTGGCACCCAGCTGTCCCCCATAAAGGGGCATTTAATATTTAATTTTCAAGTGCTTTAAGTCAAATAATGAGGATCATATTAATAGTTCTGATTTGTATGAGTTACATCTTCCTTTGTAAATGTCTGTTTTGTTAGATGTGTTTGTGGCAGGGTTGCTGAGTTTATAAGCCTGAAGCTCTGGCTGTTGCTCTTAGTTAGCCTTCCACACAATCACCAGGTATGAATAATCACATTGACTGCTTATTGAGAATTCACTATGTTTTAGGTCCAATGTAATGGACCAATACATAACATATATAGATAAAACATTAGGTCCAATGTTATATATTTTATCGCACTTACTCATCTAACCCTGCACAGGGGATGCCAAGTACGGCCCTGGGCCTGCTTTGCATGGCCCCCAAGCTAATTGTATATTTTTGAAGGTTTATAGCAACAAAAAGAATTTGATACGAAGACTATCTGTATTGTAAAGCCTAAAATATTTACCCTCTGGCCCTTTTCAGAAAAAAATTTGCCAATCCCTACCCTATAAGATAGGTACTAAAAGTGTGTCCACTTTGCAAATGAGTAAACTGAGTTTTAGAAAGGTAAAGTAATTACCCAAGGCCAGACAGATAAGTGGCAAGTCTTGGTTCCAAATCTAATCTCATACCCATGGCCTTAAACACCAGCTTTATTGCCTTAAATTACAGTAAAATGTTTCCTTTCCCTTTAATGTAAACCCGAACTTGACCCATCCATAGCTTGTTCCTAAAGAGTTTGTGACATGACTTCTCTGTTGCCAACATCCCTGAACATGCTGCATCTCACCTCTCCTTATGTTAAAAACAAAGAACAGGCAGGGCACGGTGGCTCACGCCTGTAATCCCAGCACTTTAAGAGGTCAAGGTGGGCAGATCACCTGAGGTCGAGAGTTCGAGACCAACCTGACCAACATGGAGAAACCCCATCTCTACTAAAATTACAAAATTAGCCGGGCGTGGTGGCGCATACCTGTAATCCAAGCTACTAAGGAGGCTGAGGTGAGAGAATCGCTTGAACCCGGGAGGCGGAGGTTGCAGTGAGCTGAGATGGCACCATTGCACTCCAGCCTGGGCAACAAGAGCAAAACTCTGTCTCAAAAAAACAAACAAACAAACAAAAACCAAAACACTGGCCCCAACTGTCTATCAGTTTCCTCTCCCATACTCCTCACAGAGTTTCCAAAGCAGCAGAGGGTCAAGGGCTTCCAGGAGAGTTACAATCCACAGGAGAGCCTGCTGAGAAGGAAACAAAGTTCATTGTCTTCAGGCAGTCTGGATTCTAGCTGTGGGGGAAGGAAGAGAACTAAGGGTTTCCTTCCAAAGGAAAGCATGGCCAGGGGCTTTCAGTAAGCACAAATCCGAGCCACCTCCTTGTCACTCTGTCTGGGTTTTGGGGGAAAAAGACACCTGAAAGCCACACTGGTTCAGGCTCCAGCAGCTCACCAGCTGAGAAAAGCAGCTGTGCCCCTTTCGTCTGTTCCATGTTCAGCAGGGTGATTAGCTTCATGCTCTGACCCCAAAAGAATGATAGAATGATGCCTACAGTAAGCGCTGTGTTATCCTGTCCAGCTGGAAGTGAGGTGCCCTGTTTTATCAAATACACTGTTTCATGGAAAGCTGCCACATATACCATCAGTGGGCAACCAGGATGCAAGGACACAGAATTCATAAAATACACTTTGTACCTAAACTATGCAGAAGGTAATTCCATCTTTTTTTTTTTTTTTTTTAGATGTTTCAGCAGTCATGGTGCCTCAGGGCACTGTCCTGGAAGGAAGAAGGTGCATAAAATGGAAATCACATTTATCAAGTTCTATGCTGCTGCTAATGCTGAACAGGATACCTTAAATAAATATGCCTTTTAACACTGACAATCCCCAGTGCTTGTTATATCTACTTCATAGAAGAAAAAAACTGAGGTTCGAGGTGGGCTCATTCATTCATATGATATTTAAGTGCCTCCTAGGGACCTCAGCACTGGGGACACCAAAATGAACAATAAAGACCCTGTCACTGCCTCACAGAGCTTGCATAGGGAGTGTCAATTCAACAACCACACAAGTAATTAATTAATTATGGTAGGGCAAGAGAAAATGCTGTGAGAACAAGTAGCAGAGGGAGCCAACCCAATCTGGAGATCCAAGAGGACCTCCCAGAGGAAGCGAGATTGAAGTTGAGACCCGAGGAATTACTCAGGAAGGGGGCAAATGAGCACTCCCCACACCAGCACCATGGATCCCCAACAGCAGAAGGAAGCGTGGCCTTTCAAAGAAGGGAAAACATGGCAGGACAGGTAGAGCAGAGGCCAGAGGTGGAATCATCATAAGGTGAAGCTGGTGAGATTAGTACAGCCTCAGCCACCAGCGCCAGCCTTGCAGACCAAGCAAGGATGTTGGACTTTATTCCAGGAAGCGGCAGAGAAACACAGCAGTCCTTCAGGAGGTCAGACTTTCTAGTAAGAGGCAAGTGATCAAATCGAGGTTGGAGTCTAAAGTCCATGCTTTTTCCACTGTACCCAGCACATTTACATGATGGAAAAAAAAAAAAAAAAGTCTGTGGGTGTGATTGATTGATAGGATCTTCTAGCTCACAGAAAGAGTCTGGAGTAGAAGGAAAGCCCTGGAGTAAGAGTCAGAAATCTTGGGTTCTAGTTCTGCCTCTGGCCATTCCTAATCGGGCAGCTTGGCTACGTCTTTTAACCTCCACAGACCTCAGTTTCCTTACTTCTAACAGAAAGGGTTGGACTGAAGCCATGCATACCCCATAGTAAATACTCGGTAAATCTTAGCGCCTACTTCTATCAGCCTCTTTGCTCTCTAATATTCTCTGACTCTCAGTATAAATTCCATGACTATGATTGTACTTTCTCAGACTCTCACTTACCAGGCATGGTAATCAACCTTAGTTATCTCTAGAGTAAGGTGGTATAATTATTCTTTTGACATAATCCTGGAATTCTCGAATAACATTTAGGAACTCTCATTTCCAGAAGGAATCCTGGATTTTATGGCTCACTTAAATGTTCACATAATTGATTTGCCCCTCTTACAGTATTTATCCATATAACCCAGAGGCAGAAATTGAATTATGGTTCTGAAGGGACTTACTATTATAATATTGGCAGAGTTTTCATAGGTTAAGTGATAATTAAAGTTTAAATTTCACAGAGGTCACACAGCTTTCAAGTGTGATTCCCCCCACCACTATATTATAACAAAGACAATTTTGTTTTTGAAATGCAAGATAATCTTAAATAAGAAATTATTTTCTACATTATATGTAACGTTTGCTTGCTTTTATTTGGTTTCTTGATTTAGCAATAATAAATGTTCACGTGTGCGTGTGTGTATTTGTGTGCTACAACATATTGATGTGATTTGGGAAGAGCTGGGAGGGCTATCTTTTATTATTGTAGCAAATATTTAGCTCTAGACTCCTTCCTTTATAACTACCCCTACCCCATCACTCACCAAGTTTTTGGACCCTCTCTTTTCTTTGCCCAGCTGGTGTGTGCTTTCTCTGGGAACGCAAACTCATTTTAATATTAGCTTAAGCAAGGCATAATTAGGAACACAAATCTGCTGCTGCAAGAAAACAATGCAATTCATTCAAAAGCCAAGATTCAGTGACTTTTGGATTGTCTGTTGTTAGGCTTTTTTTTTTTTTTTTAACATTCTCATCTCTCTCCATTCCAGTAATTGAAAGCTGTCTGCATATTTAAGTAGGCAGCTGTAATTGGCCCACTAATATACTCTTCCCAGGCAAGCTCTGTTATTTTGCTAGAAGAACTAGGATAGCTCATCTCCCTTTTGCAATCTTAGTAGAAGACAAGGATGAGGTCCTATCTAGATTCCTTCTGTGACAGACACAAGAATAGAACTCACTATACGCTGGAGGTGAGTCACACATCAAGGGTAATTTTTATACTGGGTACTATTTCTTATCTTCCATAATAATCTTTTCTTGAGCTTTGTCTTCATGCTTAACCATTTTCCCTCTCCTTCAACAGATTCATTTTGTCTTAAGACCTTGTGGCTTTACTCTTTTGTCGACATTACAAAGTAGTCATTCACCCTTGAACTGTCAACTTTTGTCATTGGAGGACTTCATAGTTTGCACAAAAGGGATCATGTCAAGTGCTCTTTCATAAAACTTTGTATGTGTATTTGCGTGGATGTCTGTAAATGTGTATGTTAGCAAAAACTAAAATCAGAAATGAATTTATAACACATCAAAGTCAGAGACAGTGTCACACCATGATTGGGCATTATGCAGGCAGAGGACCTCTATTATATAACGCCAGCAGGGTAACAAAATCCTACATGATTTCACTTCTGTGTTTCCAGCTTCATCTCCTGACACTTCCATACTGCCTTCTCTATGCTCCTGCCATACTGACAGAATAAAGCCCTTGAAATCCCTGCTGTCTGCCTCCTCTAGGCCTCCACACACGTTCTTGGTCTATCTGGAATCCTCTTGTGCCCCATCACAATCTATTTACTCCTTATTCTTCAGGCCTCAAGTTCGTTACCACTTCCTGTGAAACTTGGCTGTGGACCTGGATCCACATACAGTTGCATAGGCTTTCAACCACAGCAAACATTTTAAAACTCTTTCATCAGGCAAGTCTGCATGCTAGGCACTGGAGGTAGAGGGAGCAGGGGAAAATGGCTTCAGGGGATCATCCAAAGGCCTCTGGTATGCCCATCTATGGTACTTCCAGACAAACTGATTCCTAAGACTCTCTAAACTGCTAATGTCCTTGTATTATGAACCATCTGATTTGATGACCCTTTATGCCATTTTGTACAGGACTCTACTAATTTTTACATTCTAAATTCTTTACAGAAAGGATCTACCTACAAAGCTTAGCACTGATATGAACACATAAGAAATACCTGACAAACACCATTGACTAGTTATCTATTGACATGCCATTGGCTCGACTTCCACATGAGTCACTTAGCAACCTGGTGAAATACCCAGGAGATTGTAAACTACATAAAGACAGAGACCTTGTCTACCATATTCGGCATTTTCCTTAGGACCGAAGCAACGTCTGAAACACCATACACACTCCCTAAATATGTATTCAGTAAATGGATGAATGAACAAATAATACAAAGCCAATGGTGAACACAAGCTCTGCCCTAAGGAAAACTCTAGACAATAGCAATAGACATATTCTCCTCTCTCCTCCGTAACTCTTACCTTCATTGAACATTATTTACATTTTCTCCCTCATTTCTTCTTAAAGATCTTTGAAAATGGAGTCTTTATTCTTTTTATAGGAAGTCCTTGTAAGGTGAAATAATAATCTCAGCAGAAACACAAAAGCAGGAAGAAGTCCTGCACAACTTTAGAAAACACCAGGAATGGTGGTTGGAATGACTGCTCTCCCCTAGAAGGCTTCACAGAGGTAAGGTTAAAGACAAGCCATTCAGTTTATGGTCTTGTTTTGATTACGTACAGTCAGAGACAATTAATAATAATAAGAGAAAAATCTGCAATTCAATATAAGCCAACAAGTAGTAATTCTGCATTGGGCATTTGAAATTTAAAAAGTGAAAAGTAAGAATAGAGTGCAGTGAATGAGAGAGAATGTAAACAACAATTACATAATGTGGTAATTGCTATGCTAGAGGGATGGACAGAGTGCTCAGAGAATAATGAAGATAGTGCAATTAATTCTGTCTCAGAGCATGGGGAGAAACTTTACAAAGAAATTGATCATTGAGCTAGACCTTCAAAACAGTAGGATTTTGCAAGTAGAAGAGGTTAGATGGGCATTTGAAATGGAGAAGGCATCACGAAGGCATCAAGCATGCATCATATTCCAGGAGTCACCCCCAGATGGTTGACAGTGTAACTAAGATAGAGGTTCCTTGTTGAGAAATCTTAACAACAAAGAGGTTTTTTTAACCTCTACATGAAAACAGTTGTAGCTTTAGCGTCCACCAATTGAGAATGTACATAACAGCAAAATTTACTACATGTTTAGTACAGTTTTTGAACAAATGTGTGTTTTATTAATCACTCTAACACCTACATACAGTAAAAGAAAAATGTGGTATAATGTCAGACTTAATGTTCACATCTATTTCAATCCTTTAAATGTTTCATTGAAACAAAAATGAATAATGGTTGTCTAAGAAAAATATTTCTAAGGGAATGGTTGTCTAAGGAAAAAACATATAATATATAAAATTATATATATTTATATATTATGTATTTATATATAAATATAATATATAGATAATTTACATAAATTTAATAAATAAATTTATATAAATACAAATTTATATATAAATATATAAATATAAATTTATAGATAAATATATAAATATAAATTTATAGATAAATATAATATATAAATATATATTATAAATAATGTATTTATATATAAGGTATATTTTACATATAAATATAGAATTAGATATAATATATAATATATAAATTTATATGAATATAAATAAATATGTCTAAGGAAATGGTTGTCTAAGGAAAATCTTCCTGGAAAATTCACCCTGTGAGAGTATCAGAAAAGAAAACTAGGGCTTTAGGTGGTTCTTGAACCTCCCACACGGACATACAATAGTGTGTTTAGGGGGAAGAGGAGGAGCAAGTTGAGAAATTACGAAGAAAGGCAACTCTGCCCTTAAGTGAAATACTGTCTTCCTAAGTTCTCTACCACCAAAAAAAAGAGCCATCCTCCTTTGCAAGTGTAGGTAGGAAACCCCAAACAGCCTTCTGGAGGAAAACCTACTTATAAAGAGCCTAGAAGTAGCTCTTTAATCCAAGGATCTATACAGTTGCAGAAAAAGTATAGCTGATGGCATAACCCTCGCTCATAAAGATAAACTGAAAATTATCAACAGATACTGGAAGAAAACCAACAGCCTATAAAGAAAAGGACCAAAATCACAAAGGAAACAGAGATAATCCAGGGAACAGAAAGAACCTTTTCAAAACATTTTAATTAAAATCCTCAGATATTCAAGATGTTGCATCAATTAAACAAGAACGGAATGCTATGTAAAAAGGAGCAACCAGTCCAAAATAGGAAATTAGAAGTTCTAAGAAGTTTAATAAGTGGACAGGAATATGCTGAATGCAGCGAACCCCAAAAAATACCTCAAAATAATTTAGATACTCAAAAAAATAAAGCGAAAAAAAGCTCCCAAAATGTGGATCAAAAAAGTGTTTTAAAAAGTAAAATATGAAAGAAAAAATAGTAGACAAGCAGAAAGAGGAATACGAGTGGGCAATGATGTAGTGTTACTTTCTGATCTTTCATAGTCAATAATTCTCTCCAGCTGATGATAACAAGAAACAGAAGGGCAAGTATATTTTCTAAAGTTGAGTGGTTACCAGTAAAATTAAAAACATAGCCTGTCAATAGTGACTGCTTTCAGGACATGAAACTGGAAAGCTGTCTTTGCGATGAAAGAGTTCATTCTATGGACTCATATTTTCTTTGGGGAAAAAAATACCACATTACATTTATTTCAATGTTTTTCATAAAGTTATCCTTAGAAATTATAACCCATTGAAAGAATTGAGACACCATTTCCACATTCTCCAAATCCTCACCACCCATGAGAATTACCTAAGGAAGGCAAAAATCAATCTATTCTCTGCCAAACAAGGGGTCTTTTGTAACAAAAGAAATCCCAGAAAGAAGAGCATATCCTGCTGTGTGTCAGGGGCTTTTCCAGGTGCTCTGGATAAAACAGTTAATAAACAACAAAAATCCTGCCCTTACAGAGCTTACCTTCTTCCCTTAGCACATAAAGCCAGAGTTATTACTTTGCAATTAATAGGCTCAATGTCGTTTTAACTGAGGAGTATTTTTCAGGTGAGAATAGACCATATGATATTCAGAAGAAAAAAGTTAAATATTTCACAATTGTGAAATTATAATTTAATGTTAGGTCAATTTGGGTGGAACCCATCATCTCCCAACCCCCTTCCCTACAACACTCCATGCCAAGAAGAGATCTTCCCAAGATATTTTCCTTTTCCCAAGGAGAGGTTGGGGTGGACCACCCATGTGAAGGATTTTAAAGAGGAAGTTTCAGGAAAGAGATGACATAGGGGAGATCAAGGCAGAGAATGAGAGAGCTGCCATGAGGGACTAGAAATAGGGGGACCTTTGTTTGGTGTGGGGGAACAGGTTAGGAAAACCACCACCATCACCACCACCACTACCACAACCACCACCACCACCACCACAACCACCATCACCACCACAACTCCCAATTATTAGGCTCTGTGCCCTTTAAGGCTGATTAACTGAACCCTTGAGTAAAAGAACTGCCTGCTCCTCCTGAAGAGTTTGCTGAGGCATGGTCCTGGGGCAGGTTGACATGGAGACACTCAAGAGCAGGCAGGCTCTCTTATCACAGGGCATCTTGCAGTTTCACACATCAGGGATAGTTGGAAGGATGCTTGTTTGGAGGAGGTGAGAAATGAGGCCAGAGAGGTATAATGGACAGATTTTGAAAACTACCTCTTGTGTTACACCAGAACTTCAAAAGGAAGTCAAGAAACATATAAAGACACAAAATATACAAATAAGAAAGGAGTAAGGGAGGAGAAGCCTTTTAAGAAAGAAAGAATATAATCAGATCTGAATTTTAGAAACATGATTCTGGTAGTATATTCATAGTGGGCTTGAAAGAAAAGAGATTCACAGGGAGCTCAGTTAGGAGGTTACTGTAATTATTCAGGCAAGAGATGCCCTAAACTAGGGTAGTGACAGTTGGGAAAAAGTTATATACCTCTTTTGTGCTATTTCAAATTCTTCCTGCCCTACCATTTACTCTGACCACTGTGGCCATCACCATTTCTACACAGACTTCAACTAGCTCTGAGCAGGTACAAACAGATCATAGAGCCAAGACCATGTACTCCATGCTTGACCTGATGTTACTGCATGGAATGCCCCAGGAACCCACTCTGCAGTCTCACATGCACAAGCCAGAAATATGATGGTTCTAATCCCTGTGGGGCCATGGTTGAGTTACGGTACAGAGGAGTTCTCTGCATGGACAATGACAAAACCCGGACTCAACTGCTGATGCAGGCGTGGTGGTATTTGGGTTGTCTAGTCATGACAAGGCATAAACAAATCTCTTTGCCACTGTTTGCATGTGAAAAAATGGCATCTCATCAGGCCACTTTCTACCCAGCTCCATTGGCAAGCTACCCCAGTACCAACCCCCGCACCACTGCTAGCATTTCACAAGACTCTTTAAAAGATCCCACAGGATCAAAGATTTGCAGCGGTGTCCAACTCAGTAATACAAACTTGATTCGGCTTTTTGCTCCTTGTCTGTTCATTCTGCTATACCTTTCACTGCTCCCTGGGTCCACTCTCATATTAAACCACCGTATACAAGACTTGTCTCAGGCTTTGTTTTGGTGGAACCTAGGCTAAGGCAGATAATCAGAGAACCTGGTAAATTATACCACGTTGGGGGAAGGAAAGAAGAAACTTCTAAGATGGCTGAGTTTCCATTGCAGGTGATGGAACTGGCCTGTGCTGAAGCTATCTGATACGACTGTGTCTGTCTCTGACATATGCATACACACACACGTACACATACCCACAATCCCCTTTTTATTTGTTTACGGCTAGAATCTGGCTTCTGGCTTGTGAGTAGCCAACTTCATTGTAGTTCTGACTTCCTTAAGGCTGTTTGCTTTCTGATTTAAATTATGTTGTTCTTACCCCACTCCTTCTTCTCCTCGTCCTCACTCTGTTCTCTTTTCTCCTTTCATGTTTTTCTTTTTTACTCATATCACAAAGCTCTGTGGTAAAATCCTGACTAAGCCAAATTTACATAGTGAGAGAGAAAGCAAGTAAGTACATTTTTATTAAAGACAGGAAGGCAAGAGTAAAGGTAATCCATCACTTTTCAGGATAATTTGTTATCATCTTCTGGTTATTTGGGGTCTACTGGGGACTGACCACCTAGGTTTTTGTGTCATGCAGTCATCATTTCATTTGTTTTACCACCCACCAGATGTGAAGGTGGCCCCTGCACAGGTAGGGTTTGCAAGCAGCCTGAACTCCCTCATCAGAGGCTTTGTCAGTGTGCAATATTGTGTTGAGGTGGGTGGTGCAGCAGTGTATAATTTTGTTTGTCAGTGAGTCATGTTACAATGAGACTCACATTACACAGTCACAGTGACAAAAATGTGAGGCTGGAAATGTGAGCATTTATCTCAGTCCAATTTGTGTTACAAGAACAAAATACCACAGACTAGGTCATTTATAAAGAAAAGAAATGTATTTCTTACAGTTCTGGAGGCTGAGAAGTCCAAGATCAAGGGGCTGCCATCTTGTGAGGGCCTCTGTGTTGTATCATCATATGGTAGAACATGAGAGGCTAGAGAGCACATGCGAGAGAGGGCAAGAGGGCCAAGCTCATTCTTTTATCAGGAATCCATTCCCAAGATAACTAACCCACTCCTGCTTTAATCCATTCATGACGGCAGAGCCTCATGACCACATCACTTCTTAAAGGTTCCACCTTTCAACACTGTTGCATTTGGGATTAAGTTTCCAACACATGAACTTTGAGGGACTCATTCAAACCATTGCAACATTCAATTCAACAAATATTTATTGAGCAATACTTTCTTACTGTGCACAATCAGACTCACTGGTGCAAAATCTTAGGCATTTTTAATTACACAGAGAACCCATTTCTTTATAACTCATACCCCAGAACTTGAAGTAAAGCAAATCAAAGTGGAGGCCAGTATCCTCCAGGTGTAAGCCTCCATTCCCTTACAAATGGTCACAAAATTCCACCACTGCTTCTTTCCGGCCCCTCTGCCACATGCTCTTCCCTTTGGTTTCTCTTGTCCAGGTTAGAGAAATCCAGTTCCTTTCTTATCATCTATAGAGTAGAGTAGTTCCCCCTTATCTGTGGTTTCAGTTACCTGCAGTCAACTTCATTCAGAAAATATTAAACAAAAAAATTTCAGAAATGAAACGATTTACAAGTTTTAAATTGCATGCCCTTCTGAGCAGCACAGTGAAATCTCACACCTTCCCATTCCAGACACGATCATCCCTTTGTCCAGTGTATCCATACTGTGCACACTATTCACCTTCTGGTTACTTAGTAGCTATCTCAGTTATCAGAGTGACTGACACAGTATATATAGGATTCAGTACCATCTGCAGTTTGAAGCATCCACAAATTTATCCCCCATAAATAAGTGGGGGCCCACTGTACACACCACAAGCAAGCATTATAAGCACCTTACTTAAAACAAAAATTCTGTCTTTGTAGCAAGCTCTCATTTTTCATTTCCTTCGAAGTCAGACCCCATCTCTGAGATCTGCCCCTTTACATTGATGTCAGCAGGAGCCAACCTCTTGTCCAACTGTCCTGAATCCCTTACTGTCAGTCTACCTTTGACTAGAAATATTTATATAACCAGAGAGGGAATGAGCACATTTATTCTCTTAAAAAATTCCATGTTCTATATTCAAGGCCAGTTTCCCAAAGATCCACTCAGGGGGTGCGGGGGTTGGTACTGGGGTAGCTTGCCAATGGAGCTGGGTAGAAAGTGGCCTGATGAGATGCCATTTTTTCACATGCAAACAGTGGCAAAGAGATTTGTTTATGCCTTGTCATGACTAGACAACCCAAATACCACCACGCCTGCATCAGCAGTTGAGTCTGGGTTTTGTCATTGTCAGTCCCTCTGGCATTCAGAAGAGATGCTGGCTCAGGAGGACCAGCAGAGTTTAATTTCCGAATGCATCTGAAATCCTTTAAGCTCTTTGTTGGAGTCATTGCAAAATCGTAGTGGGTATAAGCCTTTTTTTTCCCTTCAGTGGTTGCATCACAGTCACTAAGACAAGCACAACTGGCTCTTTCTCCAGAGAAACGTAGGCATCCGTGGTCCAAAGGTTAAGTATGCTGGGGCCTGGCTTGTTAAATTGCATTTCATTAGAGAGCCCAAGTGAGTGCAGGCTGAGCTCAGCAGCCTTGCTGGGGAGGGGGAAGCAATTGCTTGCTGTTCTTTCTCCAGGGAAGGGGAGCAGCATATGGTGCTCCGCCTGTGACATGAACGGTTAATTTCTACTAGCTTTTCTGTAGTTTCAGCAACTCTGGGATTAGAAAGGACAGTTTCTTTACAATTCTCTGCAATATCTCTCAAAGTTACTTTCCAAGTCTCTGCTTTTGTTCTGCTGATTCTCTTTCAGCAGCTTTGTTTTGCTAAGGAGTAAACACTTGGTTTGGGATTGAGGGGGATTTAGCTGCTTTGATTTTTCACTGCTTTTGCCCAGGGTCTCTGGAACAGTTATTTTGAATCTTGAGATAGTCTTAGATGTTTCTCCCTTATATACATACATAAACACTTCTTTCTCTCTCTCTGTCCACCTGCCCTGTATCGTTTATTAATCACCGTGGAATCATACTGGTCCATATGGAATAAAAATCAGCTGAAGCAAAGACAAGGTATTTGATACATTTAGTGGTGGTGGTGTGTAGAAATGTGAGAGAGAGAGGCTACTATTAATAGTAACTGTTTATTGAGAACTTTCTGTGCACCAGGCACCACACTGCTAAGTACTATACATGTATTCTTTAGTTAAATTCTCTCTAAGCTTATAAAGGCAGATGATGTTACTATCCCCATTTTACAGAGAAGAAATTTGAGGCCTAACTTGCTAGAGACACAATTTTGATACAAAATTTACTCTTAATTATGATGTTATAATGCCTAGCCCACTCCCATCTTTCTCAGAATTTTGTTTTATAAGAAAATCATATCACTGTTTTTTTAATGGCACAAAATCCTGAGACAAACAAGGATAATGACAATAACTATAAATATTAAAACTTTTACCTATTAGACACTGTGCTTGATCTCACACAAACTTGCCTATTTATAAATAATAATGCATGCTATTCCCACTTTAAAAATGAGAAAACAGAAGCTAAGATGTTTTAAGTAACTTGCCCCAGCTCATTCCAACTGACCAGTGAATGGCAAGTTGGAGTTCAAATACAAAGCTGCTGATTTCAATGTCCAAAATCTTCTCAGAGCCTGTTTCATTTTTTCCTCATTGTTTTCTTAGGGAAAGAGCCCAAGCAGAGAATCATTGTTTGATCGTTTTCTAATTTATCCGTGTGTGAGTGCCAGCACTTCATTCCTAATGTATGTACAGATTCATGTATTTAACATACAGTATAAGTACACTGGGAGAGATACACTCCTCAGAAAAAACAGAAGCCAGCATTTATTGAGGTTCTGTTATATGCCAGGCACTATGTTAGGCACCAAGATGTGATCCCTGCCTTTAAAGAACCCTCAATCTTACAGGGAGATAAATTCTTAAGACATGTACTTTCAACAGAAGGTGGTGAGTCTAATGAGGGGCTGTCATATACACTCCCAGATCAGGGGCATCTAATGTAATTGTGCCTCTGAGAGACCTTGGTGCCATCTACTCGTTGTTTTCAGATGTTCAAGTTTGCACAGTTAACACAATTCTGGAGGGAACCAATTTTGCCAGCAGTTCATAAAACTGAGAAACAAAGCAAAAATAGCAAAAAGTAATACTACTAATAATAAGTGAACTGGAAACTCCTACTCAGAAAGTTTCCTAGGCTCTCCACTTCCCTGGAGCTACTCAGCCAGGCCATCTGCATGACAAGTCCTCAGTCCTGCCTGCCCTGCCAGAATTCCCCTCCAAAGGCACCCAGCCCAGAATCTGCTGAGTGGGCAGCAAATTCCCGATGCCTGCCTTCCAGTGCCAGGTGACTTGGCTCAGGTATCTCCCAGAAACTTTGTACCACAAGACCTGGAAATGATTGCCTTTGCTCATCGCCAGACATTAGAAATGAGTATCTGTATCAGAAAAATAAGTAAATACAGGAAACCAGTAAGGGAAAGAGAAGGGTGAAACAGACAAATAAGGAGAAGTGAAGACAAGAACCAGAGACAAAACATCTCACAGGAGACACACAGAGCTTTTGAAACTTCCTAATTTCCTACAAGGTTCAATGAGCCTAGCTGTACTTTCCCCATCTTGAATTTTGTGCAATCTCTCTATTTTATTTTACTAAATCCTTTTAAATGTGTTAACTCAAGTGGGTTTCTGTTTCTTCCTACCAAAAAAAAAAAAAAAAAAATTGACTAGAACACATTCAAATTCTTCTCTTTTGAGTCATACATTTATCTTTTTAACCCAATATTTTGCCTCAGGAGTGAGACCCAGCCAGAGCTATTCATTATCTTGCAAATGCATTTAGCCTTTTGTTGCCTCTATTTCTGGGTTATAGGTTTTCTCTGCTCCAAAGGCCTGTTACCTTTATGTCCAAGTATCTGTATGTCAGCCAGGCTTTGAGCCCCAGGGGAAATTACCTCCATATGGCTTCTCTGAACCTTGCTGGCCACAAGTAATCTCTCACTATTCCGCAGGGCTTCATATGTAGGTCTCTTGATTCTAGTGTTTTCTTCCTTATAGTAGAGCTATTAGTATACCCAACTTACCTTTCCTAGTATATTATAAGCTCCTAGGGGCAGAGATTTTTGCCTTACCCTTTACAAACTTTATCGGTGTTTTGCATGTAGTAGACACTAAATTCCCTTTACAAAATTAGTGAATAAATGAATGAATTCAAAATGCCAGAAAGCATAATGAATTGAAAAGTGTCAAAACTCCAATTTTGGAGGAAATAAAAACAAATCGAGAAATTAGATCCTATCAAACCTATAGGCAAAAAACAAATTAAAGAATATAGTGAGATCAGTGCAAATTCAAGCAAACCTTGAACTTAATCTCTAAGACTTCTTCCACTATAAAATAAAATAAAAATCCACGCCTACGTTATTCTACACAGCAAACATCTACAGTACTCCACAGGGAGACCAGAGTTTAGGAATCAAGTATTGAGATGGTGCACATTTTTAGTGATGAAAACACAATCCTTTTATCCATTTACCATAGTACTTATCATTATATAATATGATATGTAATTATTTATATACCTATTTGCTTATGATTTCTCTCCTACTGAACCTACTGAAATGTGAGCTCCATGTGGAAGTGATCTTTGTTTCATCCAGTGATGTAGCCCGTGTGCCTAAAGAATGACTGGAATAGAAGTGGCACACAATAAATAATTGCTGAATGAATGACTGAATGACGAATGAGTAGGAAATATAAAAACACATGAGCTATAGCCTCTGTCCTCATTAAGCATCCAGCTGTCTTTAGTATAGAAGACTCTGCCCTGCCCATATTCTTCACCAGACCAATGCCTCGTCACCCAGCTGCTATAGGGGTTGTCTGCTAACAGCTCACAGCTGCCCACTACTCTGGAGAATTGCCGTCAGTGGCTGGAAACATCTTTCCCAGAAAGGCATGGGAGGTTGCACATTATCTCCAGAGGTGGCCAGTAGCCAACGACTGGTTGATAAAGGGCTCCAAAATGTTGCCTCCACACCACTCGCCGACAGTACCTCTCAAGTGTGGGAAAGTTTTGCAACGTCATTCACCATCTAGAGTTCCTCAAGGGATCAAAGAGAGTGCACATCTTTATTTGGTCCCTCCTCATTCTGCTTCTCTCATTCCCTCCGTGACAAGTTTTCCTGAGAGCACTCTCTCAATAAATCGCTCACATAAAAATCCCTGTCTCAGGCTCTGTGTCTTGAGAACCCAACGTAAGACACTTGGATTTATCTATTATCTATTATGTGCCATGTGCCATTTTTAAGACTTTATATTCAGTTGGAAATTTAATTTACTCTAACCTTCATAACCAATTTGCATGACAATTATCACCCTGGATTTACTCAAGCTCACAGAGGCTAAATCAATTGCTTAATACATTCTACATGATCAAGGTAGGATCTAAACATCAGTCTTCATAACTCCAGAATCTCAATTCCTCATGTTATTCTTCATTAGCGCAAAAGTCCATTTATATATCTCAGAAACATTTTGAATGACAATAAGAGAAGTAAAAGAGGTTTTATGGCTGATCCTCAGTTAACCAGAATATGCAATTAATCACAACTGCCCCATCCCTAAAATTCAAGGTAATCAAGTAGTCTCACCTTTCCCAAACTGGCTCTCTCCCTTCACATTCTGGTGAAAGTCTGACTTAGGAGTTCATGTATTAGGGAGTCTTTCAGTACTTTTCACTGCCATCAGACCTTTAAGTAAATTCTCAGCACTGTGGGGAAGCGGATATCTGTCGACCTTTTCTGTTGATTGATGAAGACATCTAGACGTTGAGTGATATTCCCCAAGGCCACATAGCACATCTTCATCAGACACAAGCATTTCAGATTCCTTCCCCATGCTTCAGACTTTGGAATTGTTATCTTGTTCGAATCCACAGCTTTCACTCTCACTGAGAGCAATGAGCCACTGATGGAAACCTGTTTTGACTCCTGTCTCTTACTAGCTTTGTCTGAATGCACTAGTCAAGAATATGGTAGAATCATGTATATGTGAAGAGGGATCAGCTTTCCAGGGTAGCCTTTGCAGCCTCATAGACAAGATTAAAATGGAATTTGGAATAAATAATATGTTTAATTAAAATCTAAAAGAATTTAATATCAAGAGAAATGGACAATTCAGATACTAGTTTTCTACTTGGGATACTTGGACTGCTTTTGCTTCCATGGCCTGTGTCTTTTGGAAATATATTGTATTTTCATAAAGGAGATTTTGAACATGTAAATACTTTTAAAATTTCTTGCCTAGCCTGAGTAAGCAAGGAGAAATTGTAGGTAGATGTATCAGAGACCAAATGTGGGTTAGAATGATAAAAAACAAACATAATGCTTATAGAATGGGAAATTATAGTGAGATTGTGGCTCATAGATGCCTCTGGTTCTTTCAATGGAATTAATAGAAAGAAACATATGTTAGATTATGAATTTCTATATTTTTTCTATCACTGGTATTATTTGTTTTTATCAAAGCAATGCTCCATATTGTCAGGCCCTATCTCGATTTGATTTCCATTTGGCAACAATAGACTTTGCATCACAAAATAAAATACAAAAAAAGGAGATTTCAGATAGATCTCTAATATAAAAAGGAGAATTGCAAGGTGATCTCCAATATATAAAAGATAAAATTTATAACTACCTTCTGCACAGGGATATACTCTTTTCTTATTTTGAACAACTCCATGCTCTAAAGCTAAATCTCCCGAACCAAAGATTTCCAAACACATATTTGCACTGTAAAAAATGAACATTTGGATATCAACATCTTGAGTAATGATGATAATGTGAAACCCAAAGACAACATCACAAAGTGGACACACCAGTGCCCTGGGCCTAGGGGCCTGGCTTCTAGCACAATACAAGTTAACTTTGTAATATTGGACATTTGGCTTATTATTTCTTGGCTTCAGTTTCTTCAAAATTGTACATTGAGAGAATAAAGCTGGAGAATCCCTAGGGTTTCTTCCAGGTCTGTATTTATGTGAATTCACATTTATGAAATTAAAGTTCTGTGGTGAAGAACCTCAGAACCACTGTAATACCTTTTTGGAATTAAGTAAATTATATTTCTCAGAATATTTCTGTCTGGGGTATGGTGATATAATGGAACATAGTGTTCTCTCCAGAAATGTATGTCATGTTAAGACCTGCATACATAAAATGTACTGGTATTATTATTGAAAGCATGTTGAGGACACATACACGCTCAAGGAAAATAGAATGGATGAAGTGAAATGAAATTATATAGAAGAAAAAGTCTGAGTAGTGACTCTGGAGAAGTATTCAAGACTGAAAAGGTTGGACAGACAATATAAATTTACAATAGTCAGAAGTCAGGTCCGAATGAATCATCCAGTGCAGGAAGGGTAGAGCAAGTACTGTAAGTTGAAGCAAACAAAGTCCGAAGTCTGGGATCAGAGAATAGAGAATAATAGTACTGAAAGAGAGAAAACATCACGGAGAGGCCAGATTTTAGAGTATAGCTTATTTTCCTCTCTATGCTGCTAATATTTCCCTCTTGGTATAGCTAGCTGTGCCCATAAGGCTCATTTTAATCCGAATAATATGAGAAGTAATATGGATGAAGTAAGATACTGCCTCAATTATCAAGTAAGATACTGACGGATTTTGGAGGATTGCTTTCCATCACAAAGCACTGGAAGATTCAGATAATTTTTTAGTTACTAGAGGCAAGAGATGAGATAAGAAAGAAGAAAGCAGTGCGTGCTTGTGTTTCTTCATCACTTATTTTGCCCTTGCACTGTATGGAGAGAAAACAAGCCACTCCTTACTTCCCTTATATTCTCATACCAATCTGAACTAGCAGAGCTAGCACGGGGAATGTGGTCTGGGTAATGAAAGCATGGCCACAATCCTCACTCATATGAAGGACTCCACACAATAGCTGACACATCTTCACAACAGTGTAGAAGGCCACCCTCTATAAGGATTCCCTCTTTTCTACTTCCATCTGGTTCTGTGTGAAGATGCTCTGACCCATTCCTCATTCAAAAAGAAAGATTTAAGAAAATGGGCATCATGGACACAGGAAGGGGAACATCACCCTCCGGGGACTGTTGTGGAGTGGGGGGAGAGAGGAGGGATAGCATTAGGAGATATACCTAATGCTAAATGACGAGTTAATGGGTGCAGCACACCAACATGGCACATGTATACATATGTAACAAACCTGCACTTTGTGCACATGTACCCTAGAACTTAAAGCATAATCATAATAAAATAAAATTAAAAAGAGATCAAAAAATATATATATGCATATATATATATAAAAAAAGAAAATGGGCATCATAGGAATACATGGCAACACAGAAGATACTGTGGACACAATAGAAGTTTCCTCCTGCAAAGGAGAATTCTTATGTATCAAGTGACTAGATGGAGAGAGATGTTTTGATTCATACTTTCAATGAATTTTCTAGTTGCCCTATGGAGAATGTACTTCAGGGAGGCCAGAGTAGAAGCAGAAAAACTAGTTAAGATGTTTTAGAAATCCAGGTGAGAGATGGTAGTGAACTGGAAATGTAACATTCACCTAGGTCTGTTTTCCTCACCTTCCAGGCACATCAAAGAATTCTTTTTTATTCCCTTTACAGTTAAGTGGTGCCATGTAGCTGGTTCTGGCCAATAGTTTGGGGGCAGAAATGATGCGTATCACTTCCAGACTAAAGGACCTGATTGCTAGGAGAGATTTTCCTGTGCTTACTTACTCCTGCAACTGTCAATGGGGACATTCCAGATCATGGAGCCTTTCCAGTGAGGGGCCTGGAGTGAGAAAGAAGTGGAGCAGAGCTTCGTCTTGATATGCAATGGACATGAGTGAGAAGGAAACATTTGTCTTTTAAACTACAGAGATGTGGGGATTTGTTCCCACAGAATAACCTAGCATATCCTAACAGATATAGAAATTGTGAAAATTAATCAGAGTCGGGATATAGTTCAGAAATTTAACTGATTGGACTTTGAGACAGATTGGAGATAAATAGCAAAAGGAAGAAGAATCAAGGATGACCACAGAACAATAATGAGCTCTGTGATTAGCAATGGCTGGCATGGTTAATCAATTATAGCTCTTGCTCCCACTGAGCTCAACACAGCCTCACAATCCTTGTTAAAGCAATGCTATAGAAATGAACTAGAGTGAGAAGAAAATATAAACAATATGACCTGCCATACCTGCAATTGTATGGTTGTATTAGTCCATTTTCATACTGCTATAAAGAATTGACCGACACTGGGTAATTTATAAAGGAAAGAGGTTTAATTGACTCACAGTTCAGCATGGCTGGGGAGGTCTCAGGAAACTTAGAATCATGGCAGGAGAAGAAGGAAGGCACCTTCTTCACAAGGCAGCAGGAAGGAGAAGTGCCAAGCAAAGGAGGAAGAGCCCCTTATAAAACTATCAGAGCTCATGAGAACTCACTCACTATCACTAGAATAGCATGCGGGAAACTGCCACCACCATTCAGTTATCTCCACCTGGTCTCTCCCTTGACACATGAAAATTATAGGGATTACAATTCAAGATGAGATTTGGGCGGGGACAGAAATCCTAACCATATCAATGGTCTCTTGCATCTTCTAGCTTTAACAGTCTGATTCCATAACGGGCCCAGTGAGGACCAAATGGATGGAGATTTTTTTTAATCATTAAATTAATGGATTTGGATGAAGTGAACATAAATAAATTTCTGAAAGATAAAATTAAGAACATTTCTACATCATCACTAACTACGGAGAAAGTCAGGAAATAAGCATTAGAAGAAGTCCACTTCTTTTTTTTTTTCTTTTTTTTTTAATTATACTTTAAGTTCTAGGGTACATGTGCACAATGTACAGGTTTGTTACATATGTATACATGTGCCATGTTGGTGTGCTGCACACATTAACGTGTCATTTACATTAGGTATATCTCCTAATGCTATCCCTCCCCCCTCCCTCCACCCCATGACAGGCCCTGGTGTGTGATGTTCCCCACCCTGTGTCCAAGTGTTCTCATTGTTCAGTTCCCACCTATGAGTGAGAACATGTGGTGTTTGGTTTTCTGTCCTTGCAATAGTTTGCTTAGAATGATGGTTTCCAGCTTCATCCATGTCCCTACAAAGGACACGAAATCATCCTTTTTTATGGCTGCATAGTATTCCATGGTGTATATGTGCCACATTTTCTTAATCCAGTCTATCACTGATGGACATTTGAGTTGCTTCCAAGTCTTTGCTATTGTGAACAGTGCCGCAATAAACATACATGTGCATGTGTCTTTATAGAAGCATGATTTATAGTCCTTTGGGTATATACCCAGTAATGGAATGGCTGGGTCAAATGGTATTTCTAGTTCTAGATCCTTGAGGAATTGCCACACTGTCTTCCACAATGGTTGAACTAGTTTACAGTCCCACCAACAGTGTAAAAGTGTTCCTATTTCTCCACATCCTCTCCAGGACCTGTTGTTTCCTGACTTTTTAATGATCACCATTCTAACTAGTGTGAGATGGTATCTCTTTTGATTTGCATTTCTCTGATGGCCAGTGATGATGAGCATTTAAGAAGTCCACTTCAATAAATGTTTTGCAATAACCAGAAATAAGAAAGAAATAATTATTCTTGGATAATAGCTGTTGATAGATTTAGGTGTTCAAAATACATTACCATAAAGCTAGTATTTCACTGAACTAGATTAAATGGAAATTTTAAAAGCCTTTTGTTGAATAATCCCTGCCTTTCAAACAGTATGTTGGCTCTGACGCTAATTGTGTGACTTTGGACAAGCCACTCTATCCTCTCTGAGTCTTCGTTTAGTCATTTATAAATCAGGAGTGATTAAGAGGGTTGTTTTGAGAATTAAATATAGTATAAAACTCTTGGTAACCCACGCAGTGCTAGTCTAACATGTGGAAATATTTATAGTTTTAAAGAGTGAACTGGCCAAGTGTGGTGGCTCATTGTCTATAATCTCAGCACTTTGGGAGGCCAAGGCGGGTGGATCATGAGGTCAGGAGATTGAGACCATCCTGGCTAACATGGTGAAACCCTGTCTCTACTAAAAATATAAAACATTAGCCAGGCATGGTGGCAGGCACCTGTAGTCTCAGCTACTCAGGAAGCTGAGGCAGGAGAATGGCATGAACCCGGGAGGCGGAGGTTGCAGTGAGTTGAGGTTGTGCCACTGAACTTCAGCCTGGGTGACAGAGCAAGACTCCATCAAAAAAAAAAAAAGAAGAGTGAACTACAACTATAGGGGCTTCTCTTTTATTTTTGAGCTCATGTATAATCGTGATGAGGCTGCAGAGGCATGATGAGAAGTCTAAATTATTATAAATTCAAATCACAATACAATGGCATTTTCAATATATCACTGGCCCTCTGATCCTACATATCAACTCATGAGGGAGAAAATTAAATCACTATTCACTATGAGCATTATTAGAACTAATGAAATCAGCAGAGCATGCTCTCATTAATTCAAGTATTTGTTAAGCAGTTTATGGTAATAATTACATAGACTAAGCTGCATTCTCCCCACCCCAAAGAAACCCGACCTCTAAGAAGCTGATAGAAAAAATGTTTCTGAACCTAGCTCCCAAAATCAATTTCTCAATTCCCTAGATTTTAACAATGGAATAAGAGCATGACAGCTGAGCATCAAACATACAAAGATAGTGAAGGAAGTAGGGGAGACCACCAAAAAGAATCTCTGAGTGACCTTTCAGCTTAATGCTACAGCAAATACACAGTAGCATTTTACTTATAAGGTTAGACAGACATACTACAACTCTATTACAGACCTGCCATAGAAAACAAAATAAACCAGTCTTGGCAATAATTTGAGAGTGTAATTAAATCCAGTAATGGGTGTGATACAATTTTAAAGAGTTTCTTTAATGAGGTTTTAAACAAATCTGACCATATCTTGATTATTTTCCTTTGGGATATTCAGTAACTTAGATAAGACATGTCATGTCTATTCTCTAAGTCATTAGTTTTAGTTAACAGCTAATTGAGTCCTGACTTTTGATATCAAGTTTCCTCCTTGTATCTATATCCAGGTCTACACAGCACAACGCAATTAAGCAGAACAATTATACAGTAAATCTAAGGAAGCAAACCAATAGGGCACATCAGACTGTAGATCCTCCTGGAGTAAGCTAATTCAAAATTATCTGAAGGCCTGTTTGTGGAATATGAATTCACAGGATGGTTTCTGGTTCTCCACTATGACAATGGTTTTAAGAAATATTTATTGAGTACTTATAATATGCTGGACACTTATGTTCAGCACTAGGAGCACAAAAATTGTTTAAATTTCTCAGCCCTTAAGATGCTTACAGTCTAACGAGAAAGACAGGAAAACAAACCACATTGACACAATATGGTAAATGTTTAAAGAGACTCACAGATAATGTGGAACTTTTAGCACATCTTGGCTTCCTTAAAGAGGAGATAGCTGAGATGAATTTTAAAGACACATGAGGGTTAGCCAGGTGAATAAAGGCATGGAAGGGCATTTTAGATGCAGGTAACAGCCTGGTCAAAGAAATATAGGTACTGTGTATTTGGAGACAAGGATGAGCTCAGTTTGAGATGTGTTGTGGGATAATTAAATAAATCTAGCAGGCATTTTGATATTATAAAAAAATCAAAGCTCAAGGAAGAGTTAAGGGATGGGGATATAGATTTAGGAGTCATCAACTGATGAAGAAAAGATGAAGCCAGAGAAACAGATCAAGGGAAAAGATCAGAGGGTAAGACTGAGACCCTGGGGAGCACCCAGGCTTAAGGAGCAGGAAAAAGATAAAGAATTCATGAAGGGGCAGCAGAGAAATGATCAGAGTGGTAGAAGAAGAACCAGGAAAGAAATCCAAAATGTTGAAAATTTCAAGCAGATGGCCAACAATGACAAGGAAACACAAAAATACAACTAATATAGGGCTAAAATAATACGCATTCCATTGAGCAATGTGAAGAGCATTTGTAACCTCTTAAGAAGCAATTTTAATGGCATGGGGGTCACAGAAGGAAGGAAGAAAAGCTATTGCTTAGATTGCACTTCTTGACCAAGAACAGGAGTTGAAGAAAATCTAAGTTGAGAGAGGACAGATTTAAGCAGAAAGAAATTAGAGAGCATTATAAGATGAATGAAAAGAATCACTAGAAAGTAATATATCAAATATGTAAAGAAGATAGAAGATAATCAAAGAGAATTCTGTTGAAACGTGATAGGTGGGGAGAATGACCTTAAGTAGAATGGTGCTCTTAATAATTTTGGCTGTATCCCACTGTAAGGAATATATCTCACTAAATACCCAGTATATTCACAAAGATATACACATCTTCATATACATAAAGACAAGTTTACAAAGATAATATTTTCCCTTACTACATATTTTGTACGCTGACATTTCCTTTTCTGTTCTATTTTATTTCATTAAAGCATGCTAGTCACAACCCACTAAGTTGATTTCATGCTCCACTAACCAATTAAGGCTTACAATTTTAAAGAACACTGGAATGAGAGAAAGACTATTCAATCTCTAAAACAGAGCAGAAGAAATAAAGATGGGTAGAGATGAGGCTAAATATACACTTACAGGGAGAAAATTGAGGCATTTCATGTCTGATGACCTCACATTTCTTGAAGTAGGACTTGAGGTCATGTGTTAAATATGAGTAGAATGGAGTCAAGGTAGAGGGTCAAATGAAAATGATGATGAATTGGAAAGGTCACTGAGGAAATTGAAGAGGACACGGAGCAAAAACAAGGAAAAGGCTACACTGCACTGAAGCTAGCAGCACTGAGGACCCATTGAAGCCAGAAATCAATTACTTATTATAGCACCAGCCCAGATTGTTCTGCAGATCAGACTCCCAGTTCCACCAGGTTTGTCAGTCTTCTTTGATACTCTTATACAGAGAATCTAGTAAACTCTCAATACTTAGCTACTGAATGAATGTTGAATCCAAGATATTCCATCCCTGTGAGCTGGTTCGCTGCCTGAATTTGAAACTATACTACTGTCATTTCAGTTCCTCTCTATATCTCCCTTGTGTGGGAAAGGCATAGGGCACTTTCATTAGACTGTCTTCCCCAACCCCTACACCATTAAGGCTTTCCTTTGGAGAATTTGAACTCAGAGAACTGTTCAACTGTCAAGTTGACAGCACCAAGCATGGCACTTGGCATTCTATAGGTACAAGTCATCGATTGATTGACATCTAGTTTGCAATGTATTGTAGAAGTATGCTATGTAACCAGCCTTTGTGTTTATACAGTTTGTCCAACAGATTAAGCAATTGTCCAACCATGTTATACAATGAAACTGTGACTGTTTGAAACAATCTGGCTCCATTCATTCATTCAACAAATATTGATTGAGCACTGACTACAAGCCAGGTACTATTCTAGGTGTGGAGACAGAGTACGAACAAGAACAACATGGTGCCTGCACTCAACATTGCTAACATCCTTTTTTCAGGGAGGAACGGAGATGATTTTGTTTTGTTTTGTTTTCTTTTTTGGTGGGGTGAGGAGAGGAGAACAATAAACATGCAGGAAGAGAGAAAACCATGTGCAAACTTGAGGATGGGTACAACATGAAGCATGGTGCCGTCATGTCCCAGAAGCTGAGAGAAAACCAATGTGGCTTCAGCCCAGTGATGGAGAGGACAGGGTCCAGATTGTGCAGGGCCTTGTGTCGCGTTAAAGATATTCATTTCTCTTCTAAGAGCAAAGGGAAGCCATTTAGACAGGAGAATGATGAACAGATTGCCATTCCTGGATGCACCTCGGAGTCTGAATACTTAGCCAATTGTTTATCCTACTGAGGCATCTCTCAGCTGGCAGATTACTCAAAGTTCTGGTTTCCGTTTGGCTTTGTTTGCTCTTGCCCCAAACACAAATATTGCTGAGCAGGGTCTGCATTTTGAGCCATTTCCCTTCCACCTTCACAATTCACTTTAATTGTCTGGGGCCGTTTCTGCTTCTATCCCACTCCAAACTTCAAGCCAAATGGTAACAGAAATCTAAAATCCATACTATAAGAGCCTGGGATTGACAGAACTAAAGCCACCAGCACTCAGAACAGTTTAAGGGAGTTTAAATTTCAATATCAACACATAAAACAGTACGAAAACATTTCTCTTTGTTAGAGTAGAGGGTTTTGCCTCTATTCTACTCCACTCTGCTGACTTAATTCCAAATTGGAAATCTTACAACTGCTAACTCTATTTTGCCTTCTCAGTTTCCTTCTTGATTGCCTGTTGCCTGGAAGCCTCAAGATCCACGTGACCACCTCCCTTCTTTTCCCTGCATTCCAGAGGTGGCTGTAGATCCGGGCTGGTAGACAGAGCTGACTCCATGAAGTGCACCATGCTGGGTGTGACAGGAGAAGCATAAGCTCCTTATGTCATGCAAGCGTCTGGCAACTTGGTGTGTTAGGCCATTCTTGCATTGCTATAAAGAAATACTTGAGACTGGGTAATTTATAAAGAAAAGAAGTTTAATTGGCTCACAGTTCTGCAGGCTTTGTGGGAAGCATGATGCTGTCATCTGCTCAGTGTCTGGTGAAGCCTCAGGGAGTTTTCAATCACCGTGGAAGGTGAAGTTGGGAGCAAGCGCATCACATGGTGAAACCAACAGCAGGAGACAGAGAGAGAAAGAGAGAAAGAGGGTGGGAGATGGTGGTGTGCCACACACTTTTAAATGACCAGATCTCACGAGAACTCATCATCACAAAGACAGTACCAAGCCATGAGGGATCCACCCCCATGAGTCAAACATCTCCCACCAGGACCCATCTCCAGTATTGGGGATTACAATTCAACATGAGATTTGAGCAGAGACAAATACCCAAACTATATCACTTGGCTTGTGTCTGGGAAGTGTGAATCCCCAGGCTGAATGATTAATTAGAATGACAATAGAGGCCTGCTCAAGGTGGATGCCCAGGATTCAAGTATGGCTGCATCACAGGCATAGGGAGGCCTGGTAGACTTGTCCTTGTGGCATGGGCCATGGAGCCAATGCACCTTGTGGATTTTATTGAAAATATCTGCCCTTTACTAAAGAGACTATAAACCCCGTCTGAAATATGCCACCCACCCCTATCTGACAATGAGGGTGGGAAGCTATTTTTGCCTTACAAGAAAAAGAAGGAACTTGTTATTTTGTAGTTATCTCTACTTCATTTGCTGACCTTTGACTTCTACCCTTTATGCATACTGAGCCTCCCTGTTCCATCCCATTAAATCAGCCCCAATTTAAGGAAGTTTTGCGTTGTCCCTCAGTTCTTTGTACCTAACACATACAATCTTATTTAATTTTTTCAAATCTCTGTGATTGCAATGCAACGCAAATAGCTCATCAAATAAAACTGGTTTTGAGTATAAGCTGTGTTTTACTTCTTAAGCAGTCTAATCTCACAGAACCTTATTTTCTCAATTATACAATAGTGGGAAGCCACCTCATTGGTGTTGGGAAAGTTAAATGAGATAATGCACAGTGTCTGGCACATTGTTTGTGTTCAATAAAAGTTTGCTGTTATTATTGTTCCCACTAACCCAGGCAGGAGGAAATCATGTGGGGGTTGATCTTGTCATATAGAAATCTTAGACACTTGAAGACAATCCAAAGTTTCTCCACTGCAGTTCAGTTGAGTATTCTTTGCAAAATTTAGACTGTATTTTGTTCTATGCTCTAACTACCAAGATTAAGAGGCTGAATGTCACCTGCTAGACACAGCTCTGTGTTATACAGATGTTCTTTAGAACTGCACGCTCTTATAAACAAATGAATTCTGTAATGGAAGTGCCAATACTTTTTATTTAGAGTCAAAATGCAGAGACAGGCGGGTCTCAAGCCAATAAACCCAGGGTTCCAAAGTCCTAATTTCCTAGAATGTGGTGAAATCCTCCCAGACACTACTGGTGGGTGGGTTTGGAAGCAACGTGATAATCAGTCCCATGCTTCATCTTTTGTCTGTAGCGATCCCCATGCCGGAGACCTTTCTTTTCTGTGGCTAAGCAATCTTCTCCCTGGGCTTCTGGATGCTCATTTCAAGAGCACTCCATTTCAGTGACTCATAGCTAATTTACTGAACCTTGGATGAGGTTCTGGGCTCTGTACAAAGTGTTCTGGAAACACAGTCCTTGTCCTTAAGTTCCCTTCAGTATTCTGTTTATTAGTAAAATGGTACTTCTCCTTGTCTCCAAACATACCTGGCTCCTTCCTGCTTCTATACTTTTGCTCATAATATTTACTTCCAGGAATACCAGCTCCATTCCCTACCCTCCCTCCCTACTCACATCATCTCTACTTGTCAATATTCTTCTTATCTATTTTAGCTCAATTCAAATACCTCCTTGCAGCTTTTCTTCTGCTTTCCCATATCCCTCTTTCTCCTCCAAAGTCTCATCTTAGAGTCCTTATCTTATTCAAATTGTCATTTTGGAGTGTCATTTTCTATTTACACATTTCTCTTCCCTAATTCAGGATAATATACTAAAGAGAGACATCTGTTATTCCCCTGTGGGTCTCCCACAACACTTACAGAACTTCGCAGTGGATACGAAAGTTTGAGTGACTGATTGAATGAATTCATTCATTCAACATATATATTGACTACCTGCCCACTGTGGACCAAGCACGTTTGTAGAAGCAGGAGACATACAGATGATTAGATAAAGTTCCTGTCCCTGGGGAGCTCACATTCTATGTGAGTTAATTGCAAAATGGTTCTAATAGTAGACATGCAGGATGTTAAAAAGAAAAAAACTGATGTTACTACGAAACAAGAAAGTATTGCAAATATTTAACATCTTTGTTATTCCTATGCTGATTTTTCCCATCAACTAATAATTATCTTTTTTTGTTTGTTTTTTGAGACAGGGTCTCACTCTGTCACCCAGGCTGGAGTACAGTGGCAAAACCTTGGCTCACTGCAATCCTCACTTCCCAGGCTCCAGTGATCCTCCCACCTCAGCCTTCTGAGTAGCTGGGACTACAGGTGCACGCTGCCATGCTTGGCTAATTTTTTTTTTTTTAAAGATGAGGTTTCACCATGTTACCCAGGCTGGTCTCGAACCCCTGGACTTAAGTCATCCACCCTCCTCAGCTTCCAGGGATTACAGTGCTGGGAATACAGGCATGAACCACTGCACCTGGCTCTATATGTTGTTTACTATTTGCTGAGAGCTAGCCACTTTAACAGGTATCATTTCATTTGATCCTTACAACCAAGGTAAGAAGTAGGAGCTATTATTACAGTTGAGGAGACAACAGCTCTTGCAGGCTAAATAACATATCCAAGCATGAGAGTGCAAGTGAATGAGAAGGCTGAGATTTGAATCCCACTCTACCTAACTCCAAAGACGCTAGCGATCAACAACTGTGTCATACCACCGTAGACTTTGGGACAAGAGCCTCAGTGCCAACAGAGGAAACAGCCTGACCCACAGTGTGCATTGGTTTTCCCCTCGGCATAGTTTCCCTGTACCAGCCTTCATTGCCACAACTTTACACACCGCTTCTGATATACATTATTAGCTGAAAACATTTTCTTCATAAATTTTAACAAATTCAATTTCTACATTTAGAAAACTGTGTTGCCAGCAGTTCCTTCGTCCAGAGAGTGTAGGTTAGGAGAGTAGTCATCATTAATTTGGGTTTTGCCATGTCACACGCAGTGACAGCCCGACTTCTTGAAGGGATTGCCACACCCCACACACCTAATAGATCCAACCACTGACAACATTTCTATATTCCACATACCCAACCAATAACTAACTCGTAAATCATCTTCTAAAAACTAACAATTTCAATATATGATGGCTCTGGTGACGGCTGTGATTTTGTTCAAGGTCACCCCTGGGGAAACCAGATTTGAATAGAATCAGTTGACCTTCGAGGCAAAGTCACACAGTCCTTAAAATAGGGAAGGCTCTGCAGAATGAGCTTCCTGAAAGGAAAAACTGTCTTGGAATTCTATCTCCACTATCTCTGCGACACACTCCTCACTCAATAGGTGTTTGTTAAATAAAATGAATACATAAATGATTTCTTTTTTAACATCACTCTGGAAATAATTTGTTATTATTATTATTATCATACCACCACACTCCAGCCTGGGTGACAGAGCAAGACCCTGTCTCGGTTAATAATATAATTATTAATTATTAGTTATTAATGGCTCACTGCAGCCTGGACCTCTCATGCTCAACTGATCCTCCCACCTCAGCCTCCCAACTAGCTGGCACCACAGATGACTGCCATCATCCCAGCTATTTTTTTGTTCTTTTGTTTTTTTTTTTTGTTTTTGTAGAGACAGGGTTTTGCCGTGTTGCTCAGGCTGGTCTGGAACTCCTGGGCTCAAGTAATCCACCATCTCAGCCTCCCAAAGTACTGGGATTACAGGCATGACCCATCGCACCTGGCTGAAAATAATTTAAAATGAAATGTATAGTGTGGCCAAAAGAATATTGACCTTGCAGTTAAAAAAAAAAAAAAAGAGTTTGATTCCTAGCTCCAGTACTTGATATTTATGCGTGGCATGATGCAAATAAGTAAACTGCGTTAACATTTTTTCATCTGTAAAATGAGCATAATGTTGACACCTGACTGTTGTGAAGAAAAAACGGGATAACAATGGAGTGCCCAACGGTGTCAGCACACAGTAGGTCCTCACGAAAGTTTCTTTCCTCTGGAAAGCAAATTTGCTCGATTGGTTTGCACTTTTTCGTAAAACATAGATCAAAAGAGTCAGATTAGGTCTGGAGTGCACCCTTATTATCCTCATTTGAAAAGTCTTGTTATTTGGAAATAGGAGTTGTCCATAATTTTAAAAAAACATTGATAGGCCAGTGGCAGGTCCTGAGTTACTGTCCTTGCCAGGAGTTGGCAGTGGTACAGTAGCACACAAGGGACATTAAAGTGCCACTTGAAGTATCTCCCGCAATATTCACAGGAAGGCTGTAAGTCCATTTAGCCCTCTTGTCTGAGAGCTTCCTAATGAAAGGAGTTTCAAGGCACCAGAAGTTCCAATTATCCCAAACAGGTGAATGCTCCTCTAATTTCCCAGAGGTTTTCTGTCCAGGATCTGATCTGCTATCTCCAGATATCTTGGTTGTTGAGTTCTGAATGAAAGGGAGTAAAGTGAGCACGAGCTTCAGAAAGCACTCAAGAATACTGAAGCATGAGAAGGTTATGTCAGCACATTTGATTTTTTCACCCATTTCCATAGGCTATGCCACCAAGAGTAGCTTCAAAAGCTACAGGTAAAGCTGTTGGCATACAGCAAACCATCAACAAATGCCACTTCCTCTCCTCCTAGAAGAAATCCTCATATCACAGCCACAGTATTTAGGCAAAACCTCAAACCTGATCCCAAAGAAACTAAGAAAGTATAGTGCAGTGGCTTTAGCAGCCACCAGGCAATGTGGCCTTGAACAAGGTTTTTCACTAGTGTCATCAAGTGACAACCACTCGAGTCAATTATCTCTTTCTACCCTATTATCAGTTCTGTGAGACAGATATTTTTATCCTCATTCTTAAAAATAAAGACAACGTCAAAAATGTTAGAAAGCGTCCCAAGGTCTCACAGCCTGTGAGTGGCTAAAACCTTAGATCCCTTTGACTGCAAATTGCAGTTTTCACTGTACTTTTAGATCTTCACCTCTGAAATGTCATCTAGAAAAATCTTCCCCAGTTCTAAATATCTACATTTTTATTATGCAATTTAATAAAAAATTGAAGTTCTACTACTGAGGTTTTCCTATGCTAGGTGTAGTTAGGAGATATCAGGAAGAATAAAATGTGAAATCTATATTGACACACGCACACAATAATCATAATACAAGACTGAAGTGGGAACAGTCATCAAGAAGCACTAGAAAAAGGGCTGAAGGACTTCAGAAAAGTGAGGAATTGGGTCTTGCAATTGAGCGGGACAAAGGAGACTTCCGGGAGGAGGAGGAAGAATATGATCTAGACCTCTCAAATGTCCACTCAGTGTTCAAAGAAAGATACTTCTATTTCATAGGCACCAAGACTTCTGTACTTTTTCTGCTTCTCCATTTAGGTTGAGAGAACCCCTCTGTGAACTGAGAGCATGATATTATTTTGGACAATTTAAAGGCAAGAGAATTCCTAGTGCCCATAATAAGGCATATTTCAAAATGCTTGCTTTAAAAGACTATGCTATTTAAGGTTCAGTTCATCTAAATCCTTCCACTTCATCATTATTGTCATTTCTTCTATAAATCATGCACACATGGATATCTAAATAATTCAGAAGGCTTACTGTCAAGCATCTCCTCTTGGTTCAAGGTGGGTGGGTAGAGGGTTTGGATTTCAAACCTTGGACAGTAAACAGAGCTCTGCTTGCTTAGAAATCATACAAGACAAGGGAAGACACAGGTTGCACTCACCATGTGCCGGGCATGGTTCTAAGTGCTTCACATGTACTATTCTCATTTAATATGCACAATTATCCTATAAGATAGATACTATTAATATTCCCATTTTACAGCTGAAAAAGCTGAGACACCAAGAGGTTAAATAATTTGCCAAGGATCACTCAGCAAGTAATTGTCAGAGCCCAGGTTTAATCTAACAAAGCCTTGTCCTTGAAAATGTGTTATTCACCACTGTTCCACATGGCCTCCTCCTGTGTGTACACAAATTGACTCATCTGGTTTAAAAATCAATAAAAGGAGAAAAACTATCATGATTCTAACATTTGAAGAAAACCAAAAGTGCATGTGTATGTATGTCTGTGTGTGTGTGTGTGTTTGTGTGTGTGTGTTTTACTGTAAACTTTTGGCTCAATGTATGATTCATAGTTTTAATGGTCTGAATTTTATAGGCTTAGATTTTTTAAATTATTGTTAAAATGTATATATTGCTATTTTTGTAATATTGAATGTAAATCAAGATCATTGTAGAAAAATGTCATACACAGTATAGTATAAAAAAGACAACAAAATCACTTAAGTGAGTGCTACTTACATTTTTGGAGAGTTTCCTCATAAAAATTTTTTTTATATGTATAGCTATGTATTTGCCTTCTCTATGCACATATTGGGGACCATGATATACCCAGTTTAATATATTGATCTTTGTCCATGTTGTCACATCTTATTGAAAATTTTTGGCCAGGGTCAGTGGCTCACACCCGTAAACCCAGCACTTTGGGAGGCCGAAGTGGGCAGATCATGAGGTCAGGAGATTGAGACCATCCTGGCTAACACGGTGAAACCCGTCTGTACAAAAAATTAGCTGAGCATGGTAGTGGACAGCTGTAGTCCCAGCTACTCGAGACGCTGAGGCAGGAGAATGGCGTGAAACTGGGAGGTGGAGCTTGCAGTGAGTGGAGATCGCACCACTGCACTCCAGCCTGGGCAACAGAGTGAGACTCCATCTCAAAAAAAAAAAAAATTTTTTTTTAGTCCTCATTTTAAGGGCAGAAAAATATTCCATCAAATGAACATCCTATAATATATTTAATAAAACCTCTATTTTAGGCATTCTGGTTTCCACTTTTCTTGTTAAATGTTTCAATAAATGTCCCTGAACACTTTCATAACTGAATATTACTTTCTTAAGCTTTGTTAGGTTTATATCTGATTTAATTAATTCCATAAATATATACTAAATATCTATAAAGCACCAGCTGCAGTTGAGGGGCTAAGGACACTGTGGTGTCACTGGGTCAAAAGGGATGAATATGGTTAAGAATCTTGACACGTATGAGTAACTACTTCACTTGAAAAGTTGTTCCAGTAATTTATGCTACATGAGCTGCCTAAGATTTTGCATCTCGCTAAATCCTATATGCATTAAGCATTATAGTCCCCAATTTGAAAGGTGAAAAATTGTATCTCATCATTGCCTTTATATTTCTTTTACTTCTTGTGAGGTTATACCTTTTTTTGTATATTTATTATTCATAAATGTTTAATTTTTAAACTCTTGTTCAGGGCCTAGTCTAATTGAAAAAAATCCCATTCCATATTTCTTTATAGCTTGAGAAAATGCATATCAAAAATACCCGCAGAAAGCCTTAATGTTGCCTTTTAATACCCATAAAAGTCAAGGTCAGACTTTTAATACTTCCAGCTCTCAGAAATCTGGGTTATTGGAGAACATCAAAATGGGCTCACTGTCTGCATTGAGAGCTTAGAATGACCTGGGCGGGGACATTAAACCAAATTGGGTAGAAGGCATAAAATCTGTTGTTGGCCTCAGCTCAAGGAAGTTTAGCAGGCATATCAATAGTTAGAAAAGTTCTTTCTACAAAATATTTTAAAAGACTCAGGTTTTTCTGGACGGCAAATTGTTATTTAATGTAACTTAAAATAATGTAATAATGTTACTGAATGTAACATGTGCATCTCACTGAATCCTATATGCAAAAAGTGTTTCAAAATACAAAGTCTCTTTGTAACCTGTTCTTAGAAATAGCATCCTTTCATCTTTGCCATATTCTATTCATTAGAAGTGAGTCACTAAGTCCATACACATCAAGTCATTATAAAAGGGCATGAATACAAGAAGGCAAAGATTGTTGGGGACCATTTCAGAAACTGCCAATTACACTTTCTATCCTTTGCCATATTTTATGTTCTTCATAGCACTTAGTATTCACTAAAATTATTTGTTTGCTTATATTTTTATCGTCTATTTCCCTTCTCTAGAATGTAAGCTCCATGAGGGCAGGGACTTTATCTGTCTTGTTTGCCACATTATCCCCAGAACCTTAACTGTATCTGGCATATAGCAGGTATTAAATAAATATTGTTTAGTTGATTAATCAACTGATGAATCTGATGGAATACAATGGACTTGGAAAGCATGTTTATTGGTCAAGAAGATCTGTTGAGTCAAACAGACTTGAGTTACATTCTTGTATTTGCCACTCACCAGCTGTGTGACCTTGGGCACATCACCCAACAATTTTCTATCTCAATTCCCATGTTGCAGTTGGTTGACTTGCAGATTTAACTTGACCTTGACATAAGTCAGAGACAGAGAGAGAGAGAACTTGGCGCATAGTAAGTGTCCAATACATAGTCATTATCCTTATAATTCAAATGATGGTTCTGATCTGTGTGTAAGACTAAGCCCAGAAGGTCAGCCTCACACTGGGACCAATTTGCATTGAAGATCTGCTGGTGAGAAGTGTGTGCATCATTCCCCAGGAGGCTTCACTTCTTCCCCACCCACCTGGGGCATTGTTTGGCCAAACTTATCCATGGAGGAAGAGAAAGAGGGGTTACCAAAGCAGAGATCCACATTGCGAGGAGCCCATTTCCAGTCACCACCCAGCTCCTGGCCACTGCCCTCAGGCTGAGCCGCTGACCACCCTGCTGAGTTTGTGCTGAACCCTCTGCACTCTTTCACTCCATCCCTATTCAAATGGAAAGGCAGGCCTTGCCCTTCAGAGTTTCCCAGTACCATCTAGTTAGTTCCCAGCTAACTAACCCCAAATAAGAGCAGAACTGAGGAAACCAACCTTCTGCACACACTCTGACCAACTGAACTAAACAACTATGGCCACAGTCTGATTGAACAAGTCAAGTTGGTTGAGTAGGGGTTAAACTTTTTCGCTCACCTCAGATGAGTTGAAGATTTTCACAGTAAACAACAGTACATACAAACATTTATAATAGTTAGAACTTGTTTATTATTTATTTGTGTATCCACACCACATTTATTTAGCTTAGGGCAAAGCACCATGCATTGATCTGGCAAGATTCACAGATGGGAGTACTGATTTAAGAAAATTGTGACAGAATGCAGTGGGATCTAGGAGGGAACACCTAACTCGGGTATTCTTATTTTTAAAAAAATCTTTGAAATGGATCTTGAAGAATAAATGATTCCTTTCTTCAACTCATACTTACCAAGTTTTTACTATATGCTAAGGAAAGTACTAGGTAATAGAAAAAAAAACAGTGAATTGAGGTCAGGTGTAGTAGTAGCTCATGCCTGTAATCCCAGCTCTTTGAGAGGCTGAGGTGGGAGGATCATTTGAGCCCAGGAGTTCAAGACCAACCTGGACACCAAGGTGAGACACCATTTCTACAAAAAACAGAAACCAAAAAATTAGCCGGGTGTGGTGGCCCATACCTGTAATCCCAGCTACACGGGAGGCTGAGGCAAGAGGATCACTGGAGCCCAGGAAGTTGAGGTTGCAGTGAGCCATGTTCATGCCACTGCACTCCATCCTGGACAACAGAGCAAGACTGTCTCAAAAAACCAAAAGCAGGCCAAGCACAGTGGCTCATGCCTGTAATACCAGCACATTGGGAGACCAAGGTGAGTAGATCACTTGAGCCCAGTTCGAGACTAACCTGGGCAACATGGCAAAACTCAGTCTCTACAAAAAATACAAAAATTAGCTGGGCATAGTGATGTACGTGGTGGTGTATGCCCAAGTCCCAGCTACTTGGGAAGCTGAAGTGGGAGGATCGCCTAAGCCTGGAAAATCGAGGCTGCAGTGAGTTGTGACTGTGCCACTGCATTCCAGCCCGGGTGACAGAGGAGACCCTGTTTCAAAACAAAAACAAAAACAGTGAAAGAAACACAGTTTCTTTCCTCAAATTGCTCCTTGTTTTGTGGAGAATAAAAGGGCAGGTGGGAAGTCCCTAGAGAGCAAGTGGGTGCAGGATTTAAGAAAAGAGAAGTTCATAGGCTGGGTGTGGTGGCTCGCGGCTGTAATCCCAGCACTTTGGGAGGCTGAGGTGGGAGGATCATGAGGTCAGGAGATGGAGACCATCCTGGCTAACACGGAGAAACCCTATCTCTACTAAAAATACAAAAAAAAAAAAAAAAAATTAGCCGGGCGTAGTGGCAGGCGCCTGTAGTCCCAGCTGTAGGCCGAGGCAGGAGAATGGAGTGAAACCAGGAGGTGGAGCTTGCAGTGAGCAGAGACCGCGCCACTGCACTCCAGCCTGGGTGACAGAGCGAGACTCCATCTCAAAAAAAAAAAAAAAAGAAAAGAGAAGTTGATGACTTAATATTTTAGTATGGCTAGAACGCATCAAATGTGGACATGAGAGGAACTGGGAGGGAGTTCGTGGGAGACAAACCTGAAGAGAGATGTTGGTCCAGATGTGAAGAGCCAGGTGTCAAGCTAAAGAGTTTCAACAGGATTCTGTAAGCACATCAGCTGTACAGGGGGTGTGTAGGGGAATTATATTATCAGATCTCTGTCTACAAAGATTCCACAGGCACTTATTTTGTACAGTGAGAGAATGAAAGCAAGAAAAGTTTTACAGTTTTCCAGGCAAGAAATAACTGGGCCCTGAACTAAGATATAGGCAAGTAGAAACAGAGAGATGGATAGGAGTCAAGGGGTAGATCAAAATACTGGGAGATACTACATACTCTCAAAGGAGTTTAGAGTCCTTTTAAGTCATCTACTCTGCTCCTATTTCACAAGTAAGAAAACTTTCTTCCAGAGGGGTCAAGTTATTTGCTCAAAATCACACATAGCTGGCAGCTTTTCCCAGTTTGGTCATTTTGGTTATTGCCATATATATTAGTTTGCTAGGGCTGCTGTAACAAAGTACTACAAATTGGGTGGCTTAAAATAATAGAAATTTATTGTCTCCTACTTCTGGAGAACTCCAAAATCAAGGTATCAGCAGGGCCAAGCTCCCTCTGAAACCTCTAGGGAATCCTGCCTTGCCTCTTCCTGGCTTCTGGCAGTTTGCCAACAACCTTCGGTGTTTCTTGGCTTGTAGATGTACCAGTCTAATCCTCTGTGTCACGCGACTTTCTTCCTATGTGCACCTGCCTTCACACTGTCATCTTATAAGAACATCTGTCATGTTGGATAAGGAGCCCACCCTACTCCTATATACCTCATCTTAACTAATTATATCTGCAGTGAACCTATTCCCAAATAATGTGATCCTTCCAAGTAAGAAATTTATTTAACCCATGATACCACATCAAATTGTTCTGTCAAAAAAGAAAAAGGACACTCTCTTGGAACGAATTGGCTTCCCTTTGCCTAAATATAGGTAAAGATCTCTTAGAGCCCATATATAGAGATCCAATTACTCAAAACCAGGCAGGTCTTGCACTCTTGGTTAAAAGTGCTCATTTTAAACTTCTCCATTTGGACTTGAAGTGATTGGAATAATGGAGATACTGTCTGGAGATCTCAACTTCTGGTTTCATTGTTTCCGCATTCAGTATCTCCATCCTGATGTCCTAACGTGATCTTTCGCAAGTCCCTGAGCTTACCCACAGGCTGTCAGTTTATCTTTCTGCACACCGGGAAGAAAGAGACCTTCTCTGTGTTGCAGTAAACTAAGCTGTGAGTGGACAGCGAATCTACGAAGTTATGTCTTAGTCAGCAAATGCATTTCTCAGGAGAAAGGACCAGTAGCAATAGCAGAATGTTACCATTTCTGTAGTCTTCTTGATTTCTGACTAATGAGGAACCAAAGAGTCCAAAATAGCTGATTTGCCGTCACCCAGGAAATACATCCCCTACCCGACTTCCTCCAGAAGCCTCTGGGTTCTACAGCTGCTATAACCTCATACCTTCCCAGGGCTTTCACCTCTGTACAGACTCCTAGTCTGCTCTGCTCTGTCAAAAGCTTTTCTAAACTTCTCTGGGCACCAGAAGCACCCCTTGAGGGATGTTAAGCTAAGGAAAGGGAATGGTGATAACAGCATTGCTTCAGATACTTCACATTTATGTCTTTCTTGTAAAGAGTGCCAGGGCCTTATAGAATCACTTGAAGGCCCATTGCATTAATCTCAAGGCTCCCAAACAAGTGAAAGTTAGATCACACTAAAGCCACCTTCATTTAGAGTTTGTGGTCAATCAAACAGAGCCTAAACTGAAATTTAATTTTGCCCTAGCAGTGAGAATTTGCTAAGCAAATTAATGCTAGAGGGCAAACAAGGCTTCTTGAGTCTGCCTAAGAGCCTTTAAAGGACAACATGCTTTCAAGGGCTGGAAGCAGTCTTTTTACATGCTAATTACAAATCCTACAGCATTTGTGAAAGCAGGTCCCTCTGGGATTTCTATCATCCAACAAGTTGTTTATTTCCAGTTTAAAGGGGGTGGAGGGTCTATGAATTATTGAGTAGCTACTATGTGTTTTGCCTGTGCTTGGTGGTGAGAGACTGTTTATCTTCACAACCGTCCTTGGAGCTAAGCATTGCCCCAGTTTGCACCTGTGGAATGGAGAGGTGGCTGGAAGTACAGAGCTGGTAATTGATGGAGCTGGGATTCAAACGCTGGGAAGCCTAAACTCTGGAGGCTGTGCTCTCTCCTCCAGCATATTACCAACCTTTGAATGTAATGTCGGCTTTTCTTTAAGGGAATATTCTCAAATCCAGCCTTCTTAATATTTCAGAATAGCCCGTCCCTAATTAGCTCAAATTAGCTAGCTTTGTAAACCCTTTTTCATTTCAGTAATGAGGAAAACGAGGCATTCAGCCAAGAAGCAAACTGTAGAAGGATAGGTTGCCGCAGGTCTGGGCTAATAAATTGCAGTACATGGTGCTTTCTGAGACCTACCAAGGACTCTGAAAGAAGACAAGATGAAAAATCACTCCCTCTCTTAGATATATATTTTCTTTTGGAAAGATGTGTTTTCACCACTCACAGGAAAAACTGCTTTCTGGCCTTAGATAGCATAGAAATTGTCCTCAGATAATGCCAGCGAGGAACCTGCCTGGGAGGTCTAATCGACCTGGGATATGTCATAGGTAATGCCAAGTAGGTAGGTTTAACCGTTCGATTGCACCCTTTTCCAATACTGCTGTCACTGCCTACTAAGATCAGAAAAACTGGCAAAATATTGGGAAATAACTTCATGTTTTCAGAAATGCTACAAAGCCCTCTCCACTCCCACCCATGAGACAATGTCTACAAGTCACATCATATCCTTCCAGCTTAGGCTTATTTTTAAAGGCCCACGCAAAACACATTTTAGTGTAATTGGAGAATTAGCGCTTGTGCCCCAGAAATGAAACAGCTGTTGATTTCCAGGCTGCTTGTCATTAGAGAGAAGACTTGAAACATCAGAGGCAAGTTCAAACTCTCTAGGAGGCAGTATTGAACTTTACTTGTAGCTCACGTGCCAAGAGCTGCCCAGCATCACAGTGCATGAAACAAAACAAGTTTCAAGCAATTATAAGACACAACATATAAATCAAGACTTTAGAATCTTTATTAATGCTGAATTTTTTTATTGCAAAAAAAAATACTTTCAGGAAAACAAATATGACTCATGACTTATCAGACTGGCTGCTTGGATGCAAATCATCTTAACTGCTTGCACACTCCTTGGTACCTTTTCAGCTAAAGAGCCATTCAGCCTCAGCTTCAAGTGCAGAGGAAGTGCAAATAACCCCTGCACTTCAGAGCACAGCTTGCTTTGCTAAGAGACAGTTGAGCAAAATCCCAGCACGCTCTGATTCATTCTGCCTGCTGATTGGTCGTTCTCCCTGGCTGCTGACATCATCCTGTTGCTGGGTGGAAAACTTATGCAGCACAGCCCTGATGCTGACTTCTGATTCTTGTGAAGGGAACATTGTACTCAACAGCGAAATCAGATTGTAGCTCAAATGGAATTGGAAGATACCTTTTTTGTGTGATCACTTCAGTCATCTTATGCCTCTTAAATTATAGTGCCCTCCCAACCCCCATGCCGTAATTTAGCAAATGCTATTGTGAGGCACTTTCTGTTCCAAGCCACCCAACCCCCAACAGCCTCTAGAATACAAGAGAAAAAGCAAAAAACCTTATCGTTTGCCTTCGACTGTAGATGGAAGATGTCTTACACATCTCCTAGATGGAGCTGGCCTTCTGATTAGTTCATTTGCCTTTATCATCAGTATTAAACTATGTCTTCACTTGCTACAAAGAATTGCGAAGTAATATTTAGGACTTCCTGTACAAAATGCCTTATTACCGCTCATTTATTTTCCCAGCATTCTGTAAGCCTTAGGTAAACTGGGGAAGTAATGGCAAAGGCCAACTTGTCTGTTGCCCTTTACAGTGTGCAAAGAACTTTTTTATATACAATGTCTCATATGTTCTTCACAGCAGTCCTATGAATGATGTACTATTACTTTCCCCACTCTATAGAAAAGAAAACAAACCCCTAAATATTAAATCCGTTGCCAGCCACAAAGCTTGCACACAATGAAGCTGGGACTCAAACCCATGGTTTTTAATTCTAGTTTCTGAACTCTTTTCACTTAGACATAGAATCTTTCAACCTTGGGAGGCTAAGTGATGTGCAAGAACCAGTGCAAATTAAGTAGCTAAACCAGTGCCAGAACCCAGCAATTCTTGTTTTCCACACGAAGCCTTTTCTTCTAAACCTCTTGGTAGCTCTCAAGACAACGTTAGAGATGCTGTTAGATACACATTTATTTTAGAAATCTTTAGGCTTTCACAAGCTTTTACTGATTAAGTGCAGCTTTGAGGGAAAAAAAATAGAAGCCTAATAATTCAGATGCATATTTGCATTTATTACATAAGGCTTCTGTAAGGGATAAGATTATCCAGTTGCAGGCTTATTTTAAGTTTTAATGGAATGATTTTGACAGATCAGAAATAGCAGGCTTAGTAACCAGCTCGGTAACTTAGATGTCAGAGACATTTCCATGGTGGATAGCGGGGCTCCTTAGCTCTCAGGAGACACTGGATTTCTCTTGTTTATCTCTGGCTGGGATGATTAACCACCCTTTGCTTGGCTTTCATCTTTCCTGGCACAGCTTTGTCTTTCATCTCATTCATTGCTCCAAACCCTTCTTCTCTTTAACTTTTAATACACATACAAAATATTTCAGCTTCCCTAAGTTATTTTTACATAAGCAGAGCAGGAAAACATGGATATACTTCACGGAGCCTGCCACATCTGGTTTGCTCAGGTGAAAACAATACTCCCTTACCCATCTTTATTTTTAAATGAGACAAAGAATCCTTCAAAAAAGGCTTAGGAGACTAAAATGTTGGAGGAAAGGAATGAAAGAATGGGGGGCAAAGATTACTCAGACATGGAGGTGAATATTTGTATTTTCTATCTTGATCTTTGTGACTGCAGCCCCAAAACACACAGTGTGGTGACTTATATTTCACAACATACATAGCTGATTCCGTATACTTTGCATTCTTCTCTCATTTTCCCAGTAATTGCCTTTTTTCACTGTGGGGCTTTTTGTCCCCTTGACCCCCAGGTCTCCTACTTCCTGTGTATGACTTAGGCACATGTAGCTCACTCTAAATTTCAGCAAAATGTTCTCTCTGAAAGTGACTTCATTTTACACCACTCAGATCTTCACATTTTCACTGCCTGTGGAAATACAAACTTACTGATTTTTGTCTTTCTGTGTTATTTGAAGGTAACAAACAATTTGTTGTGCTGAAAAACAGAATTGTTGTCTCATAGACTCCCCAGAGTGATGGGCAGTTCCCACATCCAGCTCTCTGCCTCCCTGTTCAGTGGACCTACCACATCTTTGTTCCTGCTGTCTGTTTTGCCTGAAATGTGTGCCTTAAAATATGGCACAGTAGATGCTGAGCAAAAACAACAACAAAATCTTATGGTCTCATAGTTAGTGGCAGTTGAAACTGAAATTAGACCCCAACCTCACATGATTATTAAACGAACATTTTAATGATAAAGAAAGACATTAATGTAGGCTAAAAAAAAAATGTATGCACCATCCAATTCCAAAACCCCAGACAGGCACAATGACTCACACCTGGAATCCTAGCACTTTGGGAGGCCAAGGCAGGTGGATCACTTGAGGTCAGGAATTCAAGACCAGCCTGGCCAACATGATGAAACCCTGTCTCTATTAAAAATATAAAGAAATTAGCCAGGCGTGTGGCAGGAGCCTGTAATCCCAGCTACTCAGCAGACTGAGGCTCGAGAATTGCTTGAACTCGGGAGGTGGAGGTTGCGGTGAGCCGAGATGGTGCCACTGCACTGCAGCCTGGGTGACAGAGCAAGACTCTGAGTCAAAAACAAACAAACAAACAAACAAAAAACAAAATTCCAGACATGAAAGTCTCTGCTGGGAGTCTGGAACTTGGAATCAACCCACCCAGCCCACTCCCACTTCATCCATTTCCCCTGCCTGTTTTTCTCTTTGGGAGATTCATTTTGCCCAGAAAGTAAGAGCAAATTAGGTTCACAGCTAGACATTATGTTCTAAGCTAGATGATCTCTAAGGATACTTCCAGTATGACATTCTGTGACTTTGAGCCCTTTGCAAAATGGTGTGTGTGGTTAAGAGTTCAGGCTCTGGAATCAGGTCCTATTCAAACCTCAGCTCTGCAACACACCAGCAGACTACAGGGAGAGATGGAAACGAAGGTAAGAGTAGGGATGATTTAACCTCCCGCTGTCTATTTCTTTCCTTTTTTTTTTTAAATAAATCAAGCACAGTAACATACCTGCCTCTTATAGAAGAGGATTAAATAGGATAATACCTGTGAAATCCCTAACACAGAAGTGCATGTGGGGTGTTCAAAAATCCCAGTAAATGTTGCCAAGTATTTTTGCCAAACTGATAGAAACTCAGATACATTAAGAAAAAAAAATAGATGGAGAGGAATTAATGAAAGCAAATATCAAAAATGAGAATCTGTGGTCCTCATAGTTTATTTTAGGTAATCAAAGATAAAGGCAAAACACATGGGGACAGAACGAAAAACTATAAATATCTCAAGATGGTTTACATCAAAAAGAAGAATTTGTATTTCTCTTTCAATGAGCTTTCTCAAATTAAGCTGTAGTTTTTATTAGATTTATTATGTTTAGTATACCTGTTCACCAGAGTTCTGTTGTCAAATTGCAGGCTCTTTCTACATGTCCTGCCCATGAAATTGGAGGTCAGTGATAAGGGGGTTACACATCTCTTTTCTCCTGCATTATTTGTAAAATCTCTGAGATAATCTGAAGACACTAAAAACTCCTATGACATATCAGGAAGTGCTCCAGAGACCAAAGTGTATGATTCTGTGGAGCCAGCACCAAGGCATGAATGTGGGACCCAGTTCTTAACCACATAGAGCTAAACTGGGAACTGCCAGGAGGGCTAAATTTTATATTTCAACCCTCAAAATTTATCAAATAGCCTGGCTGTTTTGAAAGTCCATGCAAAGCCGGGCACAGTGGCTCACACCTGTAATCCCAGCACTTTGGGAAGCCAAGGCAGGCGGATCATGAGGTCAGGAGATTGAAACCATCCTGGCTAACACGGTGAAACCCTGTCTCTATTAAAAATACAAAAAATTAGCCCGGCGTGGTGGCGGGCACCTGTGATCCCAGCTACTCAGGAGGCTGAGGCAGGAGAATTGCTTGAACCCAGAAGGCAGAGATTGCCGTGAGCCAAGACCACGCCACTGCACTCCAGCCTGGCAACAGAGTGATACTCTGTCTCAAAAAATAAATAAATACATAAATAAATAAATAAAATAAAGTCCATAAAAAATCATGCAGGTTAGGTCACCGAACAATGTTTATTGAGTGTCCATCACATGTAATACAAATACACCGTGCTCAATTTTCAGACTATGGTGATGAATAAAATGACAGCCCCATACTGATAGATGTATAACAAAATTAAAATGTAATGTCACAAGTAGTGTGGCATAGGTATTCACAGGTGCTGTGGGTGCCCATAAATAGGGCACTTATTTCTAGCTATAAAACAGGGAGAGGCTTCCCAGGAAAAAACACTGTATGGTACCCTACATGTACTGACCAATCAATTAAGAACCATCTGGAAAGAAATCTCTACTTGTGCCATGCTAAATGGCTTAAGGACCCTCTGAGACCTGTCACCAATTTTTTTTTTTTTTTGGAGACAGTCTCACTTTATGGCCCAGGCTGGAGTGCAGTGGCACAATCTTGGCTCACTGTAACCTCTGCCTCCTGGGTTCGAGTGATTCTCCTGCCTCTGCCTCCCGAGTAGCTGGGATTAAAGGCATGCACCACCACGCCTGGCTAATTTTTGTGTTTTTAGTAGAGACAGGGGTTTCACCATATTGGGCAGGCTGGTCTCGAACTCCTGACCTCAAGTGATCCGCCGGCTTTGGCCTCCCAAAGTGCTGGACCAATTTTTTAAGTAAAATCTTGAGTTAACAAAAAGAAGACATGTTCATCAGATCTGCATGTAGCATAAAGTTGGAAGAGAGAGCTAGTAGCAAGATTCAAAAAGATATAGCAGGCAGGGAGGATGGCCTGAAACCAAGAAAAATGTAAAAATTTGTATTAAAAAAAAATCAAATGTATAAGAACAGGAGGTGAAAAAACTGGTTCAGAAGCACTCCTTGTGAGAAGACACAGAATGATTAGCTGGAAGTTCTTGGTTGGACTATTAGCTTCTTTAATGAAACAAAATGTCATTACTAAACTGACATATCCTTAAGGGCAGGAGTCACATCTTAAATATTTTAATCTCTCTCCCTTGTCTAGCATAGGGCCTAAAACAGAGTATGTGCTCAATATATATTTCTGAAACGGAGTCAAAACTAAGAATGCCCAAAGGAATAGGCTCCACTAATGAATAGGCTGTGGTCAGAACCACCAGAGAAGCCTGTTTCAGTTCTCCCCTCATGTACAGTCTTTCTGACAGTGCTCTAAGCTTTCTCCTCCCATTTTCTTCTTAAGATAAAAGTCAAAATCTTTTGCATGATTTAGAAGGCAGGACCTCTTCCCCATTTGACCTAAAGCCCCACTTCCCACTGCTCTCTTCCTGGCTCACATACTGCTCCCACTCTTTCAGTTCCTTTCAGTCTGAACAAGTGCCAGTCTCTTTTCATGGAACACTCCTCCCCAGCCTCTCACACTCACACACATGCACATGCACACATACTTTCCACCTGTTTAATCTGCTTCACCGCTGCTTGTCTTTTTAACCTCCCCCTCTCTCTCTTTCTCTCTCTCCCTCTCCCAACTTTCCCTGTGTAGCTTCAGTGTAGGGGCCCAACAGGTCCAGCACATTTCTCCCCAAAGCAAAGAAAGGACAGCTGGGAGTATGGATGAACAAAGCCTCATGACTGCAGGGAGGGCTGTTCCCTGGAGGAACAGAGAATCACATACCAATGCTAGACCCACTGCATGTTGAGGGAGGAGACTCCTAGAACAAGGACAGGGCTGAATGCAAAGAAGGGGGCAATTTCGCAGACCCAAGCTGGCTAAGAGTTACCCAAAGGATGGCAAAAGTAGCAATTACTAACTGCAGCCTGAACACTAATTCCTATCCTGAAACTTACAACTATATTCAATATTACATTTACACATGATACATGATATAAATTCAGTTTACAACCACTGGTTATTAAAAACTCTTGAGTAATGCAACTCATATTAACCTGATAAGAATTCACTATTCTTGTAACATAGATCAGACGACTTTTCTGCATGGGCTTTATTTATTTTCTTCTAAAACATTATTGTATTACGATATAATGATGAGAAAAAGCGTCCTCATGAAGCATATAATCTTGTGCAGAAGGCAGCCAAGCAAAAAAAAAAAAAATTGCTGTATCAAGATGTAAAATGATAAAGTGAAACAGTTTAATCAAGCTCCTTCATGACTAAATATGTTTTCTGTGTTAACTTGATGAAGATGGCAGAAAGGTTATTTTTGCTAAAGTAATTTAAGTTTTTCCCTGGCATGTCTGAAGAAAAGGCATCTACTTGCTTGGCGTATCCAGTTTCAAACTCAGCAAAGGCACTACTGTAACACAGCAGACACTGAAACCAGTACCTTCAGAGGCACAGAAAACATAACAGATTAGTTCAGGTCAAACAAGTGGCTTCTATCAGTGGTTGGGTTGTAAAGAATAAAAAGGGAGAAAAGTGAGAAGACTGGCAATGTCTCGAATCCCACAACCCTCAATCCCTTATGTCATCCATAGTTCTGACGTGAGTCTTGAATTTCACTTATTTTTCTCAGATTGATGCTTTCAGCTTTTCTAACAGGCTGTATGACCTCTCAGGTGTCACCTTTGCTGTGGATGTTCTTTTTTCCATCTGCAGTGACATGGCATATGACTCAACCTTCAGAATTTGAAGTTAATGAAAAGGTTTGGATGATCCCCACTCTCCTCTTGGGCAGAGAATAGCAAAGCTTTACCTTACTTGCCTCTCCAGCTTCCATTGTATATTTCAAGTTATTTTGCTTCTGAATAACGGCAGTGGTAGCTGAATTAGAAAGTTCACTGGAATTCTGACCTCAGCTTTTCACTTGTTTTTAAAAATGCTTCCTGTTGCTTGTTAAATCTTAGTTGCTATTGTTAAGTAACACACTGTATTTACAGTGAGTTAAGGAACATCAAGAAAACTGCTCTGGATTACTTTGTCAACCCTTTCACAGAAAGCACAGATATACTACCCTCAGGTGACCTAGGAGGCAATAGGTTCCACTATCATTGCTGGCCCACATTGTGTACCTAGATGGACTGACATTTTAATTTCTGCCTCTTTTGTGCCTTCCATTATCCTGGGGACCAAGGTATAAACGCGTCTGGAATCACAATTTGTGGAAGGTTAGTAAAATTTTGAAACAGGGCCAGGACCATTCAGTGCTTGAGATGGATTTTTTGGAGTCTCCCCAAATGTATGGGTTGTCCATTTGTGCCATGTGTCCAGACTGGAGTCTAGAATAGACAGTTAACACAAAATTATGCTTACTGCAGGCTAGTTTTACAATGAAAAAACTGAAGGGAACAGTCTGGAGAGGGTTGCCTCTGTGCTTTAGAAGGCTTGTTCCATAGAGGAATGCTGCTTGAATGTAGTAAGACTTTAGGATCCTTAGGAGGTCGTTACTACATAAAGGATGATTTAAATGGAAAATGATGGCTAAGACTGAAAAGGCTCTGGTTGTTGGCAAATCTTCCGTCTACTCAAAAGGAAGATAATTCTATGTAATAAAAAGGCAGGGCATTTTTATTCAGCCTGAGTTGGTATCCCAGCACCACCATGTATCAGCTGTATGAATTTGAAAATGTTAACTTACTTCTCAGAAAAGCAGTGGTATAGTTAGGGTTAAATAAGCTAATACATATAAATGTTAGCATGATGCCTGACGCACTGAAAGTGTTCAGCCAAATCCTATAAAGAGACAACCTAAAATATTATACTCTAGTGGTTTATAAGGTTTGTGGGGTTCACTTTGGGAATTTGATGAAAACTGTAGATTCTTGCTCCTCAGGAAAATATATATATATATATATATACATACAAATTTTTTGCACAGTTTTAGGAAATTCAAAGATCCAAAGCAGTACAGTGATAGATTTTAGGTTAAGATCCTTTGTTCTAGGCCAAGACCCATTCCCAAAAGAAAGAATAAGGTCCTCAGTTTAATTTATATTTTATATATTTTTGATCATTTGTAATCATAATCTCCTTTTCAAATTTGGAAGGGATCTTATCTAGTCTAAATTCCATATTTTATTTATTTTATTTTATTTAGGAGTAATGGTACTAAGGTCCTGAGAAAATACTTGGTATTTCAGTTAAGCTGAGAACTCTTTATCAATTTTGCATTTCTATAATCAAAAATTAAATGCATTTTCTTTATCCACTACCCTTCATGTTTGAGATCTTCCTTAAATTTTACTTATTTCTACTTTGTTCCTAATCCTGTTCTCTGAGATACATTTACAGCCCTCAGAAATTCATGTTTTTTTCCAAGGTCCATGATGGATATAACAATCTTTTCATTTCTGTGTTTTTAAATTCGCACATTAAACTCTGCCCTGCCATATCCAGTTGATATTGTGGTATTTAATGGAAAAGAACCTTGTGCTGTGCTAGAGTAATAACTTCATCAGGTAGGAATTTAAATTAACAAAGACTTATTGAACACCTACAATGGGAGAAGCTTCATTCTATGTCACCTGGAATACATAAATGAACAGAATCCAGACACAGTGTGTGCCCTCATGGAGCTTACAGTCTAGCAATGAAAATGGTCTTTCTTTCAGAAGAACACTCTGGGGTTAGAATTCAGTTCATGGATGGGGCCAGAGATAAGCTGCAAATTTTCAGCCATGTGAACGCCACCAATGTCTCCATTACCACTCCACAAGGACACTTGCTTTCATTTGCTTAAACAATGCCTGATTCATCATGGGCAGCACGAAACACAGAATGACCAAAGTATGTCTAGGCAAAATCCCATAACTTCCCCCTGGCAGGAGCATGAACTACAGGTAGCAAATAGGACATATTTAGGTAAGTCATCTCTAGACTTTTCACTGCAAAAATATTTTTAAGCTCTTCTACTTTGCTACCAGGATAATTTGGGTGACTTTTGAGGAGAATTTTAACAATAGAGCAAAGGTTCTAGGGTTTAGCAGTTTGCTATAGTTAGAAGGTCGCAGGAAGTAGGGCAGATGATGTGAAAAGAAGCAGATTAATAAAAGGGATAGGAGACTGGGACATGAAAAATTGGAAGTATATCAGATGTACGTGACAGGGCCAAAAGCAAGAGACATGAAAACGCCTTGAAATCATGTAACATTGTTGAAACTGGTTATTCCTCAGAGCCCATGGATCCCAGTGACATGTTAGCTCTTCTAACTTTGCATCACCAGTGGTGATTCATAGGCTCTAAGGAATTCACCTGATCTCATTCCTGAATGGGGTTAAATGATGTTGCTGGAGCCCTGAAGACAAAAGGCAAAGAGAACAAAAAGCTGAGCTGGCTCAGAGCTGGTAGGGTGTGGCTCCAGCCTCTACTCACCCTGGGTTGTTGCCTCATCTAGGGGAACGGACTGCTGGTCTTCATTTCAAAGCTACTATGGGAAGCACCAGGGCTATGGAAACTATGATACCAACACATGAAGGCATCCACCTTCTCTTTGCTTTTTCCACTCAGAAAAATGTTACCCTACTTGGTTACCCTCCATATCTAGAAACTTATTCTTGTTTGGCTAAATATACCCTCTGGTTCTTTGAAAAAGGGGAGAAATTCTTCCCAATGTTCTTAGGAGGACTGAACTCAGACTTTGCTCCAGCCCCTCTTACCTGAGATGCCACTGCACAATGAGCTAAGCACTATAGGTGAAAGATGGAAATTAGGTTTATGACATCTGAGGAAGGTGAAATCAACCTAAATGAGTTGCATCATTAGCTCAAGAGAACAAAATCATTTACTTATGACCTGGTAAAGCAGGGACTTTTTCATGTGCACTCATAATTCATAGGCCGCAATATTTTTTAGCAGAGGAATTGCTTATCTCTTCTCCCGGTGACTGCTTTCATAGACAACAGTATAAATATCCTATAGGGTCTTTGGTTTTGTAAATAACCAGAAATAAATAAGGCATTTTGCCTGATGACTAAACCAGACTTACAAAGAAAGAGGCTTCTACAGACAGAAGGCAATCATAAAAGGCAAAGAAGACCTTTTAGAAGAACTGTGGTGCTTGGTACACACTTAAATACTCTTACCCATTTACCACCAAGGGGACCCTCTCAGCCCGGCCCCATATTTATAAAAACCAGACCTATTTATGTTTGGGTTCTTCCTTGAGTCATACAGAATACATTGGACATATTATCTTCTATATTTTGTTCATATCACAAAAGGTAGTTGCTTCCTGAAGAGTGAAAGTAGGAATCATTACCTATGGCTAGTAGACAAAGCTCTAGAAGTATTCCAAAGCACTCGATCTTAGAGTTCCAGCTCCTAAATAGGAACAATATTTCCTTTTCATTAACTGGCAAACTGTAATTTTTCAGTTAAAAACTTAAAGAATGATCTTTAGCTTAGAAAAAAGACAATTTGTTGGGAGCAGGACACATAAGGGTACATATACATGTGTGTGTGTTTGTGTGTGTACACATACACTCATCTGCATACACATGTAAAGCCAAATTTTAGAAATCATCTTTCTTCATCTAAGGAGAGGTTAGAATGAAGAATACATTCGTGTCATTTAATTTCTCCATGACCTTAGCTTCTTCATTATTCAACAGTATCACTGACACTGAGTTCTCTTAGAATCTGACTGGATAGACTAGCTAACAGAAGACAAAAATGTACTTTGCAAACACAAGTGCAATAAAGATGTTTAATGATAAACCCTGAATGTTATCAAGCACTTGAGGCCCTTTTAAATCAAAACAAACTGTCTTGGTAAATGGTACTAGGGAACCCAAAACACTAAAATTCAAGTAAATTTCGATTGCTGTTTAAAAATATATTTTTGTATGAAATCTTTTAAAAATAACACACATAGCTAACATTTACTGAGTACTCATGATAGGGGAGACACTGTTCTCAGTGCTTTACATATGTCTTTTAATTTAATCCTCACCAAAAAACCCTATGAAGTAATGAAAAATGAAGTTTGAGGAGTTTTTGGACAGTGACTAGATTATACAATATTGAGGTAAAAAAAAAAAAAACATAAAATTTTCAATTTCACCCTTATAGAAGTCTTAGGAAATACATTTTAGGTCACAGCTAAAGTTACACTTGCATAATGAGAATGTTTCCATTTGCTTCCATTCCTGGACACTCTAGTTCCCCATAGACATGTGGAATGTCTAGATGTTCATGTCTTCACTGAGAAATAGAAAATGCAAAGTGACAGGTCTGGTATATACAGAAATAACAGTAGTGCTATCTCATCAAGAGCAAGGCCAGCACAACCACAACCCATCTAGTACTGCCCAGGGAGGCCATTTTATTTTCTTCACCATACCTGAAAGATGGCAGAGCAAAGTACATCGTTTATTTTCCAAATGTTTAGTGAAACCTAAGAACTATTTCACATATCAGATAGAAAATTAGTTCAAGGGTTGCTGAGCTCAGCATGAGTCCAGGATAAACAAGGTGGGGAGAGAGCGAGCAAGAGAGAGAGAGAGAGAAAGATTGATTTAGAAAGGAAAGGAAGGAGCAGTGCCTTCCACAGAGATGAGGAACACGATGCAAAGGAATGGAAAACCAGAACAGTCCAGCTCTACTGTGATTAGATGAGGCTCCTCTAAAGCTAGCGATTGGCCTTAAAAAAACGTATCAGTTAGTTGTCCAGGGATATTCTACCTCTGGCAAGTTGAGTAAAATTAAAACATTTACACATATTTACATTTCCAAAACTAAATGACTTCCTAGTATACACCTGGTCCCCTTTATAACCACCCCACAGAGGCCACCACAGTGATCTTTAATTTGTATCCTGAGACAAAGTGCCCTCATTCCCTTTGTTTTTGTCCTGACTACTTCCTTCTTGAAAACTTTTGAGGAAATTTAACTTTGATTTTTGTTTTTATTGCTTTGTTTTTCTTTTTCGTTCATAAACTCTGGGAAATCATTAAACCGGACCTGCAGGCATTAAGTCTGAATGAAGGATAATGTGTGGAAAGGGAGAAAACCTTTGTCTCTCAGTTTTCTGTGTAGGCAGTTGATAGCACACACATATTAGAATCACTTTAACATGAAACCTGGAGAGGAGAAGCACTTTGGGTAATAGATTACTGATTGCCGTCCTCTAACTTGGAACAAAAAAACGTTCTAAAAACTTTGAGGTTTTTGCACAGCAGACATTCTTAGTGAAACATAGACTGTAAGAATTTTTCTGTGTAAAAGCTGAAATGGGGGTTTTCTGGCCCAGTGAGTTCTAGTTCTTTCTTTTGGAATGTCCTGACTTTCACATCCATTTATTAATGAGAACTAAGGGTAATATTTCATATGTATAAGTGCTTGACGTGGAAATGAAGGAAGATTATTTCTGTCAGTCTCTTTTGGATGAAAGAAACAGAATTAAGTTACCTCACAAAATCAGCAGTGGGAGGAGATTAGATCAGTGAAGGAAATTATTACAAAGATACACAAGGGCTGGAAGTGGAAACACACCAGGATTTAAAGAACTCTAATACCAGTGTCTTAGCTTCTTTGCTTTCTTTCTGTGCTTTGCCCCCTCCTCCTACCCCTCCCAGCTTCCTCACCCTTTACTTCCTATCCGTTCTGTTCCTTCTTCGTTTTAGTTTGCATATGGTTCATGACATCCTCTTACAATCTGACTTTGCTGCCAACTGGCTTAGTATCATAGTTTCCTGATGCCAAATTTCCAAGAAAGGAATCTGATTGGCTCAGATTATCATTTTGAGCTAGTCCATACAGATGGATGGCTAGGTTACAGAATGACTGTCTTTGAGTCAAGTGTCTATTCCTCGGTTGACTCACATAGTACAGAGCATGATTATTTAGAATAAGGCCACCAGCAGAAAGATTTACTTAGAGAAGGCTGTGGATAGGATAGGTTGATATGAACATCTTGAATTTGCTGGCAGGTTATGTGGAAACCAGTTTATTCATCTTATTTCTAGAGAATCTAATCCCAGCTTACTGCAATAGACCTGTACTTGCCTTGATATAGCATGTGAAAGTACCAACAGCACCTCCTTCCTCTACCCTTAATTGTTAATTTTATCAACTTTATCTTCAGCATGTCCATCACTTTATCTTTGTGACTAGCCAAGTGCCTAGGAATCTTCAGACTTAAATCTCAGAACATTTGGAATTTTGACTTGGGTGCCAACAAAGGTAGTTTTCTTATCCAAAGATCACCCAAATATTTTTCACGTAATATGCCAGTGGGTAATAAAATACTAAAATAGAGAATAATGGATATGTCTTTGGCTATTATCATAGCATTTATTTCAATAGGTGTCCAGTGACCTGTATTTGGTAAATGTATGAGAGATTTAATCTAGCGGACCTTATAGTTTGGTAACCTAACACAGATCATTAGTTCAAAGAATATTTATAAAAATGACTAACTGAATAATGCCAAAGCATGATTTTATAACACTGTAAATGCTGGTGGCATCAAGCAGATCTGGGTTCAAATCAGAGCTCTACCTTGTGTGACCCTGACCAAACTTTCAGTCCCTATAAATCACATTTAAATGGAGGTAATAATAGCTACTTCATAGGTGTTGTATAAGTATTAGGCAAAATAATGTATGTAGGTTATTGAATAATTATTGCCACATACTAAGTACTCAGTAAATGATAGTGGTTGCTTCTATTACTATATCTATGATGATTATCATCACTACCATGAAGGTTATGGGGATTACAGAATACGGATTAGAAATATGATGGTTATCTTCAAGTACTTTACTGTCTTAAGACAGATAATATCGATGTACTTGTTAGAAATGGTGCACACATATCACTTGCATATACACCAATGGAAATCAACAGGGTGGGGGCTAAGTGTGAAATGCTAAATGTTAGATAATAAAGTGATATTATTTAATTCGGAAAAATAGATTAAAACTTTGGTGAATTTTTAATAGGGATAGTGCCCCTCAGAAAAGAAAGAAAGATTTGTACCCCTCATGAAAGTTTGTCTACTGCAATGTAAAAAGTCAGGATTCATAGGAGTTTTGCAATTGGAGCATGAACTGTATTAAAATGGGGAACTGAAACACTGGGAAAGGACCTACTAGGTGGAGTCTCTGGGAGTTACTGTTGGAAACCAGGAGGCAGCCCACTTCTTGGGTTAACATTTCACTTCCTCGGGGAAGGCCTAGACCAGGGGAGACCTAGACCAGGTTTGATCACCCTGCTTTGTGTTCCCTTCCTATGTTTTTCCCTACTATAACACTCATTACACACTGGGATTATTTGTTTAAAGTCCATCTTCTCTGCTAGGTTATAAATTCTGACTCTTATGCTCATCACTCTATCTCCAAGACTAGTCAAGTGGCTGGCACATAGTAAGCACTCCACAAACATGGAGTGCTTGAATGCATGAATGAGTGAATTGACGAACATGGAATTAGGAGGTGATTTCATCATACACTGTTTTGTATTGTTCTCTGGTATTTATAGGGGTTAATCCTGTCTTCCTGTTGACATTGTACATTGCATTGAAACACAGCAAGAGTTCTCATATGTCTTCAACACTACCACTGAGATGTATCCAGTTATAGGCATAAATGCTCAAAAGATCTTTCCAGACTCTGCTGATAACCCTTTTTACATTCTATTCTCCATTTTCTATTTATCTTCTGTAACAATGCAGAGATTATACTTCAGTCTCACTATTAGATTATAAGCCTGTCCTTTGTTTCTTTTATCACCAGGACTTATTACTTGGTAAGAGTTCCATAAATAAATGACTAAATAAAGGATTATCTGGACAGCATATATTTCAAAGCATAATTTTCCAATTTTGCAGCCTTCCAGAATCTCAAAAGTTGCTGCTGTGATTCCAAGCTTGCAGTTCATGTCAGAATGCATCATCTCAAGACATTTCATCTTTGAAATTGCTGTCTTTGTTGCTATCATTCACATACACTTTGTGAATGTGTCTTCTTGCTCATAAGGCAAATTTTACCTTTGTATAAAAATATATTTATAATTTTAAGACATTGGGAAATTTTGGTTAAAATAATCTGTTCACTTGATTTCTAGCTAACAAACTCTAATATATCTAATCATGTCATCCAGTGAGTTTCTTTTGAGCACCTCTTAGATTCCAAGTACTAGAAATATTCAGATGAATCGGTCTTGTCCCTAGAGATGCTCAAAGTCTAGATGTGCCATAGTCACATCCAGAAGATATGAAACTAGAAGTATAAATTATTCTCTTCAGAGGTCCCCTTCAATCTCACCTCAGTCCTGTGTTGATTTCCTGTAAATTCCTTACAGTAGAATACTACATTATCTAAGACTTCTAAGTCAACAAATTATAACTCCTCTTTACTCCCATTAACTATATCCTACTCCCAAACTGCCTTATGCTTGTGTGACTTTTTCTATTTTATTAATCTATTCTCATTTTTAACACCCAGACAGCCAGTATATTTTAAAGTAATATTATATATATATATATAATATTTCTGTCTTAATTTCCTCATTTCTGAAAGAAGGGTTGAATATTTGGGACAGTGGATCTGGAATATCAAGAAGACTGTGACTAATAACAACAAAATATCCCTCAGAGAACAAACAAAAACCAATACAACTCTAGTGATATCTGAGAATAGAGCTTCTTTTACTTTTTCCCCACCTACTTGAAGAAATTCTCCTGCTTCTCCTATATGCTGTTTCCACTAGATTCTCATTGAAATATACTGAGACAAAACAAATCACAAAATTATAGAGTTTAAAGAGGACTTTGAAATTCTCTACTCAGACATTGATTAATCGTGAATTTAAAAATGTTTGAACTTTAGGGTCCATCACTAGCATTGGCCCCTTCTGAGGTCCTGAGAGAGGTCCAAGCAATTTACCCACGTGGTCATACTTTTAAATACATTTCAAAAGTAAGCTATTACAACCACCATTGGTAAAAACCACAGTTTCTTTGTATTCCAATTTCCATCCTTCACAATCTCCCTCATGCTGGAGGCATTGGAGAAGCTGTGGGTATCTTTGTTGATCTGGCTAAGGGGAAGTTGAGATGGACATACCTTTAGCTTGAGTTTATGAGTTAAATTTATGGGGCTCACAGTCATTTCAGTGTACAGTTGTTATTTCCAGTGGTCTCAATAAAAGAATACATTCTAGGAATACTCCCACTGCCCACTGGCCCAATTTGCCAGCCATAATATCACAAAGATGTAAGGTCACAGGCTATTTCATGACACACGTGTCCTAGGACACTCAGAACTGGGAATGTGTGCTAGGGGAAAGATTGAATTATCTTCCCATTCCCTCTAAAAAAGATAGTATTACAAAAATCATTAACAGGACAGACATGGTGGCTCATGCCTGTAATCCAGCACTTCGGGATGCCAAGGTGGGTGGATCACCTGAGTTCAGGAGTTCAAGACCAGCCTGGCCAACATGGCGAAATCTTGTCTCTACTAAAAAAATACGAAAATTACCCAGGTGTGGTGGCATGCACCTGTAGTCTTAGCTACTCTGGAGGCTGAGGCAGGAAAATTGCTTGATCCTAGGAGACAGAGGTTGCTGTGAGCCAAGGTCACACCACTGCACTCCAGCCTGAGTGACAGAGCAAGACCTTGTCTCAAAAAAAAAAAAAAAGTCATTAACATATGAAAAAGAAAGTGGAATATACAGCCCCAAAGATGTAGGGAAAAAGTCATACAGGGTTGTGTCAAGCAGTTAATAAAAATTTGTTTTTTTTTCTGGCTTCTGTGATTTTATAGTATTTTTCATCTTTTAAAAATTTATTGTGATTTTATTGCTGATTTTAAATAAGTATTCATTTTCATAACTATTTATAATTTTGCATCCACAATTTTACATTCCTTTTTTCAAAGAAGGTTCCTACAGCATATAAGTTTTGGCCCCCACAAAACCTGGATCTGCTTGGACCCAATTTAATCACCCTTCCATATTTAATAGATAAGGAAGTGATTCCAAGTGATAGATAAGCTGTGATTCCAAGCTTGCATATATCATATAGTTCATATATAGTTCAATGAACTACACCCTAGGTCTCTTGACTTTCTGTCCAGTGCTGTTTCTATTACCCTATATTGTCTTACTTTTGAGACAAGTATCTCAAAATAAAAGATCTTCACTGAAAAAAAAAAAGACAAATAAAAAAAATCTCGTAACAACAGTATATAATAATAGAACTTACATGGCATTTCTTATAAGCTAGGCATTGTTTTAAAGTGTTTTATATAGAATTCATTTAATCTTCAAAAAACTCTATGACAAAGCTAATCTTAATATCTTCATTTCTGCAGATGACAAACATTGAGATGCAGGAAAGTTAAGTAACTAGACCCAGGTCACACAGTATGTGGAAAATATAACATCCTTTATATTGTGTCAGCTCACAGTAAGCATTTATTTAGGGCTTACAATGTTTCAGTCACTTTGCTGAGCACTATAATGCATTATTTCAGTCCATCTTTACAATTGCCCTTTGAGTTAGGTAGCATTATTACTCCATCTTACAGATGAGGAGATTGAAAGCAGAGAGAAATTTAGTAATTTGCCCAAGGTCATACATTTAATAAGAGGCAAAGTCAATACTCAAATTTATGTCTAACTCCAGAACCAGGGCTTCCAGCCTCTGTGTGATACTGCCCACCAAATAAAACACTCTCAATGCATCAGGCCTGGCTTCCTTGCTCTTCCAATATTGCAATATTCCCTGTGGCTCCTTTATCCTAAAGCAACAATTAGAATAGGGATTTGAGCAGAATGAGGATAAGAAGTGGAATTAGCAGCATAAAGGACATAGTAGTCCCTTCTTAGATAATTGTCCTCCCCATTGTGAGATATATACACATACTACATACAGTGTATATATATATATATATATATAAGTTCATTTTCACACTGCTGATAAAGACATTCCTGAAACTGGGAATAAAAAGGTTTAATTGGACTTACAGTTCCACATGGCTGGGGAGGCCTCATAATCATGGTGGTGAGAGGTGACAGCATGCTGGCAGTCCTCACAGCCCTTGCTTGCTCTCAGCACCTCCTCTGCCTGGGCTCCCATTTTGGCGGCACTTGAGGAGCCATTCAGCCTACCACTGCACTGTGGGAGCCCCTTTCTGGACTGGCCAAGGCAGAAGCCAGCTCCCTCAGCTTGCAGGGAGGTGTGGAGGGAGAGGCGCGAGCGGGAACTGGGGCTGCGCGCGGCGCTTGTGGGCTGGCTGGAGTTCCGGGTGGGTGTGGGCTTGGCGGGCCCCCCCCCCCTACTCAGAGCAGCCGGCCGGCCCTGCCGCCCCGGGCAATGAGGGGCTTAGCACCCAGGCCAGCAGCTGCGGAGGGTGTACTGGGTCCCCCAGCAGTGCCAACCCACTGGCACTGCGCTCGATTTCTCACCGGACCTTAGCTGCCTTCCCGCGGGGCAGGGCTCGGGACCTGCAGCCCGCCATGCCTGAGCCTCCCACTCCCTCCGTGGGCTCCTGTGCGGCCCGAGCCTCCCTGACGAGCACCGCCCCCTGCTCCACGGCGCCCAGTCCCATTGACCACCCAAGGGCTGAGGAGTGCGAGCGCATGGCGCGGGACTGGCGGGCAGCTCCACCTGCAGCCCCGGTGCAGGATCCACTGGGTGAAGCCAGCTGGGCTCCTGAGTCTGGTGGAGATGTGGAGAACCTTTATGTCTAGCTCAGGGATTGTAAACACACCAATCAGCACCCTGTGTCTAGCTCGAGGTTTGTGGATGCACCAATCGACACTCTGTGTCTGCCTGCTCTGGTGGGGCCTTGGAGAACCTTTGTGTCGATACTCTGTATCTAACTGATCTGACGGGGACATGGAGAACTTTTCTGTCTAGCTCAGGGATGGTAAACGCACCAATCAGTGCCCTGTCAAAACAGACCACTGGACTCTACCAATCAACAGGACGTGGGTGGGGCCAGATAAGAGAATAAAAGCAGGCTGCCTGAGCCAGCAGTGGCAACCCGCTTGGGTCCCCTTCCACACAGTGGAGGCTTTGTTCTTTCTCTCTTTGCAATAAATCTTGCTACTGCTCACTCCTTGGATCCACACTGCTTTTATGAGCTGTAACACTCACTGCGAGCTTTTATGAGCTGTAACACTCACCGCGAAGGTCTGCAGCTTCACTCCTGAGCCAGCGAGACCACGAACGTACCAGAAAGAAGAAACTCCAAACACATCCGAACATCAGAAGGAACAAACTCCGGACATGCCACCTTTAGAACTGTAACACTTACCGCGAGGGTCCGCGGCTTCATTCTTGAAGTCAGTGAGACCAAGAACCCACCAATTCTGGACACAATGGGAGGCAAAAGGCACTTCTTACATGGTGGTGGCAAGAGAAAGAGGGGGAAAAAGCAAAAGTGGAAACCCCTGATAAACCCATCAGATCTCATGAGACTTACTCACTATCACGAGAATAGCATGGGGAAGACCAGCCCCCATGATTCAATTACCTCCCCCTGGGTCCCTACCACAACATGTGGGAATTCTGGGAGATACAATTCAAGTTGAGATTTGGGTGGGGACACAGCCAAACCATATCAATATACATATTTTTTTTTCAGGGTACCTGACATCATCATACGTCACAATATTGCTTGCATGTGACCCCTTTCCTTAGCTTTTGTTATAGTAAAGAGATGACAAATTTATTTTTAATTAATGTTCTCTGATAAAGTTAACAGTGATAACTAACAGATCAGTAATTTAGATGCTGGAGAAGGTTTACAGAGGTTGCAAATTCAAATCCCTACAAAAGGCAAGAAGATAATGTAAATAAAATGGCAAAAATATAACCCCTAGGGAGTGGTAGGGACCTTAGTAAACAGAAGAGTGCATGTCCAAACCAAATAGCAGGTAGTGAGCTTGACAGATGGTTGCCCTGTGGGAATATAAGCCCAGTGTAACCAGATCTGACAATTTTTCTAAAGAAAATGGAAATCTACATTTTTGGTTTAAAAAAAAAATCCTGAATTGTGAATATTTGAAAGCAATTCAAAAATTTTTTAAAAAGCATCATGCTGGCTGACTTTGTGCACGCCAAACAAATAAACCACACCCTTCACATCTGTAGGCCTTTTGTAGTCTGCTTTATAGTGGGGTTAAATACAGAAAACTCTGATCTGAAATGTTAGAAGAGCAAGCTGACAGGAATTTGGGTCCTGGTGGAATATCTGTTTTTTGAAAAACGAGCTTTGATAAGAATAATCTTAGTGGAGGTGAGTGATTGAAGAGGTGGAATGGGGTGGGAACTAAAGTAGTGGCCTTTTTGAGAACACATCCTCTTATTTCTCCTTTGGAGTAGTATTGGTCTTGGGCCTTAGGAAAAAATAGCAGGAATCTAATTAACAGCTCTGAGGGAGCAATCAATTTACAATTGTGTGAAGTGTAAATTCCTTTGTGCAAGAAACAAATTACAGTATTTGCAAATGTGTAAATAATGCAGCACTTTCCCAGCAATCCAAATGCTTTGGGTGTCCCCTTGAGAAAGAAAAAGAAGCCTGAAGAGGCAAAATGTTAGAAAATGACCTATTGTCTCAAGAAACGGAGTTTTAAACAAATCTTTGGTAATTGATTTTTCTCAATTAACTCCTTATTTTGAAACTATACAGAAACTCAGTTCTTTGGTCAATAGAATGAGAATATTTAAAGAAGTAAACAATTTCAAGTCAAAAGTCACAGCATATTATTAACAGGGTAACTTCAATCAAACGTGCTAAACACAAAAATTTTCATTCAACCCTTCCTACACCTCTGGTTTTTCATTTTATAAAAGAGAGAATGATGCCCAACCCATAATGGTTAATACGTTCAATGTCAGAGAAGGATTGGTGACAGGTAAGAACATGAACCTAATCTCTCTGCTTCAAAGCAGTGGATTTTTCTGAACAATTCAATTCACATTTATTGGGGTGCTTTTATAAAGAGTGAAACTCATTACTTTCTTCAAAATTTTTTTGAGCACTTCCCTATCGGTTGAGCTAGGAGCCAAGGATACAAAGTAAATGTTACTCTATCCCTGCCTTCAAGGGGTTTGAAGTCTAATGAGAAAACAGGAGTTAAACCTATCATTTCCGTAGTGAGCTTTTTGGTAAAGAAGAGGTATAGAGGGGCACTATGGATGCTTGGACAAGTGCTTGATTCAGGAAGTGTTTCAACAGAAGATATTCACCAGGCAGAAGGAAGAAGGGAAAGGGATTAAGGTAGAGGTAGGTGGAATACTGATGGGCCTTATGCAGAATGATAGCTTTCAAATGATTGCTCTCACCTGTGTTCTTATTCAAATCTTTCCACAAAATATTTTAGCAAGTTGCACCATGAGCCTTAAGACATATGTATACCCTTTTACTCAGAAATTCCAGGCCTAGGAATCAGAAATGCTACCAGAAACTTAAGTATGAGGAAGTTTATTTTGTTATTTACAATCATGAAAAATCAGAAACAACCCACATATTAAACAATAGCATAAGGATTAAGTAAGTTATGGTACATCCAAGCCGTGTGATTTTTATGGATTCCTTGCTTAAAAAAATTACATTTTAAAAGAGTAATTTAAAACAAGCAAAATGATTATAACAGTTTTGAAATGATGTACAATGTTTAATGAAGTATCATCCTAATTTTATAATAAAAAATTAAAAAGTAGTTCTCAACATTGGTTGTAATTTTCACTCATATCCTACTTTTCTAAACTTCTTTCTTGTTTTAAACATACCAGACAACAAAAGGGGTGGAGTTTCTCCTTGTTCTATGTGCAATAAAAAGAACTGGCTTTTGTTTCTTTTCCTCTTAAGTGTGATCCTGGGTTTGAAATAAAATTCCCTTTATGGTATTCAGGCTGGCCAAGAAAGGAAGGAAGGTCAGGTGAAGAATGGAAGAGAAAGGAGATGTCTAGAAACTGAACATTTCCATGAGAGAGGAGAACAACTATGATGGGAATGAGGGTGTGAGAACAGACCAGAAAGGGTGGTTGCTGTGTTAAGAATAAGGTACTGGCATTGAGTAGTTGAGGGCAGAACATAAACACATACATAATGGTTCAGTATAAGAAATGTCACAAGGCAATACATGATTAACTGCCAAATAAATAGCACTACAGACAATACATATTATAATAGTTTGGAGGAATTTGGTGCAGAGAGCCATCATATGGTCAGATACATGTATGTGACCATGTATTATTGAAGATATTCATCTACTAAAATCTTCCTTTAGCAATCTTTGTTAGAGAGTGTTATTGTATAGGGCTAGATTCTCTCGGCTTTCCTTTCTGGGGGATTTAGTTACTGAAGAACTTAAAGGAACTCATTTCAAAAGGATTTTAGCTGTCAAGTGAAAAAAAGAAAAGAAAAGGTTATAAGAAGAATGTGCTAGAAAACAATATGAATTTAAAATACTATTTGAGAAAATTCAATCTGCACAAAAATTCACTTCATCCTTCAATTTCTCCTTTCCTTTAAAATGTACTCACATAAAATCTGCTTTAAAAGCCAGAACCAGCCAGGAATATAGCCCAAGAAATTTACCACTAAATGGGGACACATATGTGTTTCTTAGAAAAACTGTGCCTTGCTGACTTTCTCCCTGCATTTCTTGGTTCTCTGCATCGAAGGGCATGTGGTAATTCCTTCCTTTTCCGAATTTACTTGCTTTTACAGTTTCTTCTAACTGAATCTTAAGCACCTTCCCCACACCATTGCTCTTTAGTTATATATGTCTACACAGCATCAAGCGACCTTTAGCTAACACTGGCTAAATGGATCAACACCTTTACCTAACTACGTAACTTAGACCCTTTTGGGGTTTTCTACTCTATTTTAATCTATTTAAACCTGATACTAGCAGATTTCCATTACCTTTGTTCCTTGCGTAGACTTGGTTTATATGTGTTGGTCTCTAAAAAGGGACAGAAAAGAGACAGCTGTTGAGAAATGAGATTGGCAGTTTTAACCGCACAAATTGGTCTAATAGCTTTGATATGCTAAACTTGCTAGCTCCTCCAAGTGTACCTTTCCGATTTTGCATAACACCACCCTGAATCCCTAAGGAAACTAGGGTTTTTTTTTTTAATTAAAAAGAAAAGAAAGAAATGCAAACCAGTGAAACCGTTCTTTTAAATCATCTCCACATAGATTTCATTCTACGAACTGCAGGCCTTCACAAATCCTGGTACGCTGGAGCCCTTTAAAAAAGGAGAGGCCGAGAATACTGATTAGGTTCTAAAAATCGAAAACAGGTGATGTCATAATGCATAGTCCTGTGGCCACGGCCATGGCCGGGTGGGGAGCTGCGCTCCAGTGAGCACAGAGCTTCTTGCCAGTAGGCGATGCAAGTTATCTCTGGGGCCCGGAGGACACGAGTGAGGACCGGGCATCAATCAGGTTCTCGCTCTGCGCCTGCCTTTGTTCTCACTCGGGAGCAGGTTGCGGGCGTCTAGCATCGGGAACCCGCATTCGACTCGGACGCGCATTGCTAGCCCCTTCGGGAGACCTGCCTCCCCTACCCTTCTGTCCCCCCACACTCGGTCAGCCTGCGCTTTCCCCAGTCAAGTCTGCCTTCTCTCCGCAGAACGTGGACGCTAAAACCCTGACTCACCATTTTAAGCTTTAGAAGAGGCAGGTTTGTCCCAATAGTTTTAAACGGCAATTTGTTCTCTGAACCTTCCTTTCTGAGGAGGGCGCTGTGCTCTGCATGTATCCGAACAGCTGCCTCAGGAAGGTCTTTTGGGTGAGAAAACAAGCCCCTTTGGCCTTTTAGTGCTGGACAAGTAAATAAACTTACATCTCTAAGATAACTGCTAGAAGGTGCTTCAGAAACAGGAGGAAACCGCTAAACCAGAGGTTTTGTGTCTCTCCCCTCAAACTCGATTACTTGCGTAAATGTATATATAACTCAGACATTTATCCCCTATCCGCCTCCCAACCCTCAAGTAACTGAAGTCTTTGCAAAACAAGGTTAACAATAAATGATGCATAAAGTTCTTTGAGATCCCTGGATACAAAGTGCTACATAACTGCAGTCTTCTTTACAGCTAAAGTTAGATTTTGGTGGAGAGAAAGCCTAACTACTGCCCTGAAGGAAGGAACATTTAATACTCCCACTCCCCTCCCCCTTTCTCGAGAGATCAGGAAATATTTAGCTCAATCTTAGACTCTCTAGCGAGCTCTAGCTCCCAACTATCTCATTCTCCTCACCACTTTTGCAGGGACCTAGAGAAGGGGGCGTAGCTTATCTTGGGGGTGGGGCTTGGAGGGCAGTGTATTTGCATATGACACACCCTCGTCCTCTTATTGGCAGAGGAGAGCAAACTGTTCCCTGCTACCCTACTACTTAGCTAACCGCCATATCCCTTCAGTTCCGAGCCTCGGAGATAAACTTAACTTGCCCGGAGATTCAAGGCTTCCTCGGCCCCTGCGATTGGCCGGCGCGACTCCCAGCCGGGCTCTCGTTGCTCATTGGCTGCGGGCTAGAGCCCTGGGGGCGTAGCCGGAGCTGTCCGATTGGCGGGAGGGGCGGTACCGGAGCTTGGAGGTGGTGAAGGTGGTGGGGCGGCGGAGGCGGGGCTGCACTGAGGCGCTGCGGCGGCGGCGGCGGTGGCGGTGGCGGTGGCAGCGGTGGCGGCTGCTCGTCCTAGCCTGGCGGGGGCGGGGGTCTGGAGGATGGGGGTGGGTGGAACAACGGGCCGGTGAGAAGCAGCCGCCGCCGTCTCCGCCGTCGCTGGGGCAGCTGCCGCGGTGGTCGCCTCTGGCAGTACCGCTAGCTTTCGGGCAGTCGCCTCTCCTCCCGACATCCCGCCTTGAGGAGGCTGAGGCGGAATCGCGGCTGGCGGCGGGGGGACGGACCGGCCCTGCAGTGGCCGCAGTGACAGCCCGGACTCGGCCCTCCGCCCGCTCTCGCCTCGGCGCCCGCAGCCACGATGAACCGGGGCGGCAGCAGCCCGTCGGCCGCCGCCAACTACCTGCTCTGTACCAACTGCCGGAAAGTGCTGCGGAAGGTACGGGTTCGGCCCGGGGTCCTGCCGGCTAGGGTCGCTTCCTGCCGGCCGGGGCTCGGGCGGCTCGTCCCGGGGCGCGCACTGGGGGAGGTTGAGAGGGATCCCCGGGCACCGTCCCTCCGCAGGGACTGAGAAAGGGGGCGTGGGTTGAGGGCGTTGAGGGTTTGGACTGCTGCAGCTTTTTATTTCCGCCGGGACAGACCCAAGTCTGGAGGGGTTGGGATATTTTTTCTTCCCTTGTTCCTTTTATTTGGTGCCTTTGCTCTCCTTTACGGCTCATTTCCCTACGTTGCTACCCCGGGTCGGCTCCTTGGGCGGAGGGCGGGAGGGATCCGTTCGATCCTCCTCCCTGTGCAGTTTAGCTGTTGATGGAGGTCGGTGTGAAATCAGAGCAGCTGGGTCGGATCCCGAGGAACCTGGCCCCTCTTTGCTGTGGCCAACTCTTGCGAGTGTTGTTTTTGTTTATTCGGTTGCTTCTGCCTTGCGTGACTTGCTCAATGCCCCCCGTTTTCAAATTGTTTGGATGGTCGTCCTGTGTCTGTAGTTCAGTCTCGAAAGGAACCAGTAAAGCATCTTGAACTTTATGCCCATGGGAAATGCAATTCGACCTGGCCAGTTCCTGAGGCAGGGGTTGGGGGAGGAGGAGACTGAGGTGGATGTGGGTTATTCCTCCTTAGCACCCCCCTCCCCCCGTGTTGATCCAGAAAAATGAGGCGCACCATCAGTTTATTGCTGCTTCCTAGAGTGACTGATAGAAAGTTTACTCCAGTATTGTTTAGCTTACTTGGCTTAATCGCCCCGTAGGGAAGGGCGAGAAGAATGGGGAAGGGAATGAAAAAAAGGTCTCTAGAGTTTTTGATCAGACTTTAACGTCTGCCCCAAAGTAATATTATAATCAGTTTATTCGTATTCAAACTCTATTTTTACATTTTATTAAGTGGAAACGTTAGGTGAGATGCTTCTGTTTGTTCACTACAAATGAATTAAAATTGCTGAGCTGTGCAAATGCATCGGGACTGAAAGCGGAGATGAATATGGTACCGTTTTTAGTCAACATCTCTAAATACAGTTCATTTTGGGATTGTTCTTTCTACATTTTTTTTTAAAAAAAAGGAAGAAAGAAAAAAGCACATAAGTAAGCAAGCTCAAATATTTGCGCTCTTTGTCCAAAAACTGTTTTTCTTCCTCTGTGGGTCAGGCCAAGTGCCAATCAAAGTTGTTTTTCAAGCCTCTTTTCCCTGCAGTAGGGCTGCTGCTTTTTTTTTTTTCTTCCTATTTTATTTGAGAGCGTGAGAGCAAAGGGATTGCAGATTTGAGGTTAATTGAACAGTTAAATATGCCTTAAATTGTGTTTATTGGATGTTTCTCTTGAAACAGATTTTTATTAAATGTGCATGTTGAGTATGTGCAGTTATTTTTTTCCATAAACTCTAGGATCAAATTACAGTTGATACTTGCTCAGCTCATTGTAGGGTAGCTTGTGAGAAATGTAATGGATCAGAAGTGGAGATCAGCTTAGTTGAATGTTAACTCTTTCACTGCAGGGCCAGATGTCATCTGAACTTAGCTTTCAAAAAAATTTATTTCTTAATTTTTGAATTTGTTATGTCTGACATGAAAAATTGTGTCGTTTAAGACACGTTTGATTAAAGTGCAGCCTGATTAAAATGACACCAAGTTATGTTTTTTAATTGAATAAGGAAAAAGAGCACCGTATTGACTTTGATAAAAAAATTTTTTTAATGGCTCTGGCAATTTGTTAGGCTAATAAAATGTTTGGAGGTAATATTAGGCTTCAAAATGTATTTCATTTTTCTTTTGAGAGAGCTATGGCTATGGATCCATGACACTTTGCTAGCATTTAAGATATTACATCTTTCCTTTAGCTTTTAAGAAACTATTTCTGTTTACCTAGAAAGAACATCCTCATTTCTAGCCATTATTAAAAGAAACGTGGAAAAAGAGTATTCACATTTTCATATTTTATAATTGCTGTGCACATCTCTGCCAGTATTCCAGTTTTTAGTAACTCCAAGGTATTTAATATTGATTCATGCAGTGGCATGAAATAACTTAATGGAAATAGGATTCTTCCAGCCAGTTATAACATGACTTGGCAACATTTGCAGCTTTTTAAAGAGTGCCACTTTGAAGTGCTCTTAAGAGAATCAGTATGTAGCATTTTAAATGTTTCATCATTCTTAAAATAACAATGAAAAGTTTATTTCTAATAAACACATGTTTTTCTTGTTGATATAACTCTAAGTTAAAAGTCATCTATAACTCTCAAAATGTGATTCTTAGAATTTATCTTGTTTTCCATTTAATAAAGTGTTCAGTAATGTAGCCAAGTGAGTCATAGCATTTTGAATGTTTGTTCAGTCTAATTCATAATGGAAGAATGAAACTCATGCTCATCCAGTGTGAATTACTTTTGTTTTTATATTTCTATATAATGATGGAAGAAGGGTCACCTTTATATGGGGCAGAAAGTGTTATTCTCTCAGTAGCTGGCTTAATTTGTTGCAGTGTGTTGAATTTTAGGGGAACTTCACAAGGAATGGAATTCATCTTCAAATGAAATAATTTGGTTTAACCCAATATTGAATTGAATGTTGTATGAGAATTACATTTATTCTTAGAAGTCCATTTACGGTTTTGATTTAGTATCCTCCAAAATAAAGAGACTTATTAAAATATTGAATGTACCTAATTTGGTAACCTTAGGTCAGTAAAAAGAATGGAGAGGTAAACCATATCCATAAATAAATGAACCATCAAAACTATCCTGAAATCCCTAACTCTTAAGTCTAACTTGCTCTATTGTCAATGAGGTAGTTCAGTAAAGTTTTTAATAAAAGAGAAAATGCTTCTATTTATTTTGTAAAGTTAACGAGTTTTTAAGTTTAATCTTTTACTTGAAGAAATTCTAGTGATAACTAGAAGAACATAATCCTTTAATTTGAAAAGTCATGTGTCAAACTGCATTGAGGAAGGTAGGTAATTATCAGTCCACTCATCTTCCAGTAAAAAAAAAGTGGCATATTACAATGTACTTTGGGTATTGAGCAGTTAGTGCTACTTAAATGAATAGTTTTGTGCTCTTAAGTTTAGAGGATCTAACATTTAAACTTTTTTAATGTTAAGATAGTTATAGTGATATATCTTTGTATTGTTGTTGCACTTTTCACTTTGTTATATGATCATATATTTTGACAGCTTTTTGATCTTTGTTTTTATAAACAAAGATACTGTCAAAATGAAAAATACTAGATTGAGGACCGGGCATGGTGGCTTACGCCTGTAATCCCAGCACTTTGGGAGGCCAAGGTGGGCAGATCACGACGTCAAAAGATCGAGACCATCCTGGCCAACATGGTGAAACTCCATCTCTACTAAAAATACAAAGATTAGCTGGGCGTGATACCGTGTGCCTGTAGTCCCAGTTACTCAGGAGGCTGAGGCAGGAGAATCACTTGAACCTGGGAGGCAGAGGTTGTGGTGAGCCAAGGTCGCACCACTGCACTCCAGCCTGAGCAACAAGAGCAAAACTCTGTCTCACAAAAAAAGACAAAAAAAAAGAAAAAAGAAAAATACTAGATTGAACTATATGAGCCTCATTTTTATAGTCAAAATTGTTAAGTAATAGCAACTTTATATGGTTTAGCCAATAAAATGTATTTGGTTCTATCTGTGGACCACTAGTTACATTATGCCTTGGTTAATCAGTTTTCTTGTGTTACATATTTTTGATTGTCAAAGGCAGTTTTTAACTTGATTATCTTAAATATCCTAAGCAGAGATCAAGTAGTTAATTCGTGATGGCAAACCTTTATGCAGTGGTTTTCAAACTGCTTTATATGGACTCTTAAGATTCTTTGGGGTTTTAAAATGCTTGAGTTGCATTAAATTTTTAAGTATATTTTAACTTATTTTAAAATTGTAATTTAAAAATATAGGTACCCCCAAATATGTATACATAATTTTAATAACTGGAGTCTAACACCATTATCTTTCATTACAAAATTATTCTTGTGCAGGTCTTGAATTACAATTTGTTCTGCTATCTTTGTACAGATATTTGCATTTTTTTTGGTTACTGTGTCATGTATGAGAAAGATTGTCATTGATTGTGAAGGCACTGGCTTTTTAAAAAGAATTCCTTCCATATTTACTTAAGTTAAATGTTTACTTGTGAGAACACAAATTTATTGTTATCAGTAGTTGTTACTTTATTACTAAAATACTTGAAAGTTGCTTGGTATATTTATATGCTTTATAGTTCAGGTTCAATAGAAGATTTAATTTGTAAAAAGTGTTCTGCTGCTTCCCCCAACTCCCCACCCTAAATAAATACAAAACATAACACTAATGTAGTGATACTGGAAGTCACAGATGCGGTTGCAGTTAGGTCTTTAACAGATCTTTTGATTTCGAAGCAGAGTTTTCTCTGTAAAATGTTGGTAATTTTTACTTGCCTTACAGATTGCTGTATAGTTGGAGAGAGATGTGTGCTAATGAACTTTGTAAACCGTGTAAGAAAGAAAAGGACAAGTCTATATATTTTTCCATTTTCCCAGACTATGTTAGTTCTTTCTGTGTTATGGGAATATATTTCAATACATACTGAGTAATTTGGTTAATACTCACTTTTCTGTCCTGTTTAATTATTGCCTGTAAATGAGAGGTAAAGATTATGCTTTTAGTCAGAATGACTTTTTTTTTTTTTTACTAATTTTTGATTTCCATATTTCTATCTGTATTCCCCGCCCCTTTCCCACCTCTGCACTTAAATAGCAAGGCATTGACTTTTGATTCTCAAATAATTAAATTGCCTCCTTGACACTTCAGCAGATAAGGGGAATTGCATTTAGTTTGAAAAGACTAAGAGTTAAGGAAAATTGTGCTTAATAAAAGGGGGTGGGTAAATCTAGGGTAAAGCAAAAATTTTTAATTATTTTAGTTTAGGAGAAGAGATGGAAGTAAAAGTCTTTTCACCTTTTCTCCCCATCTCTTCAGCCTTTTCATTTTCTTCCTTTGAAAGATTTGGATTATAATAACTTGTGTATATTGACCTTCGCAGTTTTTAGGGTGCTTTCACATTATTTCAGTTGATTCTCACAAACTGAGAAGATTTAAGTGGCCTGGTCTCAGTCATACAACTAATAACAAAGAAATCCATTTAATTCTTAATACTGCCTTTGTAATAAGCTGTTTCTAATTGTCCTCTGCAATATTGAGGCTGTTAGGGAATATCCCTACTCCCAGCTTCAGCATCTGTGGAATGCCCAAAGATACCAAAGATTCTCCAGGTAATATTGGTTGGAAACATTGAAGTTAGCCACACTTTAAATACTATTGTAGATTAACTGAAGGAGTAGGAGAAGAGTAAGCTGGTTACTTTTATCTCTCTAACAGTTGTTTGGCTAATTCCTTAATAAGATAAAGCAGCAGTTCTCAAAGTATGGTCCTTGGATCCCTGTGGGTCCAAAACCCTTTCAGAATGCCTGAGAGGTCAAAACTGTGTTCATAATTATACAAAGACTTTATTTGCCTTCTTCACTGAGAGCAAAAGCAGTGGGGGTAAAACTATGCTAGCCGCTTAGTATTAATCAGGTTAGTAGCACCAAACATTTATCACTGTATTCTTTACCACTGCACATTCAACAATGGGGAAAAAATTTCAATATCACTAATGTCCTTGAAGAAGCAGTGAAAATTTAAATTTTGTTAAAGCTTGACCTTTTTGTGTCCATCTTTTTAATACCCGTATGACAAAATGGAAAGTGTGTAAAGTGCATCCATTGCATAGCAAACTGGTTGGCTCAAGGAGAAAACTTGTGCAATTGTTTTAGTTGCAAGCTGAACTAGCCAGTTTTTTCATGTAACCCCATTTTTACTTGAAATAACACCTGTCAAACTTTGGTTACTCAGACCTGGGTATTTGATAAACATTATCTTATAAATGAGTAATATGACCCTGAAAACTCAAGGAAACTAATTGACACTATTTGCTGCCAGTGATAAAATTCAAGCTTTCAGGGAAAAATTAGAATTTTTGAAAATATGTATCTGTCACCAGTAGCCTTAAAGCTTCCTGGTTCTTAAAGGCTGTCCCCTTGAGATCAAGTATGATATTAGTGGATGTAATTTTTTGATAATGTATAATAAAATGTGTCAGTATTTGAAAGATTTACATAACTCATTGAGCCAATATTTTTCAAATGACCAACAAAGAAAGACATTATTAATTGGGGTCTTTCTTTCCTTTTCAGCCAAGAGCAGCCAATTACAGCATAATGGACAAAGTAATCTTTGGATCTGACCATTCTTTTTATCACTGACAATGATTATTGTCAGTTGTTTTCCTCTAGTTTTCAGGATCATTTTGCTTATTTTTGAGGAAATGTTTATCAAAATCATATATGGGTGAAATCCATTTAAACCGCAAAATGTACAAGTGGATTTCAATCTGATATAAACGGTTGAGGTCATGGATATGATTTCAGATACCACACTGCAATTAACCTTTAAGAAGCTATACTTGTTGAGTTTTAGTGTGGTATCAAAGAAAAATATTCACACTTATCTTCTTTTTCCAACTATATAGCTATGTCAGGTTCGATTTTTCACACATAGTTCAATCAAAACACATCACAACAGATTGGGGAAAATTCAGCTGTCTTGTATTAAATAGACATTAAAGAGATTTTCAAAATGTAAATGTTACTCTTCTCACTTTTTATGTTTTGGAAAATACAATTATTCCTAAAAATATGTGATTTATATTAATATGTAATAGATTTTATTACTATTTTAAATGAATTAAACATTTCAAAGTTTTCTCGGGTTTAATTTCTAATACAATAAATATGGGCAGTTATAACCCACACATAAACAAAGGCTCTTTGGGGTCCTCAATAATTTTTAAGAGTGTGAAGGGGTTCCAGGACCAAGACATTTATGAACTACTGAGCCAGAGTTACTACTGATGCCAGTATATGGTGTAATTCTATGGGGAAAATAAAAAGCTTAATACCACTGACAGAAAATATTGATAAAGTCAACTCAGCTACCTCTGTTTGGTGTGTGTATCATTTGCAAATGCTGCCTACCACCTTTTCAGTGACATCCTAGAAGCTTCTCTACTACCACAGTAACTGGCTAACTAGAAATGATCTTTCCCTAATTTTCATGAGCATCTTTTTTCTGATATAAACCAAGGAGGGAAAAAAACAAAGTTCTTTCACTTTGAAGGAATATTCTCCTTTAGTACTGTGCAACAGCTGAAGAAAGGTCAAATCCAAAAATTATGTCCATTATACCTAATTGATTGGTTCTTGGCTGCAACGGAAAGAAAGACCCTGAGTAGCAAGGTTAGCCTGTTTGGCTTGAAAGCTGAGAAGTGTGGGAGAAGCAGCAGCAGAAGGAACAAGAAAAGAGAGAGAAGAGACAGAACTATTAATGCAGGGTACTGATAACAAGCATTGTTAAGATTAAGACAAAGGAAAACAAAACCACTGCTGTAAACAGGAGATAGGACAGCTCTGAATGTGGGAGTTCCTAAATCACAAAGGTATAGTGGACTTTCTATTATGTATGTGTGGTGGGTTTGCGGGGGTGGGTGTGGGGGGGTTGTGTTACACTATACACAAAAGCTATGACAGCCAGCAACTACCTGCATTCAGTGTGGTCTTGAAGGCATAAGCATAAGGGTCTATTTACTCTGTCTGATTAGATCCGCTGAGACCTATAAGTGACTAGCTGTATCTAACTTGTCCCTTAGACATCACTGTGACAGCAGTAGAGATGGTGGGGAGGAAGTGGAATTCACTATATAAAGTAAATACCAAGTCAAAACGTTTAGTCATGTGTCCCCATAACAGTTTCCTTAAACCTGTGTGATTTAAACAATTTAAAATATATATCCTATACAATCTAAACCTGTAGTTACCATATAGAATTCCTATTTGTCTTTCAAAAATCTGAAGAAAGACTGTTCTTCAAAAGTCCGATGACATTTCCAAAAAGCCTTTTCTAATCTTCGAACTCTTCCTTCCCCTTCTATCCTCTGGACTGCCATGATATTCAATTGCACTGCATTTATTGCACTTAGCATACTGAATTATAATTAACAATTACATAAACCTTTCTCCTACTAGGTTGCCTCTTATTTGGGATCTAGTTAATGGAGAGTTTATTGTTAGCAAAATAGGATTTTGATTTAAAGGCATTTATTTTAAAAATATCAGTAGTATATTTATATTAGATACAATACAATATAGCCAGTAATATGAAAACTTTTCTCATTTTCCAAAATATGTCTGTTCTTCTATGGCTTTATTTTGTTCTCTTTATAAGAAACACTTTCAGAAGTGCAATAGCAAAGATTATTTGAGAAAATAATCTTTTAGTGCATTGGTACCTGGACTTCTTTGTTTCTTTGTTTTTGCTTTCAAACATTTCATTATCCTTGTGGCCATGAAAATGTTTCAATTAAATATCATCACTTTTGAAGGAAATTCTAATAGGGAGCAAGAATGTCCCACCAAGAGATAGGGTCAAGACACCAGCCTTAGCTGCTGGTCCTTCTCAGAAATGTAAAGTGGCCATTGCTTTTAAATTGACACATGCTCCACTTCTTGGAATCTGTTAGTGTTTTATAAGGGATAGCTGTTTTTGAGTAGTTAAGGGTATACCTTCAAACTTCCAAGATTCTAGGTGAGCCTAGGGTTCCAATTTGACTCTAGAATTCTGGCTTAGCCTTTCAGTCTTCCACTTCTGCACAAGCCCTTTACTTTGAAAGTCTCCCAAACCAGCTGTGAACCCCTTGGCCAGCAGGCACTCCCTTGGTAAATGTGAAATAGAATTGTTCATAGGCCCAGACTACCCCATAACTAGCCTTTACTTTTTAGATCCACGCAGAAGTGAGTCATTTATTGGTCTATGGGCCAGTATATTGACTGCCCCTTGAGGGACACATGAATATTATGAGATATTTTATTCCTATTTAGGCTGGTTGAAATATCTTGCATTATGCTGCCCAAAACTTCTAATAAGGTATGACAGACATTTAACCTTATGTTTTACAAAGAATGTATTGAAAGTATTGTATGTGAATAAATATGACCAAAAATTAAAATGGCTGATTTAGGGCCGTATTATTTCTTGCACCATCAGAGACTTCTTAACAAGTATAAAATATGTATTTTAGTAAGACTTATTTTCTTTTTATTCTCTGCTAATTAATAGCTACTTGTAGTGGAAGGATATGTTCTTCTTTCTAGATACATATTTTATTTTTACATCTTCCTATACTGAAAAGATGGAACTAGTCAGTTGAAGAAATTAAATTTGTCTTTTCAGTTATCAATATATATGCCGAATATTAGAAAGATCACATTTACCTCATGGGTAACTAAAGCTGGGTTTTGTAGAAGATCATTGTAATTATCTGAGACTGACTCTTACTTCCCTTTTTTTTTTTTTTTTTTTTGGAGTCTCTGTCACCCAGGCTGGAGTGCAGTGGCGCTATCTTGGCTCACTGAAACCTCCGCCTCCCAGGTTCAAGCGATTCTCCTGCCTCAGCCTCCTAAGTAGCTGGGATTACAGGCACCCACCACCATGCCCGGCTAATTTTTTGTATTTTTTGTAGGGACGGGGTTTCACCATGTTGGGCACGCTGGCTTCGAAGTCCTGACCTCAAGTGATCTGCCTGCCTTGGCCTCCCAAAGTGCTAGGATTAAAGGCACGAGCCACCCGGCCCGGCCGTGACTGTTACTTTCAAAACACATTTTATAATATCTATAATGACAACAGCTTCTACTGAATACTACTTATGTGCTAAGCATTTAAATTCTACATATGTTATCACATTCAAGCATCACAATTAACCTGCGATGAATTATTATTCACAGTTTATGGATAAAGAAACTAGGGCTCACAGGGCATTCTTAACTTCTTAAAGGTTATAGTACCAGTAAGTGACAGACTTAGGATTTGCAACCAGGTTGAACTCCAAAGCCTGGCTCATTATGCAGGTATAAACACTGCCTTGTCTTATATTTCATGTTTTTCTTTGTGTAAAAGTCTGTTATAAAATGTAAAACTAATGAAACTTAATAGGATGTGATTATTCAAGAGTTTATAGGAGTGATTTCAAATTCATATGTATTGTATCTTATTTTTACATTAGAAATGCAAAAAATCATTTCACAAGATTAAATCTATTGAGAAGCACATTAAAGTTCTTATTGAATAGTTTTAACCTATATAGTTATCTTTTTTATCTGTGTAAATCCTAATTGTGTGGCCATTCTTTCTTAACCTCAGAATTTTTTTTCCTAACTTAGCAGCATACTTTGCCCTCCTCCTCCTGCCAACCAGTCATTTTAATTAGTTCAATAACATTGAATCATTTAATACTGCTCTAGTGTCTGTGACAAAAGATATTATCTGGAAACATTTTAAGTATGTGTCTCGCGAATTGGACCTCTAAGAAATATTCTCACTTTTTGGTAAATTTTTTTCAGTAAAACTATTATTTATGAAGATAAATAATAACATGAATGCTCATTTCCACCACTCATTTGGCTTTCATTATATGTTGAGACAAAAATTTTGATTAAAGGAAGCAAAGAAACCCTTGGACTGTTGTCATTCCCCTACCTACATCCCCTATAGTCTACAGAATCTACATCTCTAGAAGAGTTTCCAGTCTTACAAAGGGTTTGTGCTGGGGAGAGGGATTTATGGCGAGATGTGGTTCTGCTATTTAAGTTAGAACTCTGATTCTGAGAGTTTTCCATAGAAACACAGTAAGATATGTGGTTAAGTTCCAGAGTACTGTTAATATTACAGGTATGTTCAGGCATTTGTTAATTAGCCTAGAAACCTAACCACTGGGTATAACATTGTTTCCAGAGGAACATATATCCTGAAATTCAAGTAACTGCTTCACTAGAAACTGTCTTTCCTAACTTGTTTACTCAACATTAAAAAGGTAATGATTTTGGCAAAAAAAAACTTTTTCAATATGTTTACTCCAAGGATGTGCTTGTCACTTGTGCAGTGTCTAATAGGAAAACTGTGTTAATGAAGTTCCATCCAATATTTAGGTAGGAGTTGAAGAAAGAGATAAAGTTGGGTAATAATAAGCAGGGTGTTGGGACAACTGATGGCCAATATCAAGCTGGCTTATCCTTGTTCACTTTGTATTGACCCAGGTTTGGGCCCAGCATGGTGAATTTTAAGTTGGGTGGCATGTTTGTTATTATTTATTTTTGTCTTTAAGGCAACACAAATGAAAAATCATATTTTACCTACCCAGAAAGTTCCTCTTTGATATAAAATTAGACATTTAATATGTATATCTTAATTTTTTGGTGTAAATTAGTAAAGTAAAATAAGTCAGTCCAGCAAATGTGCTCCAGTAAATAAAAACTTAAAACTACAAAATAAATGGCATTTAAGCTAAAGTAAGATACCTTAGCACTAAATTCCATGTAATGTTCAAATTATTTTATCAAAACCGTTTTGTAGGTTACTTGAAATTAGTGAATTCTCAGTTGGGGTGTGGAATACCTATTTGTGTTGTAGTTTTATTGTTTTAATAGAGTATGACCTATATAATTAATTGTGTAGCTATTAAAAATAACTAAAGCTCTAGTTTCTAATAGTCTTTAGGCAAAGTGCATTATTGAACACTCAAAATTTGCATAAACTAGTAAGTATTCTTTTGATTATACAAGAAACCTATTTAGTATTTGGTGCTCTTAAAAATGAGGGTAAATATGGCCGGATGCGGTGGCTCACGCCTGTAATCCCAGCACTTTGGGAGGCCGAGGCGGGCGGATCACGAGAACGGAGAACGAGACCATCCTGGCCAACACGGTGAACCCCATCTCTACTAAACAAAATGCAAAAAATTAGCGGGCTTGGCGGGCGCCTGTAGTCCCAGCTACTCGGGAGGCCAAGTCAGGAGAATGGCGTGAACCCAGGAGGCGGAGCTTGCACTGAGCTGAGATTGCGCCATTGCACTCCAGCCTGGGCGACAGAGCGAGACTCTGTCTCAAAAAAAAAAAGAGGGTAAAAATATGTGTAGGTAGATGGGAATGTAGAAACAGTTTTTTTTGTAAAATTATACAGATTGCTATTTTATGCTTATCAGAATTCTATGTCAAATGCTATTACCTTTTACTGGCCTTCAGATTCTTAGGCAAGAAATGTTAAGGCTATTAACATTTATAAATCACTGAATACTATATAAATATCTTTAATTAATTAATTTATTTAGAAAACATTAAGTGCTCTCACCTGTTAGGCACTGAACAAACTTAGAATGAGAACATGAGAGTTTTCACCTACATAGCATGATGACTTGCAACATATGCCTGGGTCTCATGGAGATCTTCAAGGTTATGCCTCCCAGTTGGCACTACAGTCAAGAGCAGGATTTGGTAAACTTTCTGTAAAGGGCTGGGTAATAATATTTTGGGCTTACAGGCCATACACATAAGCACAGTAGTTCTTCTATAGTAAGTAATTGTAAAGCTTTGAACTAATTGTCTTATTGTCATAAAATCCTAATTCTCTACCTACCTTCCCCAACCAACATTAGCATAGTGGTGCTCAAGAAATGTGTCATGTAATAAATGAACCTACACTTACTCCAGAGGGGACAAAGGTGGTACCTGATGCAGGAATATGTGAGTGTTGGTGTTAGAGAGTGTTGTGAGAGGAAGATTATTCAGCAGAAACAAACCCTCTGATGAGCAGAAGTGGTGGATGTCAGTAATTAAAAAATGGAAAATCAAGTCATTCAGAATACTTTTTATAAGGATAAGCTTTTAAAATTGCACACTGAGCATTTAATCAATGTAATTAATATGGCACCATTATCTAGGTTGCACATTTGTGAAAGCATCAGTATATGATGCGTTCCATGGTTGGGATCTGATAATACCTAGATCAAGCCATGACATAACTAGTGCAGTGTGCAAGATTCAAGCCCTATTCAGTCAGAATTCTTCCTTTGAAATGAGGATTGACAATGAAGCTTTTTTTTTTTTTTTTTAGACGGAGTCTGGCTCTTGTCGCCCAGGCTGGAGTGCAGCAACGCCATCTCAGCTCACTGCAACCTCCACCTCCCGGGTTCAAGCAATTCTCCTGCCTCAGCCTCCCAAGTAGCTGGGATTACAGGTGCCCACCACCATGCCCGGCTACTTTTTGTATTTTTAGTAGAGACGGGGGTTTCACCATGTTGGCCAGGCTGGTCTTGAACTCCTGACCTCAAGTGATCCACCCACCTTGGCCTCCCAAAGTGCTGGGATTACTGGCATGAGCCACAGTGGCTGACAGTTAAGCAGTTTAATAATGTATGCTTCAAATTAGATTTGACAGGGAGTCACCTGACTAACCCTTGTTACGGTTGTGCCGTTTTATGATTACATATGGGAGAATTAAACGCACAAAATGCATACATTGATATGGGTGACCTTTCTTATCTTACTGTCTTTTATCTTGTGAAGTAATCACTAAACACATGTAGTTTTAAAAAACAAATTCACATGATATATAGGCACATAGTAGTGGAAAATGTTTTACTTTTTTTTTTTTTTTTTTTTTTGAGACAGCATCTTGCTCTGTTGTCCAGGCTGGAGTGCAGTGGCATGATCATGGCTCACTGCAAACCCCTCCTCCAGGGTTCAAGCAATTCTCCTGCCTCAGCCTCCTGAGTAGCTGGGAGTACAGGCACGCACCACCACACCCAGCTAGTTTTTGTATTTTTAGTAGAGACAGGGTTTCACCATATTGATCAGGCTGGTCTCGAACTCCTGACCTTTTAATCCACCTGCCTCAGCCTCCCAAAGTGCTGGGATTACAGGTGTGAGCCACTGTGCCTGGCCGGTATTTTACTCTTAATCGATGTTAAACTTTTAAACTACAAGACATCTGTGTGGTTTTTTTTTTTTTTATCTTGCCTCCTTTACTAATTATTGCTAATATCTATGTGATTTTATCTTACTTCCTTTACTAATTATTAGATTTTTATTAGAGCTGTTGTGGAGAACATATTTGTCACAATGGAAAATGGAATGAATTGATAATAAGTACCTCAATGATAACTCCATTTGTAGTTAGATATAGATTATTTATAGAAACAATTGGATTTTTAAAAACACTGAATAAGAAATTACCTAGGATGTTGCCATCAATGTGCTGAAGCATTTCATTTTTCATTTTAGAGTGCTACTAAAATTTGAACTCATTGTGACAGTGTATATTTAGTAAATTTTGCATTTAATAAACTACTGTGTTATCATTCATAAAAAGTGTCGTGATGTCACAAAAATGAAGTAACATGTCCTCTAGCAGTCCTAACCTGTCCATTGCCTTTTCAGTGATAGGTATACATTACCTGACTGTCAAAGAGGAGTCCATTGTTACTATAAAAGGCCATTTCTTTTTATTCTACCTTTATAGTCATCTTAACACATTTTATTGTTTATGGATCATCAACTATTTGACAGAAGATGTAGAGCACTTAGAAACTAAAATGCAGTGTGCTGTCTATTGTATATCAATCAATTTAAGATAAAGGATTTCTGAAATGAAGACATAAATCAGTGGAAAAGCTAGATTGGATTCACAGAAACGATACATACCTTTTCTAGAGCATATGACACATAATTGGTTTACAGTTATTTCTAGGAAAAATTCACATTCACATACTAAGTTCCTCTTCATTATTTTATGATAGATATTTGTTTGTCAAGGCCAGTTGAATTCATAGGGGACACAGACTGTTTACTACGTGTCAGGTATTTATTTTCCTGAATGTCATTGTAATTCAGGAGTTCACCAAACTAGATAACAATTTTTAGGAATTAACTCAGTCTTCATTGAATTAATATCCTTCCCAAATTGCCATGATTGACTGTTCCTACTTCCCCTCCCCCAGACCGAAGCTATTGTTTTATTTAAAATGTTTCATTTTGAGAAAGGTTGAAATATTAACCAGCAAAGAATAACAATTCCCTAGGTGAATCAGTTTGTTTAATGTCTAGGACCATGGTTCTGCAGTGTGGTTCTAGAACCAGCAGCATCAGTATCAACTGGGAGTTTGTTAGATTACTACCCCACCCCCCACCCCTAGACCTGCTGAATCTTTTGAAATTCTGGGGATAGGACCCAACCATCTGTAGTGTAACAAGCCTTCCAGGTGGTTCTAATACTCTAAGAATTTAGTACCACCAGTCTAGTATTATTAACCAAATGCTTCCACAAATGAAAATTGTTTACATCCACTTCAGTTTCAACATGCATTATCAGTTGTTTGAGATAGATATCGGCAGCGCCAGTGCTAGAATCAGGAAGATTCCTTTTGCGTATTTTAAAAAATGCAGATTTGAGACCTTCAGATATAATATGCTCTCACTGTAAGAAAAATGTGTCTTATTTTATTGTTGCTACATTCTGAAATTTAGCTTGGGGAAAAAGGAATTGGGTTTTGAAAGCTTTTTTACGACTGAAATCAAGTGAAAATATCTCTTGGACATGCTTGCTTAATAAAAATAAGCGTTTTGGCACTAACATTGGTAGACTCTGGTAGGTCTTTCCATCTTAGATTATTTTTATTTCAAGGAAGATTGATATTTTAAGCTTTCATAAAGAAAAGAACTTTTTTTAATCAAAGAAGAGATGATAACATTTGTCCTGATGACAGATTTGGGATTGATATGTTGTTTTTTAAAAATTCTTTTGAATCTCTTGGAAAATATTAAATACATATATATGTATAAATTATGGATGTTCTCTTTCACGTATAGTAGCTTACTCTTCAATTAAAAATGGAGTGTCAGAAAGTCTCCATTTGGAGACAGGAGGCCTACAAATTAAAACAAAAGAAATCCATGGCATGCATATTATATATGGACCATAGGTAAATAGAAGATTGCTCTTTGAAAAGCAAAGATTGTTTCAGTTAGTTGCAGTTCTGTCTAGGACAGTAACTATAAGTAATTTTATTTTGTTCTTTGGTTGCATCTAATTTTGAGGTAATGGGTGTTTTCCTCTTATTACCTCTAAGTTAGTACTACAATTTAACCTGTATTGATGTTACTTATGTGAATAGCGGGCCGTATTAAATTACCCCACTTTAATTCCAAAGTTCCTTATGCATGGGCTGCCCCAGAAGCATATGTAATTACTTAATTCTAAACCATGGTAGGTGATGCTTTTCTTTTTTTTTTTTTTTTTTTTTGAGACGGAGTCTCGCTCTGTCGCCCAGGCTGGAGTGCAGTGGCGCAATCTTGGCTCACTGCAAGCTCCGCCTCCCGGGTTCACGCCATTCTCAGCCTCTCCGAGTAGCTGGGACTACAGGCACCCGCCACCACGCCCGGCTAATTTTTTGTATTTTTAGTAGAGACGGAGTTTCACCGTGTTCTCGATCTCCTGACCTCGTGATCCGCCCACCTCGGCCTCCCAAAGTGCTGGGATTACAAGCGTGAACCACTGCGCCCGGCCAGGTGATGCTTTTCTAGTGACCATTTTTCTATTCTTCTGTGAGGAAAGGGCTAATATAGTACCTTAAATAGAACTGTCTCCATGGCAATGGACAGTCAGCTTTTGACTTTGAATCTCATGAAAAAAGAAAATTTAAAAAGCATTTTCATGGTCTAAAATAGCAATATGGCAAAAGTAAGGTATGAGAATATTTCCTGTCAGTTATTGCATGACTGGTTAAGGTAGCAGAACTTTATCTTTTTTTCTTTTTTCTTTTTTACATAGGACTTTTTATTTGAGTATTTTGAAATGTTACCGAATTCCTTCTCTGAATTAATGAATGATAATTATTATCTTCAGATTGATAGAGAACTTGAGAAGCTTAGATATAGGATTGGGTCCGTGCCTGAGAAAAAAAGAGTTGCCTAGCTCTGGCTGTAATTTTACTCTCATAAAGAATAAAAATACTGACTAAATTATGGGTCATTCATAATTACATTTAAACAGAACTATCTCATGGAACACTGGAAGCAATAACAAGATTAAAATAAAAGCTTAACAAATTATGCCAGTTTTTTTTTCAGCCAAATCCTACGATTTGGGGTCTACAGATCACTTATCCTATTTAAAAGACTCCACTGGCAGCCTGCCTCCCTTGTTCCCTTTTTGCATCCACACTTACTTAAAGGCAGAGCCCTTTGATTCTAGCTGCTTGTTCACCTAGCTTTCAGTAAAGGTCAGTGACAGTGCTGTATATTAGAAGCTAGAGAATAAGACCACATTGTCATCGGTAATCTTACTTTGTCTTTTTCCTTTCTATAGTTGTTTGCCCCTTGACTAAATCTTATCTCAGTATAGGGGTCATTTTCAATTGAATCAGCTGTCATCTTTAAAATATCATCAGTAAATGCTTAATACTCTGAGGTTACTGTTAATGAGGGAATTGGTTAAACAAATTATGTGACATAAATACAGTGGAATACTGGGCAACTGATCTATGTATGGAAGTGGACAGACATCCATAATATGTTATTGATTGGAAAAGACCAAGTTTTTTAAAATATTTTTTAGGAATATGAGGATTTTTGTTTTCATTTAAAAAAAGATAAATACAGAAGGAAGGAATCCAAAATTAACAGTATTAGTTTCTGGGTGGTAGGGTTACAGGAGATTATTTTTACCATCTACTTCTCTTCATTGTCCTTTGTTTTTAACAATAAACACATATTTTATAAAAATTTAAAAAGCTATTACTGTTTTGAAATAATAGAGAAGAACAGATAATTTAAGTGATGGATAGTACAGAGAGCAGATTCAAATGAGATGGCAAATTAAAGATGCATTGAGATAAAGACAAATGTTCACAGGTTTAATAGATATCCAAAGTAGCTATGGGTAAATCACCAAGGGAATAATAATGTGTGTGTAGGAGGCTAATGAGGACTCAGATGCATAGACATAGATAAATACAATCTGGAAATGAATGAAGGTACTGTGCCTATCTATAGCATATTTCTTTATGTTGTCATATCAATCATTCTCTTTAGGAATCTGATGTGCTTATTAATATTTCATCAGAATATTAGTTCTTTTCCTTAATTATGAATTCAAGAGATAGCTGCAATTGTATTGCTCTACTTTTATACCATATGGTAGATAATAAAACTGTATAAATTTCAGGAACTTAAATATATAATCTGAGCACTGTATGTTAATCTAGAGATATTATCTATTAGGAACTGAAATAGAAAAAGATAGCTACTTTATAAAATAATGTAATTTTAGGATTATTTAATTAATATGTATACTAGGATTTTGGAAGACTTAAAAAAGAGGTATGGGGTCTGTCCTAGGTTTTAGAGAGCTTACTGTGTGGTTAGAGAGAAAGATGTTTTCTAAATAACTATAAAGATAGCTAAAAATGGAAAACTATACCTTTTGACTTTTTGTAGAGGTTAATAGATTATTATGTATCTTCACTTGTGAAAGCATGGATAATGTTTCAATTAATTTAATACATTACTGTATGGAAAAGAAGTGTAGTTAAATATTAAATACTTGTTCTTATGTTTAAGGCTTAGGTATGTGGTTTCATTGGACTATTTTTAATGATTTTTTAAAATATATATTTTAATTCTCAAAAATGCAAAATGTGTTATAGATAACATTATAGAGTATCTATAACCAGTTATTTTATAAATGGGTGTTTTTTACTTAAGTGGCTTTACTTTCCAATTTTATTTTCCATTTCTAATAGGATGGGTCATTTGTTGAACAAAATATCGAATTAAGGACCTACTTTGAGCCAGTTGATAGTTTTCTAAACCCAGCCTATTGTGTAAATCTTTTCTTTAGCTTGTAAGGCAATTTCTAAACATGTTGTCTAGTTGTGTTATACTTAGGAACTCAGTATTGCATAATTCTAATAACAGCAGTTACTTTTTTTTTTTTTTGAGATGGAGTTTTGCTCTGTCACCCAAGCTGGAGTGCAGTGGCATGATCTCAGCTCACTGCAACCTCCGCCTCCCGGGTTCAAGCGATTCTCCTGCCTCAGCCTCCTGAGTAGCTGGGACTACAGGCGTGCACCACCATGCCCAGCTAATTTTTTTTTTTTTTTTTCCAGTAGAGATGGGGTTTCACCATATTGGCCAGGCTGGTCTCAAACTCCTGACCTCGTGACCCAACCGTCTTGGCCTCCCAGAGTGCTGGGATTACAGGCGTGAGCCTTTTATAGTTGTATAGATAATGTCACACTCTTAAGAGCTTTACAGATATTTATTCATATAATATTCTCACTGCCTATTTTAATAGCCTTCTATTCACCCACTGCTGTGGGAGGGACTGCCACTCTTGGGTCATGGGGGTGGCTGAACATATAATACCCAACACTGGACAGATGAGATCAACAGTGGTTTATTAGTCACATATACTCACAGTCCAGGGGAAAAGGACACTGTACACCATGCAGTGCACTTGGAAGTTGTATTCTGGAACAGAATGAACAACCAGGGGCAGTGAGAGACAGGCTTTCTGGAATGAAGAGGGTGAGATGCCCCAAGTTTCTACATGAAGCTATGATTGGTTTGTTTACATAATTGCATGAACTGGCAGTGAACTGAAACCTGCCACCTAGGAATAAGTGGGAATTACACCTGGTTCATTTGAGAAGGTGAGCTGTTTGACCAGAGGACCTTATGCCCATGAGCAAGGTGGGGAGGGGAGGGGAGGGGAACTTGCAATTAACATTTAAGGTCCTCCCAATTTTACCAGATGTCAAGGGATCATATAATATTGGACCTCAATTTTAGGCCTTATACCATACTTACCCTATGAGGGAGGTATGTGCTATTATCCTGATTTCATATATGAGATCATTAGGTACACAAGGTAACTTGTTTAAAACTATTAACAACCATTCCCCCGACTGTTTTCTTCTATGTTTGCTTTCCTTCAACCCAGATATTATAGAAATTCTTGATGTCCAGAAATAAAAGGAAAGCATATAGAAATGTGATGTTTTACCCCATTTCTAACTCAGAAATGAACTACCTTTACATTTTTATTATTAATTGCCAAAGTTTTTAATCCAAGTCCCCTGATGATTCTATTTCCATTTATTTGTCCACAAACTCTGATACAGGTAAATACATTTGCATGTCTTGATTGAGAGCTGATTGACGTAGTCTTTATAGAGAGAGGTAAGAGATTTGGTTTCCTCTTTAAGAGCTCTTAAAAGCAGAATGAATATTAAGATAATTTGGATTTTGCTACTGTTTGGAGGGAATGGTCTACTGATCATCATTTCTAAAGACCAGTGTTTCTGTGAGTAATTTTAACTATCTATGTTTCTTAAAAATGTATAAAAACTTTTTGGTCAATAGAAATTTTGCTGGTTTACTTGATTACAACTTTAGAATTTGCAAACTTGGTTTGTCATTATTGTTTTAACACATACTTTTCTATGCACCAGGAAGTAATTAATGATTATCTGGGATATTTATTATTCTTTTCCACTATAACTGTGTCAGAGCATCTTATCATTTCTCTTGATAAAGCTGGGTATCTTTTTCTCTGAATTTTTCACATAATGCAAGCGTAATTGTAAACTAGCTGCTTTTGTTTTTTCCTTTTTTTTAGTCTGGCCAAACCTTTGATATAAAGAAGAAGAATGTTTATAGAGTATTATTTATAATGAACTCTATGTCCTAATTAAAAGCAGATTTACCAAGTTTGGGTTTTTCTCATTCCCTTTATCTTGCCTGTGAACTTTGTCAAATTAACTTTTTAAAAATACAGACTGTTTATTAAAGAGTCTTGAATCTAGTATATTGGAATAATAAGTTTCTTTAGTCTTCCTTTCTGTTTTAATAAGAGCTATGCTTAAGTGATGTAGTGGTAGAATGCAAAATGCTCACGGTTCTGCTATAACACTTAATGCAAATTTGTTTTAATTGATGTATTAGGGAATGACTTGAGCATATCAGTGAATTTTGTGTATTAGGATACATACTTCAAACATCTACCCTCCACCTTAGTTCACCAGTGTGTTATGAGCTCCATCCATTCATATCTGGTGTTACATTGTTCCGTCTTATTTCAGATCATCCTTCTGCTGCTGCTTCATAACTTACAGGCTGTAGGCCTTGCAGTAACCACTTCATAAGCAATTTTCTTTTTCAAGGTAGAGTGCCATATACATATATGTTTTAATTATACTTTAAGTTCTGGGACACATTTGCAAGAAGAACGTGCAGGTTTGTTACATAGGTATATATGTGCCATGGTGGTTTGGTGCACCCATCAACCTGTCGTCTACATTAGGTATTTCTCCTAATGCTATCCCTCCCCTAACCCCCTACCCCGCAACAGGCTCCGGTGTATGATGTTCCCCTCCCTGTGTCCATGTGTTCTCATTGTTCAACTCCCACTTAGGAGCAAGAACATGTGGTATTTGGTTTTCTGATTCTGTGTTAGTTTGCTGAGAATGATGGTTTCCAGCTTCATCCATGTCCCTGCAAAGGGCATGAACTCATCCTTCTTTTTTTTTTTTTGTTTTTTTTTTTTGAGATGGAGTTTCACTCTTGTTGCCCAGGTTGGAGTGCAATGGTGTGATCTTGGCTCACTGCAACTTTCACCTCCTGGGATCAAGCGATTCTTCTGCCTCAGCCTCCTGAGTAGCTGAGACTACAGGTGCACACCACCACACCTGGCCGATTTTTGTATTTTTAGTAGAGACGGGGTTTCACCATGTTAGCCAGGCTGGTCTCAAACTTCTAACCTCAGGAGATCCACCCGCCTCGGCCTCCCAAAGTGCTGGGATTACAGGTGTGAGCCAGCATGCCTGGCCAAACATCCTTTTTTATGGCTGCATAGTATTCCATGGTGTATCTGTGCCACATTTTATTTATCCAGTCTATCATTGATAGGCATTTGGGTTGTTTCCAAGTCTTTGCTATTGTGAATAGTGCTGCAGTAAACATACATGTGCATGTGTCTTTAGAGTAGAATGATTTATAATCCTTTAGGTATATATCCAGTAATGGGATTGCTGGGTCAAATGGTATTTCTGGTTCTAGATCCTTGAGGAATCGCCACACTGTCTTCCACAATAGTTGAACTAATTTACACTCCCACCAACAATGTAAAAGCATTCCTATTTTCTCCACATCCTTTCCAGCGTCTGTTGTTTCCTGACTTTTTAAGGATCGCCATTCTAACTGGGGTTAGGTGGTATCTCATTGTGTTTTTGATTTGCATTTCTGTAATGACCAGTGATGATGAGCCTTTTTTTCGTATGTTTGTTGACCACATAAATGTCTTCTTTTGAGAAGTGTCTGTTCATATCCTTTGCTCACTTCTTGATGAGGTTGTTTTTTTCTTGTACATTTGTTTAAGTTCCTTGTAGATTCTGGATATTAGTCCTTTGTCAGATGGATAGATTGTAAAAATTTTCTCCCATTCTGTAGATTGCCTGTTCACTCTGATGGTCGTTTCTTTTGCTGTGCAGAAGCTCTTTAGTTTAATTAGATCCCATTTGTCTATTTTGGCTTTTGTTGCCATTGCTTTTGGTGTTTTAGTCATGAAGTCTTTGCCCGTGCCTATGTCCTGAATGGTATTGCCTACCTTTTCTTCTAGGGTTTTTATGGTTTTATGTCTTATGTTTAAGTCCTTAATCTACCTTGAATTAATTTTTGTATAAGGTATAAGGAAGGGGTCCAGTTTCAGTTTTCTGCATATGGCTAGCCAGTTTTCCCAATGCCATTTATTAAATAGGGAATCCTTTCCTCATTGCTTGTTTTTGTCAGGTTTGTCAAAGATTAGGTGATTGTAGATGTGTGGCGTTATTTCTGAGGCCTCTGTTCTGTTCCATTGGTCTATATATCTGTTTTAGTACCAGTGCAATGCTGTTTTGGTTACTGTAGCCTTGTTGTATAGTTTGAAGCCAGGTAGCGTGATGCCTCCAGCTTTGCTCTTTTTGCTTAGGATTGTCTTGGCTATATGAGGGCTTTTCTTGGTTCCATATGAAATTTAAAGTAGTTTTTTTCAATTCTGTGAAGAAAGGCAGTGGTAGCCATTTAAGTGAGGAATTACTACCTACCAGCCAACCCATATGCTCTGTGTTATAAACACATTTGGCACACTGATGATCATGCAGCTCTTCTTTTAGAAGAAAAAAATGTATTTTTTGGAGATTACATTCTTGGGAAGGAACAGCTGTATTTGAAGTCCTGTCATGATTATATGAACTCTCTACAAAACAGTTACGTAAAGTTAAACCTCACTAATATATACAGGCCCAGTAATACTTCATGCTGGAGCTAAAATTATTTAATATATTTTTAAAATAAAAATATGTGAGGACAAGTCCATATGTTATTTTGTGAGGACTTTCAAAAGTTATTCATACTACTAGATTATAAAGGTTATTAATCATATAAAGATTATTTAAAAGACTACTCTCACCATTTACATAAAATACCTTAACATAATACCTTGATTCATTTTTTTTAACAAACTAAGGAAAGAAGAAAATCATTGAATACCATAAATCCTGACAATAAATAGATAATTATTATTATTATTATTTTAGAGTATGGTATGCTTTGTTCACTGGATCATTTATGAAGAACATAAATTGGCTGGGCGTGTTGGCTCATGGCTATAATCCCAGCACTTTGGGAGGCCCAGGCAGGCGGATCACTTGAACTCTTGAGTTCGAGACCAGCCTGGGCAACATGATGAAACCCAGTCTCTACAAACAAAACAAAACAAAACATATAGTATAGAACATTGAAGAGAATTTTAGACATATTTAAAATTACAGTTCTTCTGCTATTAAATTATGTAAATTATATTATATTATATGATACATATCTACAATAGACCTTTTTCTAATCTTGGTTTTAAAACATTTTACCAAAAATCCAGAACGTATCAGTTTATTAATAGGTTAAGTAAAATTATTTTTAAAATAAGAAAACATTTTTTAAACTAGCAAAATAATGGGAAAGTAATTTTAAAGCATTTAGCTCATTTTCTTTATGAAAACTTTCTACCAGCATTTAGAATCTTTCACAGCATTCTGTATAACCATAGAATGTTAATGCAAAAAGGCCTCATGGAATGTCTCTCATTTTTTAAATGTGAAAATTAATTCCTTGAAAGATGAACAAAGCACTGATCCTTTCAGTGCTAAGAAGGGAAAATAACTCAGGTTTTAGTACCTTTTTCATTTTATCACCTTACCTCTAGCATTCAGTTATATATTACTTTGTTTATTACTCTTTGGGTGTCTATATCTAATTTTACCAAGTAGTTTGTAAACCCGTTTAGGCAGTTTTTATACTTTCTGTTCTTAAAAGAGCTATTACGTGAGCTGCTTAACAATGAATTTAGTTGGTACATACTGATTGGTTGGTTGATTTCTTTGATTTGAAAGTGTTTTAAACTTAGAATGCCTAGTGCAGGCCTCTGGTGTTTACTGATGGCCTTTCAGTGCTTAAAAAGTAGTAATGTTGGCGGGGCGTGGTGGCTCATGCCTGTAATCCCAACACTTTGGGAGGCTGAGGCAGGTGGATCACAAGGTCAGGAGTTCAAGACTAGCCTGGCCAAGATGGTGAAACCCTGTCTCTACTAGAAATACAAAAAAATGCCTCTGTAGTCCCAGCTACTCAGGAGGCTGAGGCAGAAGAAACGCTTGAACCCGGGAGGTGGAGGTTACAGTGAGCTGAGATCATGCCACTGTACTTCAGCCTGGGCAACAGAGCAAGATTCCGTCTAAAAAATAATAGTAATGTTTAGGTGATATGAATGACTGTTTATTTTGAGTTAACTGAAAAACTACTGATTTAGTACACTAACACTGAAACCTTAAGTACAGGCTAAGGATAACAAATCCTGTTATCCTTAGTTAAGTTACTTTAAAAAGAGGCTGGGCGCGGTGGCTCACGCCTGTAATCCCAGCACTTTGGGAGGCCGAGGCAGGTGGATCATGAGGTCGGGAGATCGAGACCATCCTGGCTAACTCAGTGAAACCCCGTCTCTACTAAAAATACAAAAAATTAGCCGGGCGAGGTGGCAGGCGCCTGTAGTCCCAGCTACTCGGGAGGCTGAGGCAGGAGAATGGCCTGAACCCGGGAGGCAGAGCTTGCAGTGAGCCGAGATCGCACCACTGCACTCCAGCCTGGGCGACAGAGCCAGACTCCATCTCAAAAAAAAAAAAAAAAAAAAAAAAAAAAAAAAAGATAAAGAACAGAAAAGGGCCTGAATAGCATCTGTATGCAAACTAATCTGGAAAATGGGAGGAGATATCAGGAGAATGACAAATTAAAGGAAGTCTTTGTGATTATTAGAAGATAATTACTTTCACAGATCTCAATTATAGCATAATTATAGCTTTTTCTTTCTATCAAAAACTGCACTCTGAGAATTTTCTTGCCAAAACAGGAATTGAGAAACTTTGGATGTTGTGAAGTAACTCTATTAAATTATAAGAGTGTGTGTGTGTGTGTGTGTGTGTGTGTGTATTTTAGTACTGGCATAAATCCAGGATGCCAAAAAACCTTTTAAGGTGGTTATTGTTAGATATTAGAAAAATAGTTTCTAATATCATTAAATGTATAATAAGCTGAGTAATATATAGAAATAGTATGTTATCAAGCAACATTTATTGGGCACCTGATTTGAATTAGTCATTAAGATAGAACACTTCTTTTATAATTAAATTAGTGAAAGAGAAGATAAACACTTTTATATAAAAGGTATATAAAAGAGGTTTATCTTCTCTTTCACAAAATGATACCAGGCATCATATAAATGGGAATCTGGAAGACGGGAAAACTCGCTGTGGGTTTGAATGAGTCAAAATATACAGAATTTAGGAACTGTGTTGAGGCTTATGTGAAGTAAAGTGTTCATATAAGGGAACACTTGGAAAACAAAAGTTGAAAAGTTAGGTTGGGGCCAGAACGTTGGAGATCTTGCCTTTCTTCCTCTGCTGTCCTTCCCCCAACTCCACCTCCTCAATAAGCTAAGGATAAAATGATAGGCTAAACTGAGGTAGTAGTAGTAGAAATGGAAAGCAAATTAGAGTCACTGAGAAGTTTGTGAACAGGTGGTGAGATAACCTAGTATAAAGTTGTTATTAAATATTAGAGTGTAATGTATAATAAAAGTTTGGGTCTTTAAATGCAAATTAAAATAATGAAACACTTGATTCTTGACAGTGCTTTCATCTCCTTGAAACCCATATCCTTCCACATTACTGTCTTATAAGCATAATCCCTGGATTGCTAGTATCAACCTAAATCTAAGCTGCCTTATTGTGTGGATTTCTTTTATATCAGTTGGTGTCACCATTATTCATCCATCGAGTCATCTAATTCAGAATTCTATGAGGAATCCTAGACTTCTCTCACTATTTTACCCTGATATTCCATTAGTCACTCAATTCTATTTAGTCTCCTAACTAGCTGTCAATATAATTCCTTTTCCTTAATCTATACTGCTTAATTAACCCAAATCGTCTCTTTCCTACATAATATAGTAGCCTACTAATAGCTCATATTTCCCCCAGCCTCCCCCACCCCACTCGACTTTCTAATGGATGTCAGAAATATTTTCTTAAAAGACAAATATAATTATTTTACTATTGCCCATTGTTTATATAATATCAAAGCTCTTTACTCTGACATTCGTGATGTGACTCTTGCCTATGTCTCTAGCCTTATTCCCTGAAAAAGTTTCAGGAATCATGTAGAACAACATAGTTCCCTCGATGTGTCATGTCTTTGTATTTTATATTTCTTTTTCCTGGTGGTGTTGTATCCACATAGACTTAACTATCCTTTTCTAGGTATCCCGACAAATTTCTACTCCTTCCCAAGATTAATCTCATCTGGAAGGCTGTTTTAGTCCATACTCTTGCAGGCAGAGTGAGGCTCTCCTGTTTTGGTTACTCCCATTATAGCTCCTAACATACATTGTAATTGTGCATCCATACTTATTTACCAGGCATTTCCTTGAAGTCAGCCCTTGTGCTTCATTTATCTTTGTATTTTCAAGTACTTAGTTCAAGACTTTCCAGAAAATGAGCTTGTCTTAGTCCATGCAGGCTGCTATAACAAAAACCAAAGATTGGGTGGCAGAAACAATGAATATTTATTTCTCACGGTTCCGCAAGCTGAGAAGTCCCAGATCAGAGTGCCAGCAAATTGTGTCTAATGAATGTCTGCTTCCTAGTTCATAGGCAGCTGTCTGCACTGTGTCCTCAACAGGGCAGAAGAGGGCCAGGGAGCTCTTGGGGTCTCTTTTATAAAGGGCACTAATCCCATTCATGAAGATTCTACTCTTATGACCTAATTACCTTCCAAAGGCCCCACCTCCTAATACAATCACATTGGGGGTTAGGATTTCAACATACGAATTTTGAGGGGTAGACAGGAACATTCAGTACATAACAGAGTTTTAAGAAAATAGTCAAATGAATTAATAATTCTTCTTTTTAAAAGTTACAGTGTTTAATTTCAATCTTAGTAAGGTTTATTAATATTTATTTTTCATTAACTTGTATTATAAATTATAAAAACTTTGTTGTCATAATTGTCATTTATTTAAATGCCTATTTATCTCAGGTACCTTGCTAGTCACTTAAAAAATTATACAAATTTCAAGCAATGCAAAAGCAGAAAAAATAGTGTAATGAAGCTTCATAAACCCATGACCAAATTTAATATTGGGAAGATTTTGTCACTCTTAACTTCATCAATCCTGTGTTGCTATTATTGCTGCTGAAATAATTAAATCTCAAAACTCATTTTCTTCTACCTGCTGTATACTTTAGTATATATTTCTAAAATATAAGGACACATTCTTATATAACTGCAGTACCTCCTAACTTTTTGAATTTGCAGCAAGGGGGTCAGCTATCAGCAGGATTCAGTTGTACTGGATGAGGATGTCTTTGATCTGCTTCTTGGAAGCCTCATTTACATATTTCTGGCAATAGGCTACCAGGGATTTGGAGACATACTGCTGGATAGCACAAATCTGAGCCACATGACCGCTACTCTTCACATGGACACAGATGTCCATACGAGCAAACCACTCCTTGCCCAGAAGCAGAGGGGTCAATAGTTTTTAAGACTATAAAGAGGTCCTGACATCAAGACGTTTGTGAACTGTTTACTTAAATGAGCATAGGAATGGTTTTAATTCTGATTACAGTAGGTTTTAAGTTTACCTGTGTATCTTAAAGCACAATCTTGTACTTTTCTGCTTATAGACTTGGGGATTGACAAAATAAAGCAGAAATGATGTCTTCGTGCGTTTACTGTACAGATCAGATCTGTTCATTCTATTCCAGGTAAAAATGAAAATGTGACTGCTCCTTTTAAAACTAGGAATAAAGACTTCTGTTCTTTTAAGTTTTATTAAAACTGAAGTTTAATGTAATTCAAAGTAAAATCAAATATACTTGAATTTACACAGTTGTGATCCTGGGAGGCTGTGTGAAAGGTACTTTCTCAGTTTAAATGAGAACATGAGTTATTATTATTTCTGACTCAGTGCGTAAAGAAGTACTGGTTTCCATATGGCTAAATGCTTATAATTTGTTTTGTAAATCTCTAGAAATCAAATGCATTTAATATATTTCCCTGATTCCTCTAAGCTGAGCAAGTGACTTGTATTTTATCATTGTGTTTTGAAAAATCTGAAAACCATCCTGTCATTCTGTTCCATTGGAATAACCTAAAGCCTTTTGATTTTATAATACTGTAGTCAAGCTGGTAGATGCTGAATATGGAAGCTTGATTTAAAACTCCACTTTTCCCTCAGACACCAAGATAACTACATTCACAGCATATTTTTGTTTCTCCAAAAGTACTAGTAACTATTAACCATCTACTGAGTAATATTAGAATGTTATATAACTATAATTGTCTCTAATGGGAACTTTACTTTCTAAAACTTCCAATTTTAATTTCTTTTCATCTAATTGAGACATTATTTTAATAGGTAAAGCTTTCTAAAATTCAAGGTGAAGTTTTGTTGTTACACAATACAGAAACTTTTAAAAAATTATTCATATAGAAAGACCTTCTTAATACTTTTTTGGGACCAGATCTTATAATTAGTGGTAGAAAAGCATGCTGGCTTTATGTTAATAAGGAAGCAATGAGTTAAGTGCTTATTATGGACTTGCATTATCTCAGCTACTAAGATTTATAGTTCTCTCCTCATTTTCTTGTGCTTTAGCTCAAAATTTTACTAGCATATTCAACAGCTATATTTTGTAGCTCTATAGCTCTATAAAAAGTGTTCAACACTTAAAAGCTTATACAGGAGGCTTTGTTGCCCAAGATTAGTGTCACAGCATGGAATATTACTGATTTTTAAGAAAGTGGTACAAATTATGGGAAATTGTAGATACTATTTGTTTTAATAACTAAGAAAATAAACAAATAGGCATCCAGAGGGCACATGGAAGATAGTAAGTAGATTGATGTTTAGGACTGTGTTTTATATATTGGTTTAACTTATGGGTATTTCTAATAAGAATACAGAGAACATTAATTTCCTTAAATCCACAGGATGTTCTTGTTCTGTTCAAGGAGGAGAAATGGATGAAAGAGCCTACAGCCAGACTCCTATCTCCTTAATTCAATTCAAAAAATATATGAGAATCTATTATTTTCACTTTGCTGAGCTGTAATACTACAGATATTGTGTTAGAAATTGATTATACTCTTCAAGGAGCTTATAGTCTGAAAGGAGCAATAAGATAATGATATATGTTAATAGCTGTAAGAGAGGGAAACAATATAACTGAACCTTAAGAAAAATAAATTTAAAGCTTTCATAGGAAAGCTTAGGAGTTGGCAGGAGAGAAGGAAGACCAAAGGAGTTGGTATTTGAGACAGGGCTTAAAGGAAGTATGGATAGCATTTCAATAGAGAGAAAAAGGGAAGGCAGATCCTCAGGAATACACCGGTTCAAATATATCTAAATTCCACACAGCACAGAAAAGACAAGTCATTTTAAAACTACCAATTACCTTTTAAATTTACAGGTAACTGTAGCTTTGATTTACATCACTCTGTGGCATTACATGGAAAGTGGAAAAAGTGTATTCTTTGTCACTTGCCTCTGGGTGACACTGGACATGAATGTGATTTTAGATTTATTTCCAGTTTAAAGGACTAACTAGTAGTATAGTGCTAATGGTGTAGCTTAAAGACTGTCCTACAGCATTTGTTCTTAATTATTTCTACCTTTGTAGATTTGTATAATTCTGGGGTCATACAGGGTTCTAGAGCTACCTTGAAGTGGTCCTTTTGTTTTTAGAAGCTTGTCATTCCATAGTCAGTGTATAAATATAACAACTTGTTTGCACTTTGAACAAATTCACTACGTGTTCTGATGAGTAAAAATTAAGCGATTTTGTTACTAGCCAAGCAAAAGCTTATTTGGAAACTCAGTTATACTGCACTGCAAATTAAACTCATTAGCTGCCCTTTGCTATATGGATATACATTTTTAATTCTTCATTCATTTTAATTCTTTCAGTGCTGGAATGAATCCATTCATCTTTAAATACCTAACTGCTTCTACTACAATGAGTACTACTGCCAGTTTCCACTAATAATAGCAGTACTCATGGCTGCCATTTCCAGAGTACTCACTAGGTGAGCTTGTGTAGCTTTGGGCTCACAGTTAGTAAAACAAGTAAAATTTATGTAATGGTTCTTACCAAATGGCACACCAAGTTTTTTTTTTTAAATGAAAGTTACTTAATCATAATATCTCGTATTATTTCTTAGAACTCATTCTTTTGGAAAAGTGAAATAGAAAAACATAGTGCTATGCAAATGACCGTTATTACATAAAGCTGTAAAAACTAGACCAGAAGTTTACCTCACATGTACACCATTCTAAGGTTGAAGTAGTCAAAGATGAACAAGGTACTGACCGACCGGCCTACAAGGAACTGATGATTCAGTAGAGAGAGAGGAGGTAAAGAAATTGCTATAATACAGTTGATAACTCTAGTACTTTTGAGTGGAAATGTTTTGAGAGTTCAAGTTAAAAATCGAATTTCGTATGTGTTGTTGAAGAAGGCTAGATTTCACACTATTAGTAACAAGATCTTTCCTATGTTCCTCAAATGACTCTATCCAGAGGTAAAACTGTTGCAGGAAGGACTTGATAGCCTTGGTTTTAATAGCTCAGTTAAAAGGAGTTCGCTGTTAAAGTCTCAGGCCCTTAGGATTAGATGAGGTTCCCCATTATGAAGGAGAATTTTGAGTGCTCTTTGGAGTGTCAGTGAATTTCTGACACCCCGGTAATATCTGCTGGGCTTCTGATCCTCAGTGGTTCCTTGAACCACTCTAGCTTCAAGTAAGAGAAGAGATGCTGGTGTAATTTAAAACATTCTTACCCCTGGTGCCATTGCCATTTTCTGCTTTTAGATCTTTTCTTATGGAATAATCTTGGATCTCAGTTATTATAATCTGGTGAACATCAATACATATTTTAATATGGTATAGAAGTCACATTTTTTAAAAATATCTTTTGGATTTTTCTTTTAGAGATAGTGAGAACCGAATTTATGTTCCAGTTAGTGACTGGGCTTTAAAGTTAAGTTTACTGTAAAAGTACCAATCCGTTATAATTCATTTAAAACCCATTGTTTTCTCACCTACGGTTACATCAGCATTATTTCGTAGCATAGAGCTGCCTGTTTATACCTACTTTTTTGTCGTTGTCATTGTTGCAGTGTTTCTGCCAAAATGGAACATCTATAACAATAAAAGGAGGATCAAAAACTGAATTTACCATTTGTATAGACCATTTCAATTGGCTTTCTTACATTCGTACCTAAAAATTTTGTTTGGGGCATGTGTTTTGCATTTAAGACATTTTGTCATTGTAGTGTATTAAAGAATGTTGGCATTATTAAATTATCTTCTAAGGATATCTTTAAAAATTGTAGGGTTAGTGTTCTCTATGGAGTCAAATTTTACTTTACCAGAATTTTTTATATGTTGAACAGATTTTCCTTAAAAAAAGATCCTTAAGTGTTTCTATGTAAATTAATTACACATTTTGCTCCCTTACAGAGGTAAATTATAAGCAACATTTACATTTTAGTGGATGGAAATGTATGATTTTGCTTTTCCACTTTTAATAAAATACACTGAAAAATAAGTGAAAATTAATTTTAATAATTTATTTTAAAGCATTTAATAGCTTAAAGTGCAGCAATTAATTTTCTTTGGAAGCCAGTCTTTTTGGAAGTAATTTGCTGATTACTCCTAAAGACTCACAATTTAAAGAGTTTCTAACTTCCAAATACAAGTATCTTAATTTTCTATTGGGATCAATTTATATCCTTTAAAGGGATCTAATAAATTGCTTAGCTGTTAAGTGTCAAAATAAGTGATTTTCTAAATATAATTCATCCTCATCCTTTCAGTGTTTTGTTTTCCAGCAGATAATTACTTAATAGGCATAATCTCAACTGATGAATTTCAAGCGTAACTTTTTTCAGCTATAATGAGGTATCTGTAAAAATAAATTTTCCTAATGGTAACATTCTTGAGATTATAAACCTTACAAAATAATCTCTTAGAGCACATACAAGTGACACATAGAAAGTGTGAGTTCCTATTTTATAACTAGTTTTTTCTTGATTAAAATTATAGGATTTCATGAAAAATAGCTAATTCTGAAAACAAATCACGATAAAGTTATTACTGTTTAAAATTTCTTAAGTACTTTTATATTCTTTTTTAAAAACTCAAGTAAACATTTTAGAGAATTTCTTTCATTCTTTTTAGTTAGTGATTTCAAAGTTGTCATCAAATTAAGACTGAAGAATGGTATCTCTCAACTTTTCTGTTATTAAGATTAATTGGTTGGTTTTATTGGGTTTTTCAGTTTTAACATTCAAATCAATCTTTTATTTCTATGAAAGTACTTTAGTACATGTTTATTATGCTATGTTTATTCCTGATTTTGTAGCCATTTTATATCTTTGCATTATCCTAGCAGCTGAACAATATTACAAAGCAACACTATAACATAGAACTTTTGGCAATGGTAGAAATAGCCTAGATTTGCACTATCCTGAATGGTATCCACTAGCCACACGTGGCTGTTAAACACTTGACATGTAGCTAGTGCAATTGAACTCTAAATTCTTAACTTTATTTAATGTTAATCAGCTTAAATTTAAATAGGCACTTGTGACTAGTGAAGTGAAAGAAATGCAAGGACTTGTTTTGGTTTTTCATGGAAAGAAATAAGATTTATTATTTAAAAGCCACTGTATAAGATTCACTAGATCTTTGACTAACTGATCAAACTCATTTATTCCCAAAAATAAGAGAGTAGCTTTAGCTTAAATACTTAGAGAAAAACATAGCAATATTATTCCTCAAAATTAGTGCAGCCACTGCATATTTTCACTCATAGCATAGAGCAATCCTTGAATTTTTCTAATCAAGTAGCATCTGTTGAGAAAATATAGCTGTTTTAGTTTTGGGTTCATTTTTTTGACATTGAGGAAAATAAGCAGAAGAAAAATAAAAATATTTTATTTTATATTATGCTTTGTGGGTTTTACATTTTTATGTGGTATATTCTCAAAGCTTCCCAATAATGGGGAAAGCTACAGTCTAGAATTGATATTATTCTCACTTGTGAGGGGAAAAGGTTTCTTGGCATGAGAGAAATCTTACAACTGAGTAGGGGGTGTGGAAAGGATGACTTAAAGATTTAGTTGGTAAAAGACAGTTATAGGATTTAGCAACCATTTGAATGCAGGCCCCTAGGATAAAGAGTCAAAGATAACTGTGAATCTGAGCCAGAGTTGCTGGTATGTATGGTGATTTTATAACCCACAGAGGAAAGTGAGGAGGAACAGCTGGTTTGAGATAGAAGATTCGTCTTAAACATGTTGATTTTAAGGTGCTAATGTTGCATCCACGTTATGTCACGAAATACCCAAAGCCAGACTGGAGGGCAGAGAAGAGCTAGCGAGTTCTCTAGATAAAAAAGATTCAGGAGGCAGTTCCATGGGTTGCTCATTTTCATATCATATGCCCTTATTTTATCATTCATCTGCTCCATTGTCTTCCCTACAATATAGTCACCATAACGAATTTGAGTAGAATTTTGTTTTGTGTAAAGAATATGGTAGCCATAGAAGAGAACACTGACTTGAAAGAATCAATATTTGTAAGGAAGGAGTTGCAAAGAACATCTAGGAAACATAAAAGTAAATGATCAAAGAAGTTATTGGGTTGGGTGGTAAAGTGTTATGGAAGCTCAGCAACTCGGGAGGCTGAGGCAGGATAATCACTTGAGCCCGGGAGGTAGAGGTTGCGGTGAGCCGAGATTGTGCCATTGCACTGCAGCCTGGGCAACAAGAGCGAAACTCTGTCTCAAAAAAAAAAAAAAGAAAAGAAAAGGAAGCCCAAAAAGGAGAGAGTTGCCCAGAAGGAGATAGATTTGACTTGTGCAAAGAGGTAAGAAAGCAGGGGATTACATAGGGAGAATCTCAGCTGTGATCTAAAGACTGTGTTTACATAAAAAGCAAAAGGTAGAATGGTGGTTCCTAGACCTAGGGGTAGGGAGAAATGGGAGTTGCTGTTCAATGGGAATAAAATTTCAGTTATGCAAGATGAAAAAGTCCTAGACCTCTTCTGTACAACAGCGTGCATATAGTTAACAATACTGGGGTTGTACACTTAATTTAAAAGGGTAAACCTTGGGTGTTATTTATTTATTTATTTATTTATTACCACAAGAAAGAAAGAAGGAAGGAAAGTGAGTGTGCCCTTGATACTTTTCTGGGGACTGTAATGTAAGCAGAAATTGAGACAAGGGTCCTTGGAACTGGCTGATAGTTTTTTGTCTTCCTAATTTGCCCAAAAAGGACAAATAGGTTGATTGGTTCAGAGAATTTCTGCAATTACACTAAAATGCTTGGTTCTGGGATTGAGTAGGTTTGACCATCAAATGAATAACTCTGCAGAGCAGTCATTTAACATTTCAAAAAGTTATAAAAATGTCTGAAAATACAACTTTAAAAAAGCAAAACCAAATGAGTCCAGAGCAGCATTGTCCAGTAGAACTGTCTTCAGCGGAAGATGGAAATGTCTGCACTGTCCTGTAGAGTACACGTGGTCCTATGTGGCTGCTGAGCACCTCAAATGTGGTTAATGTGGCTGAGAAACTGTGTTTTTTAACTTTATTTAATTTTAATTCATTTAAATTTAGCCATATGTGGCTGATGCTTACCATGTTGGGGAAGTAGGTCTAGGGACTTTAGAAAAGTTAGTATGAGTGAAGTAGGAACTTGGTCCTTGGACATTTGGGGTTTGAAAGAAAGGTGGAGGAAAGGCATTATAATTTGACCAGAACTCTAGCTTATGGTCTTATCTTAAAAAAAAAATCAATCTTTTGGATATAGTCCTATCCTATTTCTTTTGTATTTGATCTTACTGACTTTAAAAGCATGCAGAGATAGAAAAGTGGGTGGAAACAAATTTTCAGAATGAAATGTGTTTAGAGTAGAATTTATGAACTGCTTTGATCATTTTTAAAATTGTATTTCACCTTCCTATGAATAGACAGAGCAGCCAACTGAGACAATACAGTAGTAGAGTCCTTGCCAGAAAAGATTCTCCTTATGCAGAAGCAGAAACTAGGCTGATCATTTCAAAAATGGCAACATTAAAAAATATAATTGAGGAAGAATACATGATGTTAAAACTTAAAAATTGTGTTAGTTTTCTTTTATGTTCGGTATATAAACAAATATTTTAGGTCAGGCCATATTTTATCTCTCCTGGACTATTACCAGAGCTTCCCAGCTGGGATTTTTCCCTCTCAGGCCCAGGGGCTACATCACCCTCAACACTATTAAAAACACAGATCTGATCCACATCTCTGCTTAAGAGCTTTTTACTACAAATAAGCATACAATAAAATGCTTCGAACACGTTTTTGAATGCTGCTTTTTACTTTTAAAATTAGTGAGTTAAGTGGACATTTTCTCAGCCGATGAAAATAAAATTGGTAAGACATTTTTGTTAGCATATTGGCAGTAAGCAACAAGAAGTTTAAAGATATTTATAACCCAAACCATAGTAAGTCCACTTCTGGGAATCTTCCTAAAGAAACTATCGTAAACACAACAAAATATGTCCCAAGTCTCTTTATATGAAGGTGTTCATCACAGGATTACTTATAATAGTGAAAACTGTATATAACTAAAATGTTCAACAGTAGGCAAATGACTTAAATAAATGATAATTGCTAAAATGATGTCTTCTTTCATCACTTTTTGTATGCATCTGCTATATGTCATATGCCATAGCTGGTTGTATGCATTCTGCCAATCTAGTTCTTATTTGTGTCCTCACTGCCTAACACATTGTAGATGCTCAATTAATGTTTGCTAAATAAATGAAGAAATCAGTGTTGACACAAATGAAATTGAGTTCAAGTTGCTTCTTTTCAATTGCTAAACACTAAGAGATGTTATATTCATGTAAGTGCAGTACCTTTCAGTTCCATTTATAATGAAAATGTTTTTTCAGATTTAAATCTCTCCTGTTTCGGAAAATATTTAAAGTAATAATATCAAACATTTAAAGGTGAATTTAGTTGCTAACTGTATCAAATTGTGATTTTTATCAACAAATTTAATAAATCATTTTTTGTTTCCAAAATCCCATTGTCCATCTTAACGTGAAAGAGTTTATATTTTGCTCCCTCTACATGTTCTCTAAATTTTATGTATTTTTTATTATTTAAAGATTTTGATTTATCTCCCTGTTGAAATTTTTTTCCTCAAACCTCATAATCATAATTTTTCCTCATAATCAGTTTTTCCAGCTGCTTTGTTCATTTGAAATGAATAGTCGTCCAGAAAATTGCTTTTCATATACTACTTCATTAAGTTTTTTGTTGTGGTGGTTTTGTGAGATGAGGTCTCACTCTGTCACCCGGGCTGGAGTGCAGTGGTGCAATCATAGCTTACTTTAACCTTGTAGTTCATTGAGTTATACAGAGAGTGTTCGAAATTTTTTTTTCTATCTTATCGAGGCTAGCAAAAGGGAGAAACCTGTTATTTTCCTTTAAATTATCTTTCTGGGTAAGTCTAGATTTGGTTGACATAGACAAGAAATACCAATATTGGAATCCTGACTTCATCCTCTTAACATTCAGTCCTCCAGTGTACTTGACCAGGAGATTGAGGCCTTTGTCATCATTTTGTAAATATAACCTAGATGCCTAGTTATTTCTGAAACTTTACCAGGTTAAGAGTATTATTGTTTAATATATTTATTTCAATAAAACTCCCAAAATTGATGAAGATTGTGTGCAAAGCTCATGAGGGCAGAGAGCATATCTGTTTTCCTCACCCTGTATCCTCAAAGTCTATCACAGTATCTGATTAGGCGCTCAAAAAAATCATGTTAAATGCCTGACTGCCTACTTTCACCAATTTGTTTTGTAACTGGTTCCTAACGAAGTAAAGGATTTAAGAGATTTAAATAACTATTTTGTGTTTGATAGGCTGTTTGATTGTAAAGACCAAAAAAGACTCAGGTTACCTAGTAATGGGGGGAGAAAGGGAGGGTGAGAAGAAGGGCCCTATTCTCTGATTGGAATTTTTATGGCTTATATCGCACTTAAATGAGGATACTAAAATATTTTTCAATTTAAAAAAGTTAACAAATTTTTAAAAACTTAAAAAAAATCAGCATTCAGACATACCATTGGCAATCTGTCATTTATTAATACCACCAATAGAATAGCAAGTGGAACAATAAGAATTACTATATTCCCCATTCTTTATATTGAACTAACCTCTCCTTCTCTAATTTTTACATTTTTCTTAAAGTTTCAAAACTTCATATTAGATATGCTTATTGCTGTTTTAGGGGAAAAAAGCAGACTGGGTAATTGCTTTGAAGGGTTGTTATGTAATCCTCTTTGAATTTAACCTTTTATTTAGTTTTCAAATTGATGTCTAACAGTATACTACTATAAAACACTATTTTATTATGGAGGTTAATGGTTTTCAGGCATGTCAGATATGGGCTTAAAGTTTATGGTGTAGACTGTGACTAAGGGATATGACATTTTGAGGAGGCTGTGCTGCACTTAGCACTGTGGTAGGTGTTTGCCCCATTATCTTATCCATACAGTGGCCCTATGGGTTTTCTTTGATCTGAGACCCAACACTTATTCTGGTCTCACATAATTTAATTTAATTATTTATTCTCTTTATTTTAGTACCTTAGCAATAAATGTGCACAAATTTAACATTTCTTAGAAAGTCATCATTAATACATAAAACTTTTCTTTTAAAAATAGGATAAAAGAATCAGAGTGTCTCAACCCTTGACAAGAGGACCAAGTGCCTTTATTCCAGAGAAGGAAGTAAGTTTATCTGTCTTAAAATATAAAAAGTAAGATTTAAAAATAACTGTATCAAAGAATATCTCTTGCTAATATGAAAGTAGGAATGAATTTTGCTCTTGAGTTTCTTGTTCACATGTCAGAAAACCATGGAGATACTTTCTTTTCAGCTTCACAAATATTTACAGAGCGCTGATTATTGTCTTAAAAGAAGGGACTAGTAGAAATAGAATAATACCAGATCATTGCCATAGTCAACAGTTCTTTAATCATCAGACCACCTTTTTAGTGACCTTCCCACCTAAGTGCAAATCCAAAGTGACAGTAACATTTCGGGAGCTCAGTGACAATAGCTGATCTGGGTGAGGACGATGCACCATGCACTGGTGAAGCTGTCCTGCTTATGCCTGTTTTCCTCAGATAGCTTGGGGCTGCTCTAAATTGCCTACTACATGTAAAGACTTCCTGAAGCATAGTCATTTTTCACAGTATATATTTGAGGATAATCTGGTTTTTAGGATCTATTGCATCATATGAATCTATTAATATATCTTAGGCATCCAGTTAGAAGAAACTTATGCTGGGGAAAGCAAAACAAAAATAACAAATATTCTATTTCTAATTATATGTGGTTCATCTGGATCCCATTATATTTTTAACTATCTTGGTCCCTGTAGTTGACAAAATGGTGGGGAAGTGAGCAAATCAAAGTATACTTGGCTCCATAATGAGTGACACCATCGTAGTTAACATTTCCTCACAATTTATACTTTTCAAACATTATGTTTCCTTTGGGATTAAATTTCCCTAAGTCAGTAGTGCCTTTGTATAATGTGTACTAATTTTTCAGACTGCGAAGCCAGCTCTGAAGAGTAAACAGTTTCTTAATAGCAGTGTGGATGTTTGGAAAGACCATTAGTCTAGTCTTTAGGGGATCTGGATTCTAGACCAGACTGCTATTAATAAAGTGCATGAGCTTGAATTTAATCTTAAATCTGTTTCCTTATCTCTAAAATAAGTCTAGAACTCCAATTCTGAAATACAAATAAACAAGGAACCACTCTTAGAATTATGCATCTCATGTCCATTAACTCCCACAGGGTTGAGTCTTTTTACAAGGTGCTAATAAACTCTTAACACCTTCAGAGCCAGTTCTTGGTGTGATGCCCAAACTGTCATTGTGTATGAAGCTATATGTAAATAATCTATTTTTGAGAAAAGTCTTTTGATTTCCTAGGATGGAGAATGTCCATTTTAATAACTTGCCTTGTTTTTAGTAATTATTATTGTTAGGCTCAAAATAGGAATGACAGTATTCTGGTGTCCTCATTAATTTTTCAATTAACACTTTTCTACAAATTATTATATATGCCTTTGTCCCTGAAAAGACTTCAGAAAGCTTTTTTTATGTTAAATCACAAAAGCAAGCAAAGGATTAGACTGAAAATATTAGTCTAAAAATGATGTGTTTATCGTCATAGGCTGATGAGATGAAATTGTAAATGTATGTAATCAGATGCTGCTACCACACATTGGTGTGACAATGGCCAGGCAAATGGACCCTGAAGAATCTACCTAATATGCCTAGCAAAACAGATGGAAGCTTCTTTTCTTCATTCATAGCTGTGTGTATAATGTTTGATAATTTAACATTTGTTGTTTAATAAATTGTGGTACCAGAGCCAAAAATGAATGGTGCTTTCTTTTTTTATTTCCGTTGCCAGTATGAGTAACTGCATAATTTCAGTGTCTGTTAATATCAAATGAATATTCATTTGCTTCAATAGTGACATAATTTATATAAACCAAGGGTGTGTTTATGTATCAATGGTCATTTTGTTTTGTGTTTCTTGGTTATCAGGTTGCCCAAGCAAACACAGTGGATGAACGTACTAACTTTCTCGTGGAAGAATACTCTACATCCGGTCGTCTGGACAACATCACACAGGTCATGAGTTTACACACTCAGTACCTGGAGTCTTTCTTGAGGAGCCAGTTTTACATGTTGCGCATGGATGGTCCCCTTCCTCTACCATACAGGCACTATATTGCAATAATGGTGAGTGCTTATTTTCCTATGTTCACATAACACCTTCCTCACTTATTCTCCCTTCCAAAATAGGTGTGTGTCCTTGTGTGTGTATAGAGCTAAGTATAATTTATGGACATAAGAACTGAAGAAGCCTATGGCCTTTTGGATACCAAGTGTCTTGGGTACATTTGGAATATGTTAAGCCACTTAATGCACTGAATGTTTCTCATTTAATTTTCAGTAAAATCATTTTTCATATTTAATCTCTTACAAATAAAGATGCTTATAGCATGCAAAATAATACCCCACAAGATTTTTCTTTGCTCTTGATATCTTGTTTTTATACAAACACAAGTTGTTTGTGACATTTTTCTTAGTAATTTTATACATAAAGAATATCACTAATTTGGCCAAGTAAGAGGAAAGTATCAGTCAGCATTAATGGAGAATCTGAATGAGAGAATAATTCTTGAATGAATTGTAACACTTCTAAGTATAGTTCTGATTACAAACTGGTTAACTAGTTATTCACAGGCAATAGAGGTCGGGGAGGAGAATTATAAAGTTTTGTGTGTGTTGGACTTTAATGGAGAAAAAGAAGAACAAGAACATAATGAAAGTGCTACATATTTGGAGAAGTTGGGGAAGAAACTGGGCTGACAGGGCTGGCATAACTAGCCAGGAGTTAGCAGATTAAGTTTGACCACATTTGATTTGATTGTCTTTTTTATAGTCTCACTGAACTTTTACACAACAACAACAAAAATCAACATTCCGTGTTTTATTGAATGATGAACTTCACTGAGGCTGTAATTTTAGCTTAAGGTTTTGATGACACTAAGGCTGAAAGCAGACTTAGAATGCTTGTAAAATTGGAGAAATTAGATGTAGAGAATAGAAAGAATAAAATAATACTGTTTTACTGAGAAGCAGCCCTGAGGAAAAAAGAGGTCAATTGAGGGCTGATTCTGACTGCATAGGAAGAAAAGGGTGAGTGAGCTTCCATGTCATCTGAGTAGGAAGATGTGTACAAATATGACTGAAGTCACACTTATCTTAAAGAGGATAAGAGAAGTAATCAAATTAGGATGAATCCTGAGTTGTTAGAATATAAGTTAATGAGATTTTATTATGTTTTAAGTAGAATGTAATAGGTATATTTGTCATATTGAAATGGACCTGTATTTCCTATTCATAGCTAGAAAGTGGGCTGTGGCTTAAGCTATACCAACTTCCAGACAAGGAAATAATTGGCTTCATGTGGCAATTATTTGCTTATACAAGTATTAGCTTCATGTATTGAATCTATTACATCATTATGATGGATGTTTTAGAAAAAGGATTCTTTAAGAAAAGAGGTACTGGCTATAAAAATCATTAGCTCCATCTGAATTACTTGTTTAGAAATAGTGGAAAGAAACTCTACTGTGATTCTTTTATCAATGAATTCTTTTCTTTGTGCTTTAGGCTGCAGCTAGACATCAGTGTTCTTACTTAATAAACATGCATGTGGATGAATTTTTAAAGACTGGAGGTATTGCTGAGTGGTTGAATGGTTTGGAATATGTGCCACAAAGACTGAAAAATCTTAATGAAATTAATAAGCTGCTAGCACATCGACCTTGGCTGATCACAAAAGAGCACATTCAGGTACTGAATGTTTCTTTGAAATAAAAAGGAATTTGCTTAGGACTTGATTTTAAATATGTGTATATTAGGAACTTGGAACATAAGTAATAGTGTCTGTGTAGAAAAGATAAGTTTAGAAAGTCGGTTTAATTTAAGCACAAATGAATACTTCTCCTCTTTAAGTAATCATTATCTTCTACAAGTACTTTGGTGAATCGCTATGAGAAAATTTGGTTTCTATTTTTAAGTAGTAGATAGACTAAAGAAAATACACTAGCATGATAGGATGCCTGGGATCTAGTCTGTACTCTGTTACAAGTTTGTGTCCTTTTAGTAAATTAACTTCTATGGGCCTCAATTCTCCCTTCTACAGAATGAGGGAGCTAGATTAAATGAGTTTTAAACTTTTTTATAGTTCTAACATTTCGTAAGTTTTAAAAATATGTTTTAAAAATCATTTAAAAATGATTTTGCAAATAAAAAAGTGATTTGCCAGCTGGTGTGTGAATGCTTAAATGCCTTTTAAAACTAGAGCTTAGATGAGAAATAGAGTTGTCCTGATTGACTAAGAGCACTTGTATTTCTGAAGGCACTTCCATCAAAGGCCTACAGGGTGAGGTCATTATTCAATATGCTTAGCACTATGCTTGGCACGTGGTAACTATTCAATGGATGGGACCTATCATCTAAATTATCAGTGGAAACCTTTGTTATTTAAAATCTCTGTTCCTAATGCATAGAAATGTCCTTGGTTTTTGGATCTTCTTGTTAGACTACATTTTTGTTATTTGCCCTTTCAACCAAACATAGCGTTTATCAATCTGCATACTCTCAGATTTTGATGATGTATCTGGGAAACTGTGAAGCACGATGCTCTCTTAAGATTTATGTTCTGATTTGATAATATGTTAGCTAGATAGGGGAATTAATCATTGTTTTTAATGTCATGTCTTAATTACTTTGTGCCAGATACTTTGGTGGGTAAAGATAAAGACCCTGCCCATAGATTTGCTTGGAGTCTAGGGGAGAAGAAGAACAGAGTAATGACAATAATCACAGCACAACAGTGTATGAATGTATGAATAAAGAGAATGGGACCAGAAAGTTTATTTTCTGAAAGAGGTAACATTTGAGCTAGGTCTTGAAGAGTAAGTGGGAGTTTTCAAGTAGAGCAGGGCATTTCAAAGAAAGAATAGAGTATTTAATATTATGGTATATTGGAAGAATAGCCAACAGTTTCAGATTATTGAAGTGTAGTGATGTTTATGTAAGGTGGGAACTGGGAAGAATTGAGATCATATTGTATGACCCAGTGAATACTGTATTAAATAATTTGTATTTTATTCTCAGAAAGTTATGGTCTTCAGGGTTATGTTATGGTACTCAGGAGGTACACAAGAAAATTTTCCAAAATATTAACAGAATATTTGTGTATGTGTGTATATTCTTATCTCATTCTTCTAAATTTTTGTATTTGTGTATTTTATGTTTTTATTACAGTACACATATATAAATATTCTTTATAAAATATATTTTATGTGTATAAATTTACAAATAAATATACATAATATCTGGGGTTGGACCATTCCCAATTTTTACATTTGGAAGTATATTTGATCACAAGAGCTTGGAGATCAATATGATAGAGAATCAAGAATCATTAAAGGTTTTTGTGCCAAATTGTAATATGAATATATTAGGTGATTTAGAAGATAAATTACAGATTGTACAGACTGGAAGCAGTAGACCAGTCATAGTACTACACCTGAGAGGTGATTTTTTTTTTTTTAAAGCCATGGGAGATACATAGGAAGGATAAGATTCTAGTAATGATTCTGCATGAGAATAAGTAGGACTTTGGTGACTGGCAGGATGTGAGGATGGAGAAAGTGGGTGGGACAAGAGAGTGATTAAGGTGTCCTTCTTCATGACATGAGCATATACAGGCTGACAGCAACTAAAAATGACATCCACAAAGTGATGTCCACTTACTAAAGGAAATACAGGTCTGTAACTCAAGAAAAAGTGTGAGTTAAAAGTAAAATTGGATAGTTGTTTACAGATAAGCAAAGGTCAGGTTGAAGGAATGAATGGCCCATCCAGGGAGATACTGTACAAGGAAGGAAGATTGTGGATGGAATACAGAAATAGAGAAAGATCTTTCTCAGGGTAGCAAGTGTACTTCCCTCCCAAAATGTGGAATTGTTGAAGTCAAGAGAGATTAACATCAAGAAGGGAGAAAGTAAACAATGTAAATTCTGCAGAGATCAAATAAAATAAGGACTAAAAAGAAATAGTCAAATTTGGCCATTTGAAAGGTCATGTGTAATCTTAGTAAATGTAGCTTCAGGAGTTTGCTTGAAAATGAAACCAGATTGTAATGAATTTTTAAAAGTAGAAATGAATGTGAGGCAAGAAATTAGAGATGGTGAGTGTTGGCTGTCCTTTCAGGTTTAATGATAATCCTGCAAAGATTGGTGAAGGCATTGTAAATTCTAACAATCCTTTTGGAAAGCTCTTTGGCAGTATTATCGAAAGTCATAAAAATATTAATACTCTTTGTTCTAAAAATCCTATTAGGAAATGTTTCTAAAATAAGAACAAAATTATAGTATGAAGATGCTATTTATAGAAGCAAATAAACAAAACAAATTTAGAACATGAATAATGGTATAGGAAAGGAGAAGTAGTTATATACATCTATTGATATACAGGAGAGGCCTTGCTTAAAAATTAATATGGCACTGTGGCCTCATGAAAAATGAACATGTCAAAATGTCAAATTTGAAAGTCAGATATATGTGATATATATCTGAAAATATACATATATGTGGTTATAACTATATAATTGCTTATAAAAAATAAAAGAAAATATGTAAAAGTTAGAGTGGTAGAATTTTTTTCAGTCAATATTGCAACCATTTAGTATATTTTGTGGCTACAAGGTTTGGTACATACAGATGTAAAGCAAGTATATTTTTCTGGTGTATGTTCTTTTATTATTCAATAATGACCCTCTTTATTTACATTATTACAGATGGTAATAATGATGTTTTTGTCTTATGATCACTTTTTAAATTTTATTTTTTAATTAACAAATAATTCTACATATCCATGGGGTACATAGTGATATTTTGATAATATATAATGTACAATGACCAGATTAATTAGGATACCCATCATCTCAAACATTTATTATTTCTTTGTGTTGGGAATGTTCAATATCCTCCTTCTAGCTATTTGAAACTGTATGTTATTGTTAACTATAGTCATCCTACAGTGGTATAGAACACTAGAATTTATTCCTTCTATCTAGCTATAATTTTGTTCTTTAACAGATCTTTTCCTATCTCTCCTGGCCATGGGATGATAGAATTTGACTGATTTTCTTTTCTTTTCCCTGAGCTTTTGGTAATATATTAAATTATATATGGTGTGTAGTTAAATAGTGGGTAGTAAAGCAGAAGAAAGCAGTTTTATTTTTGTTTTGTTTTAGCCATTAAGTAAGCCAAATGAAAGTTTTAGATTTGGAAGGAGGGAGAGGGATGAGATTCCCCCTCACATACACCACACACACACACACACACACACACACACACACACACACACACACACACACACACAGTGAGAGATAGAGAGAAAGGGAGAGAAAATGAACACCGATGGGAAAGAATCCCTGATGGATTAATTGGTGGAATTCACTCTTGGACAAAGTGGAGGAATTACTGTTTTTAATGACTTCATTTGTGATCCATCATTTAGCTGGAGGGTCAGGTAAAATACAGAATATGAAAAAGTGCTTGGAAATTTTTTAAATTCTTCTTCAGATGCGAGGTAGTATTCTACAATTTCTGTCATCTGCTGCAGGGTCTTTCTCCATTAGAAGGTATCTAAAGGATAACTGAAACTTGACTTGCTGAATTGGGGTTTTTCGTGATTTTGTGAGATGAAGTTTCCAATACAAGTTAAAATGAATGGTTTTGTTCGATGATCTTTAAAGTCCTATCTAGCTCGAGTGTTCTTTGATTCTCTAAAAGTATTTCATTAAAATAGCATACTATATAAAAAATGCTTTGGAAGCAGAAGATTTATTGTATAATAAGGGATTTAGAAGACACTACAATGTAATTATATTGTTAAGTATGATAGTTTTAATGGCGCATTGGCCAAAATCATATCTTTAATATGTGAAACACTTTTAAAAGAGAGTTTTAAGTTTTATTACTCTAAGTGGATATATGAAAATTGGTAGATTTTCATTGAAATTGCTTTGTAGCATTCTAGAATTTTTATATTTGCTTTGCTTTCTCATTTCAGAAACTTGTCAAAACTGGAGAAAATAATTGGTCTTTGCCTGAACTGGTACATGCTGTGGTCCTCCTGGCACATTATCATGCTTTGGCAAGCTTTGTTTTTGGTAGTGGTATCAATCCAGAGAGAGATCCAGAAATCTCCAATGGATTCAGGCTGATATCGGTCAACAATTTCTGCGTTTGTGATCTTGCTAATGACAACAACATAGAGAATGCATCTCTTTCAGGCAGCAACTTTGGGGTTAGTTTTCTTAGCTATTTTTCTTTACTGTTTTTGCTTTAAACTTCTAATATTAAAAATATCTAGAGAGAATTTTTCTCCAATTAGATAGGATATTATATACTTAAAATATGTTTGCATAATTTTTATTACTGTAAAAATTTGGTACCTGAAGTTCTGATTTATTTTAAAGAGGCTTTTAAAGCAAATATCATAAAGACTAAACAGTGATGCATTCTAGTGATCATAGGCTTTTAATGTTAGACCCTTTTGACAGTAGATCCCAAAACAATATACTTGTATGTGTAAGATGCTGTAACAACCAATGGAAAACATATCTTATGACAGCAAAAAGTAAAACAATTGTGCTGCCTCATTTTTTAAACTAAACTATAATATTTAATATATACCAAATGCTAGAATTGTAGATTTTATATACACACATATATACTTATAAACTTTTATATTTATAACTGAAAAAAAATCATACTTCTGAAAATGGTGGAATCTGTCATGATTTCCTTTGAAATTGGTGAAAAACTGACTTAAGAACTTCATAACTGTGCCTGTTCCGCCGTACATAGTAAGGTGACATTTGGAGATGGAGATATTTACTGGAACACTTTTAGTATGAATAGCACCCAACATTATCTTATCTGTTTCCAGATTGTGGATTCTCTAAGTGAGCTAGAGGCCTTAATGGAAAGGATGAAAAGACTTCAAGAAGAAAGGGAAGATGAAGAGGCATCTCAGGAAGAAATGAGCACTCGTTTTGAAAAGGAGAAGAAAGAAAGTCTTTTTGTGGTCTCTGGAGATACTTTTCATTCATTTCCTCATTCAGGTGTTTTTTTGCACTTTTTGCCTTTTAGTTGTTCTTAGAACCCTGACAGGGCAACTTCAGTGTTTTCCATATGGATATGTAAAAATGATTCTGCTACCATCTTTCTCTTACTTAGTTCTCCTCTTCTATCTTACCCTCATGCTATTGCTTTCCCTCAGGCTGGTTTATCCTTGAATGTATTTCAGATTGCGTCGAGAGAACTTTCAGCTTTGTAGTTTATACTCTATCCTGGATAAAATGTTATTTAAAGCAGATCAGTTGCTTATAAAGTTAGACAGGCATATTTAATTTATCCTACTTTTGTGATTTTTTTTAAATGATAAGTGAAATATTGTTTCAATAGATAAGATTTTTAAAAAACTGCCTTTTTTGTAGGTGGGGTGTGTGTGGGAAGATTATTCTCACACTGCTGCTTTTCCAGATTAGTTCTAAAATTACACTGCATTTGCATTTACATTTCTTTGGAATTCTATAAAAATATATTATTTAGGTCATTTTCTTAGATTGAATTTGGAGGAATTCATCCTGTGTTAAAAGCTGAGATTCTTTGCTGTAGTCTTGAAAATGGTTTTTCTAATACTCAAAGAGACTGAAATAGGAAGTAAACTTTTCAGTTACAACTAAAAAGATATTGAACACCACATAGTAAATGATATTAAAATAGCATAGACTCAATACAAAGTTTGAACTCTTTAAAAGTAATCTATGTGCATAACATTTTTTTTTTTTTTTTTTTTTTTTTTGAGACAGAGTCTTGCTCTGTCACCCAGGCTGGAGTTCAGTGACGTGATCTTGGCTCACTGCAACCTCCGTCTCCTAGGTTCAAGCGGTTCTCTTGTCTCAGCCTGCTGAGTAGCTGGGATCACACATAACATATTTTTAAAAAATAGAGTTCTGTTGATCTAAAAGAGGCCTTCAAAACTACTGCCTGTCTTAAAACTCATCAGTCTCATAAATTTTGAGAATTGTTTCAGCCGTAACTTGTTAATGTTAAACATAAAACATTGATCAGTAGTTCTCAGTTTTACCAGGAAGAACAAGAACCCTTTTTATCATTTCTCCTGATGATCTTTTTTATGAAAAATTTTATCTACCAAATTGAGTAACCATTTTAATCCTTTCAATTAATTTAATTCATTGAAGATTACTGTCACTAAAATCAGAGCCTCTAGTCAGCAGGAAATTCCAAACAAAGAAACCTAGTATTTGGATTATTGGTTTAATATTCACTCTGCAAACACTTATTGAGTACCCGATAGAGTTTCAGCATGGTGTTAGGTACTAAGGTTTTAAGGTTAAATAAGGCATGATTCCTGCTCTCAGGGCACTCTCATTCTAGTAGCAAAAAAATAATTGAAACTCATAGCAGAATGTGAAAGATAGGAGCCTAGAAGAGGGCACTGAACCCAGTCTTGATAGGCAAAGGGTGTAGGCAGAAGAGGAACCTAGAGGAAGAATGCCTGCAGCCGTTGGCTCTAAGATAAATCTTAACCAGTTGAGTGTGAGGAAGTCAGGTAATGACTGAGGGGCACAGGAGGACATGGTAAACAGCATTCAGGCCCAAGCAAAGGCACGATGGTAAGGAAACAGGATGCTGGGTTCAAGAACAAGTGGTTCTGCGTTATTAGGATGTACATCATGAAAAAGGTAGTGTAAAGAGAAATCTGGCTAGGTAGGTAGAGTCCCTACTGTAAGGATCTTGCTAACCTTAAGAAATATGTAACCTACCATATTTTGGACATTTTGAGTAGAGATGTCTATAAAACAACCAGTCTGGAAATGTCTTGCACAGCACTTCTCAAACTTCAGTGTTCATGAGTCACTTGGGGAATCTTGTTGAGATGCAGAAGTTGAATCAGTCAGTTTAGGGTAGAGCCTGAGAGGCCACATTTCTATCAAGCCTCCAAGTAATGCCAGTGCTGCTAGTATGCAAACCACTCTTGGAATATAAAGGGTAGAAGAGATGGGAAATCAGGAGAGGGCTTTAAGGTCAAGGTAAAATTTTAGAAGTTATCAGCATATAACTGGGAACAGAAATTAAAAGTTTATTATAAAATTCATCCAGAGGGAACAGGTGAGGGTGAAGGAAAATAATGACTCTATGATGAACCTTCTAGGTAAACTAATGTCTAAAAATGTAAACATTTATATTAAAGTTAGTAATATCTGTGTGTTTTCAGAAACTAATTTTAAGGGCTTCATTAAGATCACTAAAGCTTGAAAAATATCAATGTTTTATTTCTCTTAAGTCTTTTGAAATATTAAAAATATACTTTGGATTTCAGTTTCTACCTTCTTGGAACTTTAAGCTGGGACTACAGCCTTCAAAAGTGAATTTTGACTAGCAAGTCTTGGACCTTAGCCAAAAATTATGTTCTAATTTTAATAGAAGAGGCTATTTCAAGGAAATAATGTCAGTATACGTACATATACCCCTCCACATACATATATATTTACATATATACACACATATATATAAATACATATTTCACTCTTAATCATTGCCAGTACCAAATTTGCTGGCTGCACAAAGAAAATATAGAAAAAAGACTCAGTACAATAGCTAATTGAGTCATTTGTGTAGACTTACCATGTTTTAAAATAGAAATAAAAAGGGGTTTTTTTGGTATTAAAAAAGTCTTGGTTTGACCAGCGTTATAAAGTATTCCAGATTCTACGTAAGGATTCTAAGAATAGTTTTTCAAGTCTTTTGAAGAAAAATGTTTAAAGTGTTCTACAGGGGTCATATTCTGTAGCTTGATAACAGGGTTAACTAGCTTTTACTGTTTTTTGTTTTTTCAGTTAGGCATTCCATTACTGCAACAGAATGTTTCCTGTATTATGTCAGTAACTACTTCTTAGGGGCAGAATAATGCAGATAATGAACAAAATACTATTTCTTTTGAGTACAGACTTTGAAATATTTGTTTAGATAGAATTAAAACTAGAGTTTTAGATTTAATTATCAGAATGCTAATTTTAACTTCTTAAGATAAATTTAGGAAAAAAGTATTTGTGGATTCAGGGACCTTTGTACATTTCTTTCTGTGAATAAAAATTGTCTAGGAAACAGGTGTTAATTGACTTCTAAGTTAAAAATTAATGCGTAGAGATTTCTCCTAGGATCACTTCTCTTATTTGGCTGACTACTTCTTTTTACTGTTTATTTTAAAATGTCTAAAAGTCATACAACTTGAAAATGTATATGAGCAAAACAAAAACTAAAGAACCAACTATGTAATAGTCAACTCCAGTATCAATATTTGCCAAATGAAACCACTTGGTTGTGCAGTGTCAAAGGAAAAATCACATCTAGAGAGACACTGTTTTATAGAGTTTAGTTATTACTTACTGTTTTTGGCTTTATTTTACTTTGCAACCCATAAACTTTGCAACCTATAAAACTACCTTTCATAGCAGCCTCAGTGATTGCAACTACATTTTATAATTTTTGCTTCATTTATATTATTATGTAATGAACTGAATTAAGGAAAGCATAAGCTGGTTTGTAAATGTTAAGAGATAATGCATTGAAAATGCCATTTTAAAAGTATTTCCGTTGACCTGAATAGAGTGCTGGAGGACAAGGAGAAAATAAAGTGGTTATGGGATTAGGCTGGGAATAAACCTGAAAATTCTCTTCACAGGACTGAAAAATCACTTAAAAACTTCAGATCAATTTAAGCATTTAATGTTTAGAAGTTTTTCACATCATCTTATACTTAAATTTATCTATACATTGTATTTCTTACTGACACAGTACTGACAATGGTGTTAGTAAGATACAGTTAATTTATTTCTTAAATGGATATTTCTTCCTGTATTAATGAAACAAAAAATAGTAAGTGTGTAGTATAGTACTTGGTATATGGTAAGTACTCAGTAAACACTGTCTCTTTTCTTTATATGTAATGAAGTTTGGTAAGAATTTTAATAAGATTTATCTGAAATTGGGTAACCAGAGCACTTACTCTTTCCTGCCATTATCAAACACCCAGTTAGTCCACAGCAGTGACCTAAAGACAGCCGATAACTTGTGAGAAAAGAATACTTAATGTTAGAATGTTCATGCAATAGCAAAGATTAAAGATAATGAAGTATTACTACCAGGTCTTTCTTTTGGAAGAATTAAAGTAATTACATCTGTTTTTTTAAGTCTCTCAAAAATTTTCAGTTAAGAGTTATAGTTTGTCTTTTATTATGCCATAATACTGTTTTACGATTTATTGTTTATGAAATACGACATTTAATACTAAAATGCTTATAATAAAAATATTGTTCCTTTCAGGGAAATAGCTAGTTTGTTCTTTTATTTTGAGAAATATATGTTCATTTTCTAGACTAGAAGCTAGTAAATGAAGCTTGTTCATTCACTTTCAATGGTTGAAATCAGAAAAAATAGTAAAGACAGACCAACCTAAAATAAAAAGTGAGATAGAATTATTTTGCATAAATTAATATGCATTGGATATTTAAACTTTTTCAGTGGTGAATTGTTAATGTCATCAAGTATGCAGAAATCAGTTTTCTTAAAATATTATCATTGCCTTGCTATCTTCCCGAATGCCACTTTGGTAATATTCTAGTCACAGTCTCGTTAGGACATTGTTTACTCCATATGTTGTGTACTTTTTGTTTTCATATGCATAGAAAAGTGCACATATCTTAGGCATAAAGCTCAGTGAATGTTCACAAACTGAGCCCCCCTACTTAGCTCTCAAGTGTATTAAGATAATGATAACGACATCAAAAACTCTGCTCTCCTCCCCACTGAGTGTCCTTTCTGATCCTTCTCCCTATGTGCTTTTTTGCAAGCTAAAAATAAACTATGTTGAACTAATTTTTACTGTGAATACATCCAGATGAAACACCATGTAATTTTAAAAAGGTTTATCTTAAACTCAGAGTGGTCTTTCACCTTCATCTCTTCTCCTTCCTCTCATCCCACTTCATCCCCTGATGAGATAAAAACAAAACCAAAAAAACGGTTAAGCTGCACTTTGGGAGGCCAAGGTGGGTGGATCACGAGGTCAGGAGTTCGAGACCAGCCTGGCCAATATGGCAAAACCCTGTCTCTATTAAAAATACAAAAAATTAGCTGAGCATGGTGGCACACACCTGCAGTCCCAGCTACTTGGGAGGCTGAGGCAGAAGAATCGCTTGAACCCAGGAGGCAGAGGTTGCAGTGAGCTAAGATCGCACCACTGCACTCCAGCCTGGGCGACAGAGTGAGACTCTGTCTCAAAAAAAAAAAAAAATTGGTTAAGCTTTATACTTACAGGCCTATGCTATCTTCCATTCCTAAATTAGTAAAACTAGCATATTGATCTTTTGCTACTACTGTTTAGGTATTTCAGTTAGTCAAACTAACAGTTAGGAAAAGTAGTTAAATGGTAAGATTGCCAGTACTTGGTAATGAAATTATATTTAAAACTTTAGCAGTAGATATTTTATATAAATTTAAGTCATAGAGTCCATGTTTTCACTTTAGAAATCCATGGAAAAGCTAAAAAGTGGAATAAAATGGAGTTCCGTTTTATTGTCATAACCACGTACAGTATCCTTAACACTAGATTGTTCGTTATTGTCCTTAGATTTTGAGGATGACATGATTATAACATCTGATGTCTCTCGATATATTGAAGACCCTGGTTTTGGGTATGAAGACTTTGCCAGACGAGGAGAAGAGCATTTGCCAACATTCCGAGCTCAGGTATAATATGTCTTTAATTCAGAGAAACTAGAAAATACTGTCATTTTAACCATTAAGTGTTGAAATTTTAAAAATTGGCACTAAAGAATTTTTGATAGAATCTATAAATCTTTGTATTTAACCTAGTTTCAGCCTAATCTAATTGGAGTTCCCAATAGATGGATAATTACTTCAACATTTTTCTCCCTAAGAAGACAAAAGGAAACAGTCTGCTTTATTCATTACTTCTATTATTACGTGGTATTTGCATAATGTTTATACCATTTTTTGGGGTGGGGGGAACAGAGAGGAAAACAAGTGACATCACTTTTTCTTGGAATAAAATCATATACGAGTAGTCATGGGCTTAAGGGCTACTCTAATATTCACCCCTAGGAAATAGCCACAGCAGTGATATGACTCCTAAAGAGAGTATGAGATTGCATTATGACAAACTCCTTCATGGTTATTTTAGATGATCTGCTAACTGTCCATGTCACTGGGTAGGTTTGTACACATAGGAATATTCCAAGATCTCCTGGGGCCCTTCCAGATAAGAGGATAGTGTGTGTAGTACCCAAGTGTAGGAGATGACCAGAGTTCATCACTAACATGGCAAATCCCACACCCCATGAAGAAACATCCAGACACTCTGATCTACTAACTGATGTGAAGGGTTATTGGTAAAGCCTTAGTAAAGCTGAAAACCTAGAACTAAATTAGAAATAGCCTCGCTTACTTGCTTCATTAGTTATATTTAATAAATACATAGAATTTAGATGGAAAATGCCCACTTTGCAATTAAATACATTTTATTCTTTTAGGACTATACCTGGGAAAATCATGGGTTCTCCCTGGTGAACAGACTTTATTCTGATATTGGACATCTTCTTGATGAAAAGTTTCGGATGGTCTACAATCTCACATATAACACTATGGCCACCCATGAGGATGTTGACACAACCATGCTGCGCAGAGCTTTATTTAACTACGTTCACTGTATGTTTGGAATCAGGTATGTTTATTGTAGAGACAGTTTTTTATATTTCCAAGTGAAAATTCAAGCATGAGTCTTATTTTTGTCCTGTTTGGGAGTATATGACTCTGGGAAGAAAATATTACATGTAGACTTCTGATTTTAAAAATTAATTTCATTTTATGGAGAAGCATTTTTCTTTGTTATGAATCTTAACATTGATGCACATATAAATATAGTGGTAAAAATTTACTAAGGAGGGAAAAAAACATCAGTAATGATTGGCGATAGGATAGAATTAGACCAAATTTGAGAATCCTTCCTGGAAGAACAGGTGAGTTTTAAAAAAACAGGTGTAGTGTCCCTTTAGATCACTATAATAAATTCTGGTTTGTTTAGTTAGTTTGGTCTTTTTAAAACTTATTTTTTAAGGAATGGTAATTACGGTATAAACAAAACTATACTAGGTTGTGCCTTCATAAGCTTACGTAAGGTCAGATAACACTGAAATTAAATATATCAGCCAATACAAATTAATGACCTCTAAATTTAGAAAATTAGCATTGAGAGGACAGTAAGTACATGAGATTGAATAGTCTAATCAAGATAGCACTTTTTGGAGAATGTGCCTTTTTGAGTTGTGGTTTTGAGGCTTTTATGGAAATAGATTAGCAGACAGAAAAAGTTTCCAGTTACAAATTATTCAACTTGACTATATAGATATATATCAGAAAGACCTTATGATAATTAGAATTTAATCTGTTAAGCAAAGTATTTCCTATAATTTTAGCTAAAGAACCCCAAAATTTACTGATAAATCGACTAATAACACAATATTCCATGTAATAGATTATGGTTGTATGTAATAACTGAGCTATTTGTCCATTTACCATGCTAGACAATGTTATCAAAGAATCAATACATTTTAAAACACATATATATCATATCTACCTACCTAAGAAAAATAAACACTAATAAAACTCAATTTAAATGCAATAAATATGTATTGGATACAAGGCAACAAATGTAGTGAATACATCTGTTGGATGCTACAAAATAAAGCTTACATAAATGCATCAAGATACTCTTTTTATTAAACTAAGCATTATGTGGGTTAAAAATTAACTGAAAATATAACAGAGAAATTCCACAAGCTCCCAATACCACATTTACCTACCTGCCTGCATCTGTGCCCATTTACCCTGCTGTCATTACTGTCTGTGTTCCTATACACTTATGCACAAAATCCCATTTCTCATTTTCTAAAGATCTCAGTTCTAGCAATGCTCCCTTCTGTCTCCAGCATAATCAGCTTTACTCCCTTTTTGGATCTTTCCCATCAGCACTGAAACACACTTAATTTCTCCCATCTTTAAAGAAAATTTCAGTTTCACCTTTCATTTCCGTCTGGCTACTGCTTCATTTTCTGCTTTCGTGCGAAGCAAATCTCTGACAAAATTGTGTATATTTACTGTCACTATTTTCTTATCTCCCATTCTCTCTTGAACCTATTCACAGTATCAGGCTTTTGTCCGTATCAACCAACAAAACTGCTCTTACCGAGGTTGCTAGTGACCTCCGTATAGCTACTTCCAGTGGTCAGTTCCCAGTTATCTTATTTGACTATTTGGCAGCATGGGACTCAGTGGTTACTTGCTCTTCCCTGAAACACTTGACTCCTACCTCAAGTCCTTTACACTTGCTTCTTTACCACCATCTGGCATTTGTTCAAATATCAAGGCTTTCAGAGAAGCCTTCCTGCCCACCCTATTTAAAATAACAACTCCTCTCCTCCCAGACCAAGTTCCATTTCCTCTCCATGGCAGTTATCACCATCTGACTACAATGTGTTTATCTTTTTAATTTTTTTTCCTTTTTTCTTCAACAAAATTTAAGCTCCATGAGACCAAGGATTTTTGTCTATTTTGTTCACTAGTATATCACTACTACTGAGTACTCATGGCACGTAATGGGTACTCAGTAAACATTTGTTGATTCAATTAATTAACGAGCTTTTAGTATTTAATTACTAGACAATAAATGTCCTTAGTATAACTTTGGAAATTAAATATTTTGATTTTGTCATTATAAAGCTATTGTTGTATTGCTCGTAGGTATGATGACTATGATTATGGAGAAGTTAATCAATTACTTGAAAGAAGCCTGAAGGTTTACATTAAGACAGTGACCTGCTATCCTGAGAGAACTACAAAACGCATGTATGATAGTTACTGGCGGCAGTTCAAACACTCAGAAAAGGTAAGTGTTTCGGTATTAAGCATTATACCATAGACAGTTCTTCAGTACAAGAAGTAACGGTTATGAAAAATGACACATGAAAGTATTAATAAATTATTGCCATTGACATGGAAGGGGCATCGTCTAGCTATCTGGGGTTTTTTTTGTTTGTTTGTTTGTTTGTTTGCCAGGCTGGAGTGCAGTGGCGTGATCTCGGCTCACTGCAACCTCCACTTCCTAGGTTCAAGTGATTCTTCTGCCTCACCCTCCCGAGTAGCTGAGATTACAGATGCCCACCACCACGCCTGGCTAATTTTTGTATTTTTAGTAGAGGTGGGGTTTCACCATGTTAGACTGGTCTCAAACTCCTGACCTCAGGTGATCTGCCCACCTCGGCCTCCCAAAGTGCTGGGATTACAGGTGGGAGCCACTGTGCCCAGCAGAAACCGTTGTCTTAATAGGTTAACTCTAGTGGTTAAAGAATCTCAAAATGGATGTGCCTTCTGGGCCAAAATACAATTACACCTAACAAAACATTTCAGTATGTCTGATTTTTATTAATAGTTAGAACTGTAGACAGTTTTCCAAATGTGCTTTGAAGTTATCAATACTTAGATCTAGTATTTCTAAGGCTTATGATAAACTTTTATACACTATATTGAAAAAATCATATAACCAAAATTGGGTTACTATTCAGTAAATCTGAATTAAAAAAATATTTTAAAAACCTAGATAGTGGCTGGGTGCAGTGGCTCCCTCCTGTAATCCTAGCACTTTGGGAGGCCGAGGTGGGGGTATCACCTGAGGTCAGGAGTTCAAAACCAGCCAGGCCAAAATATAGTGAAACCCCATTTCTACTAAAAAATACAAAAATTAGCTGGGCATGGTTGCACATGCCTGTAGTCCCACCTACTTGGGAATCTGAGGCAGGAGAATCGCTTGAACCCAGGAGGCGGAGGTTGCAGTGAGCTGAGATCACTCCACTGCAGTCCAGCCTGGGCAACAGAGCAAGACTCCATTTCTCAAAAAAAAAAAAAAAGACAATAGATTTTTACCCAAAGTTGGTAATTTAGTGTTTTGACAATATAATTCAGGACCTTTGAGCCAAATATACTGTTACATAAAAATATTTATTTGAAAGAAATATATAGGAAACATTAAGTTAGAAAACCTAATAAATGTTAAGGATCTTTATCAACATCATAGTATAAGAGCTGGCCTTAAGTCCTAGGACTTTTAACCTTTGAGTTCAAGAATCTCCTTTATACAACAGTTTCAAAGCTTGAGAGTAAGAAAATCTTTTTAGGAAACATTCACTAATAAACTGTATGATCTTAGCAGAGAATGTTATGGCTTCAGTATCTAACAGATTTTTTGAAGTCTTAGAGCCACTCACATCAAATAAATACCCATTTTACACCCAGCATTTCCCCTTGATGGGTCTTTATCCCATATTTATATGTTTGCTCTAGATTTTCTTCCCTTTCTAGATTGTATCTAGAAATTCTCTTTACTCTTCAGGAGAATATATCCAACCACATATCCAACTGGTATAAATATATCAAAAGAATATAATATTAAAACATATTTTTGTAGTAAATTTTGAAAACTTATCGATACCCATTTTAACTTATCAGCTGAGATGTAACCCCAAAAGAAATGTTCTTCACAGTTTTATCCGAAAGACTCTAGGGAAGTTATGTATGTCTAACAAGTATCAAACATAATCAGAAACTTTAAACATTGGATTTTCACTTTAGTATCTTTTAAGTAAATACTGGGAAAAATTTTTTAAAGCTTTTCACAGGATAAGCATAAACTGTTAAAAAAAAATGAGGGCTGATTCTTAGCCATGTAAAATTTTATAACTAGAAAGAAATATAATTTGTAGGAAAATTATAATTTATAAAAATTAGTTTTATTTTATAACCCAACAGATTGACTTTACAAAAATAACAACTTTAATAAAGTTATCAGAATTTTTTAGATTTTATGGGTTATTTTTACTGTTCGCAGAGCCATTAGACACAGGTTTGAGTGTTGCATCATGAACATGGATAAATATGCCTAGGTGTGTGTGTGTATATCGCTTATATACACATAAAAAAACCTTTGCGAATGTCTAATAAGATTTTTTAGGTGTTTGTAATGGTTACTAAACTGATAACATTTTCACTTCTAGGTTCATGTCAATCTACTTTTAATGGAAGCACGAATGCAAGCTGAACTTCTTTATGCTCTTCGTGCCATAACTCGGCATTTGACCTGACGTATCACCCAAGGAAAATGTCATACATGTGTAAAGACCTTTCACATAAGATAAACATCGAAGCTATTTGTGATATAGCATCAAAAATTATTCAGTTCTCTAGTGTCAAAGTTTAGCCGTTTGTTTTTTGTTTTTGTTTTTGTTTTTTGCGGCTGTAATGTGCAATGATGTGTTTTATTTTCCTTGATGCTTAACATTACTAACAATTGCAAAAATAATACTGAGGAGCACTACTTTGCATTGTTTATAGTTGGAGTTTTAGATACTGATCATAAATCATGAATCTGGCTTATTAATGCTTAACTTAAGTGCTTTTGGGTTGTGTGTATGTGTATTTTTTCTCCCCCCCACCCTGCCCTTTTTTTTTTTTAAGAATAAGGACAAGTGCTTACAATCTGCTCAAGCAATTGTTTTTCAGATATTGGAATTCAGCAAAGAGTGACCTTTCTGGCCATTCTAAAATTTTAATGTTGTGTCCTAAATCTGGTGGAGGAAAAAAGCATGCGTTGTTGAACCAAGCTGCTCACTGGACACATATTTGTGTCCCCAGGAGATTATTTGTCAGGCACTGTTTTTTGTTTGTTTGTTCATTTATTGTTGTTTTACTGCTATTGGCGATAACATGAAATGTGATACAGCTATTGCCCATAATTTAATGTGAAATTAATCATGATGAATTCTATAGCATGCTACTGAAATGCCAAATTCAGCTATTTTCTTTCTCTTCTAAAACGGAAGTTTCAGTTTTCCATATCAGATGTATATATTATAAGTGGAATTATACACAATCCTATCACTGACAGTAATCCACAGTCACCTTAAATAATCAGTGCTCACAGTGCTGCTTACAGTTCATTTAGTTGGCACATATAAACCTGTACCCACACAAGACTGACCAAAAATTTTCTTTGCACATTTTTCCTTTCTCATAGTTTTTTTCTATATTTCGTTAAGCAAAGGAAGGTTAATATGCCTTTTTCCTGTTAGGCTTTTAGAAATTATTTTCCATGACTTTTGTTCTTATAATAGGTTAGACAGTATATTATTCAAAGGTAAAAATTGTGTTTCTATGCATTAATGTGATTGAACTACAAAAACAGAGTGCAATATGTTCAAAAAATACTCAACTAAACTTTCCCCCTGTCATATCACTGCAAAAGTGTCCTTTTAAACAGAGCCATAAAGAAATTTTTTTCAAATTTCTTTATTGCACAGGCTTTTTTCAGTTTTACCTTACTGGGATTGAACAATGTTCCTTTCATAATGCCAAAGCATTCCCTTCCCCAGAAAAATCTCCTTGGACAACTGGTTTAAAAAAGTTATTAAGTCATAGGGGAGGAATAAGCGGCCAAAAAGTCACATTTTTGCATTGGTTTACGTTGCTTGATTAGACTATCTTCAGAGAGCACAACATTATGTGTTTATAGCTTTAATTTGTATTATGTCAACGAACCAGTGAAGTGCCTAAAGAGATGCTTACAACTATCCAGTAGGACACAACTGCACTGCTTTTTAAACACTTTTTGGTTAGTTAAGGGTGACTTGAATTGTACACATACATGCTAATTTTTGAAAACATATCCATTTTTCATAGTAAATAATATAGATAAAATTTTCTGTTAGAGTTCCCGCAAATACTTCATTTTAGACTTACTTGTGATATAAAATTTAACTTTTCTTTCGTGAAAGAATCGTGAACTAGTGTTTCATTAAATCATTTTCCTCTTCCATTTATCATCCTCTTCTGGTACAATATATTGGGTTGCTTTCTTTTAGATTTTGTTCCAGATAGGAAAACAACTATGACTGTATACTTATTAACATAAGGTAGTTCTGCATTTTTGGATTCCAGGATCCTGTTTGAAATCTTCCATGTGAGGAAAAAATTACTAATATTTTTAAAGACAGGGTGGTTTATTTAAAGAGATTATTCAGAGAACTTGTGCCATATCTCGTCTGTTTTATTGCATATGCCATATGTTAACTTTCATTCAATATTACATTATGTAGATATGTAATAAAAGAAAATATTTAGGAGAATGGCAAAACACAAATGGCAACATAGATGTCCATTTGACTTACCTAACTTCACAACTTTCAAGTTGAGGATGTCATTTATTCTTGAATTTGTTTTTTTTTACTAGATGCTTTCAATTAATAGCCCTATATTTTTGTGCAGGTGAACTGTATAACAGGATAAAAAATGATTTGTATGTATTGAAAAGGAGGAGAAATTCTCACAGAACACCATATGAGCTTTAGACCAAAAGGGGAAACAAGGTTTAAGTAACTAAAATGGCCACTTAGTTTTTGTTTATTTTTTTCCCTGGAAATGTAAGTAGTTGGAGTTTAGGCTATGGAAATATTAGTGCCTTTAATAGATCTCTTTCCTTGCAAAGTTTCTTTTTAGCTCAGCATTGATCTATCTTATCAATAGTCAGGAAAATAAGTTGACTTGGAACTATAAACAAAAACAAAACCATATATTTATGAACCTCAGTGAACCAGCCTAGAAAAATTGACTTCTGCAGGTGCTAAAGCACCTACTAATACGCAGCATGCACAGCATTTCAGGTTGTGAATACCATTTTACAACGAGTTTGCTGTTAACTTCTTTATCCAATGCAAACTTGAAATTCTGATGCGGTTTTCCAGGGTGATATTTTTTCAGAGTATTGAATTTACTATTTAGTAATTTATAGTATAGCTTTTTATATTAAAATGTGATATTTTTAAAAGAGATATCTGGTTCAATTGGTATAGTGATGTGATTATGCAATATGCTGATCTACACCTTGCGCTCACATTGTGCCAAACTTAAATGTGCAAGTGTACGTGAGAAAAGCACATGTGAATGTGAATTCTTTAATTCTTTGCTTATTATGTTAAAATTAGTCTTCATAGTCCACTGATGTGTATGCTTGAATAATGTCTATTTACTTTGGAATTTCAAGATTTCCAGCTTCAATGGTAATTTATAATTTCTCAGATCACCTTAAGAAATATTGAGATACTCTCCCACCTGAAAATAATCTGTTCTTTAACCCACCTGACTATGGGAGTAGCCAGGCAGGTGCCTCACTGGCTTCTTCAGACAAGGCTTCCTCAGGTGGATATATGACTATTAGGGGAAAAGAGGCTTTTGAGACAGCTTATTACCTCCTTCACCTTTTTGAACTAAGTACATTGTCTCAGTCCCCGTATGAATTTGTCCCATTTGGGGTATTTTTAAAATAAAAGATGGCTAACATGGAATCTGGGGCATAGCCTTGGCCTTTAATTATGGTTGTAAGCCCAAATAATGGCAGAGAAACACAGGGCTGTTTTTATAACAGAAAACTCAATATAAGTTTTATATAAGAATCCTATAAAATTTGAACCAGAGCTCCTATTTAATTGTTACAATGTCTCCTAAAGATTTTAAATGCTTCTAAAAGCTAATTATTATTCCAGAGCAACTTTTTCCTTTTCCGCCCTTATAAAGTTTTTTTAATCCAAAATCTTAGATTTCTATGCCACAGCAAAATAAAATGATCAACAAACAATTAAAGATCTGTACTTAAAATAGTTCACCATTTTTAGTGGAGGGAGGGTGCAGGCCTATATGATGGTAAGATTCTGTTGAACTCTAAGGACAATTCCTCATGGAAAAAATAAATTTCAGTGCATGTTATAAAAATGATTTGCACTGTGTTAGCAAAATAAGGTGTTTTAGGTTGTATTTTAAAGACAATTCTAAATCATTTCTCTGGAAAGCAAGACCTTAAATTCTTCTCTTTAATAGGACTGCTTTTATGCAAAGAGATGGTCTTACATGGAGTAAACAGTACATAACAATAATGTTATGTAAATAGTATATCACAGTTGCTTAGCAGCACAATTCAACAGCAGACTGAAAGTCGTGGCTCCTCTGCTCAGATTGAGTTTTAAGTTACCTAATTTATGTAATCAGAACCTATTCTAGGTGGCCGTCAACATAAACTGTGTTTCCCTATTATATCCCTCTGGAGACTGAGAATCAAATTAAATAGTCTTTCTTCAAAGCAGTACTGTAACATGAATGTATTTATCTCAGTCAACAGAACTTATATGCGCACTGTATGTGGAGCTTATTTCAGTGCTAATTTGACTTAGTTAACAGACCTAGAATCTGCCCAGGTGAGACCTAGAACAAAAATAGCTGGGGTGAAATGGATAAGAGAGGTAGAGGTATATGTCAAGGCAGAGCCCTATGAGGAAGGAAGAAGAGTTTTCAAAGAATATGAGGAACATAGTGCTGAGAGTGTGGCTGCCTTCAGCATCCTACACCTAATCTAAAGAAAATATTTCCCATGTGGGAGGTCCTGTCTGCATTCAGTCCACCCTTTCCTGCCTGCTGCTTCTTCCTCCAAGTGCCTCAACCTCTACATGCTCACTCTCCTCCCCTTCCCTCAGCCCATCTTGGTCTAAGCAGCTTTCACAATCCAAACCAAACATCACCAGCCACCCGCTGATAAGTCACCAGCATTTACTTTCCTGAGTTACTTTTTCTCCATTCATTGAGACTATGGATTCATCCCAACTCCTTCTAAATCCCTCAACCATCCAGCTATATTTTGGCTAACCTTTGCCCTAGACACTCTACCAGATGTTATGCAGTATCAAGTGTAAATTGTGTCACCCTGTTCTGTTCTACCCTTTTCCTAGCTGCCGAAATATCTTGCTCTCCTCTACCTCATCCCCAAAGAGCCTATAAATTCAGAGTATCCAACCTTTTCATGGATTCACTCACTGTTGTTCAGTAATACAACTTCCATATTTTAAATAAATCATAAAAGATTTTTGCCTTCTATCAAAGTAGGAAACTTTATATTTATACATGATACAGAAATTGAACTATTTCTATCGTTCAGAATTTAGCATATAACAGGATTTTAAAGTGATTGAATTGCCATCCTAACTTGGATTTGTATTAGGTTATGAATACTGTTGTTAGTCCAAGCTATTTGAATATAAAGTTAAAATTCTCCAGCAATCCAGAATGACTTGTAACCCTTCAGTGGAATGGGACATTTGTGGCATGCAAATAGGGTGGTGTTCCAGGCATTTGTTTTATTGGTGGTGTTTGGGCCTTGAAACACATTTCTAATAGAATGACATATGGCAAAGGGTATTTAGATGGTCCCATGGGATCACAGAAGCCCATTTGATTTATAATATAGATAACACAAAATTGGGTACATAAGGGTTTAACCAGGCTTTCCTGGGTTAGACTAAGCCTCTAACCTCTGTTCCTATCCTGTTCTTACGGGAGGAAAAAAAATGTTCCATGGGATGAAAGGAAAATGCATTGACTTTGTAGTCTTTATTCTCCTAGCCGCACTTTGGGTATATCCAGAAGGAAGAGGAAATGCAAAGAGGAAGAAGATGTAATAGTTCTTCCTCTCCAGCTAGGTGCACTTGAGGTTGTTCATAAATGTAAAATTATGTCAGGTTTCTAACATGGGACACTGCACACAGTTGTCTGACCTGATGAACCATCCCATTTGAAAGTATAGATTATTATTTCTTGTAGTATTTGGATGTTTTCCATCCCATTCATGAACAATTCAACCTGATAGTAGTATCCAATAAATGCCTTTCAGGGCTCAGGAATGAATTGATGTCCTAGTTAAGAAATGAGACTTAATAATGGAGACTGAATGAGGCAGTTTGTATTAAATTATATGCCATGAAGTATTCATTTTAGCTTTAACCTAATTATGACTGTACCACCATGAAGTACAGAATGAAAAATATATTTATATATATATATATATGGGGGAAACAGAGAATGAATATCTGATTCTTTTGAATGCTTGTGGAAATCTTTGAAATAGTGCAGGGCATACCACAAAATAGCCTTTAGAACAAATACCCAATTTTACAGTTCGTAGGACAACATCAAACATTGGTAAGTCTAAATAAGATGAATAGAATTTTTGTTATGTAAATTTTGCTAGAACAGTCTATTTTCTTGCACCCCTCAAGTTAACCTCTTAAAAAAAATGAATGTATAATTTCTACCGAAAGAATATCAGAGAGAATCTCTCTGGTCTATAGTGTTAAAATATTGTTCACAAATCCTGATTAGTTAAGTGCATACATTATGAAACTTACAGAGTAAAACTTATTATACATCTCTTTCTTAAATTAATATCTTTACACATTTTCAACTGGCTCCCCAAGTCTGATAAGGAAGGATTAAAAGGTAGAAAAAAGAAATGTATTAGTTGGGTGGCCAAGGAGTTTCCTTTGTAATGTTGAGAGACTTCTGCTTTCTGAATTTCGCTGGTTCTGTAAGGTAAAAGAGTTAAATGGTACCCTTGTTCACCAAGGAAAGTGATCCAAACTATATATCTAGTGCAGATATTTCCTTTGCATTATTTAGTCTTCTCTGGAGAGAAAATACAGTTTCCCCTTCTTCTTTCTCTTCACATTTACTCTTTTCAACCCAAAATAAGAGACATAGAAAGCAAACCACAGCCAGTTTGGCATCTTCTCAGTGCTACTAGTATAGGCACATACACATACACAGTCTCAGCAAGGTTATAAAGAACCCTGTCAGGTCCACTTGGAACATGGCCTTGCTACTAGGATTAGCTCCATTAAGCCTGAAAATAACTTTCCTGGTCATGGAAGAACTGGATGCATCTTTTAACTTATGAAATAGAAGTTGAACTTGAAAACTCTTTTTAAAAAATCCTGGTTTTGCAGGACAGCTACATAATGAATGTATATATTAAGACTGTAGCTGAATTGCACATGAAATCAGATTGCCAACTTCTTGACTTTCAACTTTAGACATTTATCCATAAGTTGTGAGCGATATATGTAGCATGCTGTGAAACGTCTATTATAGTTCTTTAATTCATCAGTATTAATACAGAATTATCTTTTGCGTTTCTTGGTACTTTTTATTCAATGTAATCAGAAGCTGTGATGTTTTGCCTTTGTAGTCCTGTGCTTTGTTACTGTAATTTTTTTTTTTTTTTACGAAGCACGTGACTGGACTAATGTAAGGCAGATGACGTGATCTTTAAGACTGCTATATATATCAGTCTCTTACTCTATAAGGTTTTAAATTAGAATAAGCTTTTATCAAATAGATAATTGATGCAATTTAGGATTCACGCAAGTTTCAGTGTCAAATGGCGGTCTTATAGTTTCAATTCTGAAAATAGCAAACTTAATAAACAGCCACTTTAAACTTGTTCTGGCAAACCAGACCCTGCTGTAGATATAGTCTAAGGTAGTTAACCATATAAGCCTTTTCAACTCTTAATGCCCTCCACATGAATCAGCAGTTAAGAAGGTTCTAGAATCCATGAAAGCTTTTGTATGTATTACTAGGTTTTGTTTTTCTTATGTTGCTGATTTTACAGTTCTGACTAAAGCTGACCTAAATGGATCAGTTTATGTGTAATCTAGTGCTTTAATGACTCTTTTTTTTTTTTGGAGGGAGGGTAACATTATTTGGACAGATGCAGAAGAAACTGTTAGTGAGTCAAGACAAACACATTTGAAATAAAGGAACTGTGTATTAACATGTTAACAATTCATAACTGCACTTTTTATGACATTTTGAAAATATTTATAGGTACAGAACAATGGGTTTTGTTAAACTGTATCACATTTATACTTGCAGAAATTTATTTCATTGTTATTAGTAGGAATTTTATTGGTTCAATAAAATTGGCAAAACTGAACACCAATCATTTGCCTACTTTGTTTATATTGGAGTAGCATTCTTGCTTGGTTTATTTCTGCTTGATTATTAAGACATGCATTCTTAAAGATATCAGAATTATAGGAGTCATTATTTTCACTATTTTTTTTCCTGACCCAGTTTCCTGGTGATATTTCTTATCACTCAATATTCTGTTGGTGGAATATTGCAATAGTGTAAGTCGTGCAAAATATATAGTTATTGTTACCTTTTAAAATATCAATTGTGATCTTAGCAAGAGGCAAATTAACTTTATTATTGTCTCTTGTTAACCAAAGCAGTAATTAGAATGAGGAAAGAGGCATCGAACGTAAGGTTGGATTAAAGGCCTGGATTAAAGGCCTGGATTAAAAAACCTAGCTTTTTTCATATTCTACTAGCTTTGTGACCTTGAAAGTAAATTAATCTCTATAATCTTTGATTTCTGCACTACATTCTATCAGGAGTAATACCTTCTTGAGGTGGTTAAGAATTAGGTGATGTGTACTCATGTATTTGAAATATACAGCATAATAATGAGCTTGAATGGATAAACAAGCCCAGAGAATAGTGTTACTATTTGATATAAAGTAGAAAAAAATTAATGGAGAGAGGAAGATGATATATGTGTAATGTGAAGTGGTGATAAGACTTCTAAGTAGGAATGTAAAATAGGCTTTTGGAAAGCTATAAGGGATGTGCAGTCTTTTGTGCAAGTTTTCTAAGGAAGGACCTGACTTTTCATTTATCTTAAATTCACATATTACGTAAAAATTCATACCAAAGACAAGATTTCTTCCTTTGTGCCATGTGTCTAGCTGTAATGGGAGATCAGTGGAAACCAGCTGCTTGCTGATTAGAGTCTATCTTTTGGATGGGTGTGGTGGCTCATGCCTGTAATCCTAGCACTTTGAGAGGCCAAGGCAGGAGGATCTGCACCTAGGAGTTCAAGACCAGCCTGGGCAACATAGTGAGACCGTGTCTCTCAAAAAAAAAAAATATCTTTTTTTCAATAATATGCAGCCCCAGGGGAGACAAAGGACAGGGTACATTGGGCCAAACTCAGCTAACAACCCAGTCCTTCTATAAGTTCTCCCCCAATTCAAAATCAGGCTTTTGACACTAGTTTCCCCATGAATTTATTAACAACTTTGAGCCATTTTTTAAAGTAAAATAATACTTCATGTTTATGTGTGTACTTTGTTCTTTCACGTATACAATTTCATGTAATCCTCACAACTTTGTGAAGAACAAATCCTCACAATAATTTTGCAATGACGATATCTTCATTTTATAGATGAGGAAATTAAGTCATAGAAAGCTTTACTTGTCTAAGAGTTGGTACCGTTTTTAGAATTGGCACAGTGGAGATTCAAATTCTGGTCTTTCTGACATTTTTTCTACTGAACTTCACTACCTTAATTCAGCTTAAGTTTCTTGTTGAATGATATAAATGACCATGCTATCTGCATGACATTTTACTGAAAAGTAAATGGATGATCCATGCTCCAGACAAGGTTAGATAACTTTCCTTTCTGGCTTACTTGCAACAGTTTTACTTTTAAAAAATAGATTTTTTTCCCTCTGGTCCTAAATGGACTTTTGATTCAAAAGATGGTCCCTGAGGGGAAGGTTCACAGACCAAGAGATAAAAATCAGCACCTGTGAATTTAAAGGCTATAAATTCTAAGAGAACAATGGGCCTGATCCTAAAGAAGACTCAGGAAAACTTAAAATTGTGTTGCATTTCTGTTTTAGGAACATTCTACTGTATGGTAAGAATTATGAATTCAAGTCATAGTTTTTAATACATGTAACTTTCTAATATAGGCTTCTCTTTCTGTGGATTTAGACCAACATCTCAGAAAATGTCTCTTCTCCCATAATCTCACGTACTTGACATGTTTCAAAACACAAATGAGCCCAAAACCTTCCCATAAAACTCTTTAAAAAGGAATTTGAGGCAAGAATTTTTTTTTTTTTTTTAGATGGAGACTTGCTCTGTCGCCCAGACTGGAGTGCAGTAGCCCGATCTTGGCTCTCTATGACCTCCACCTTGCGGGTTCAAGTGATTCTCCCACCTCAGCCTCCCAAGTAGCTGGGGCTATAGGCACTGCCACCACACCCAGCTAATTTTTGTATTTTTAGTGGAGACAGAGTTTGGCCATGTTGGCCAGGCTGGTCTCGAACTTCTGACCCCAAGTGATTAGCTCGCCTTGGCCTCCCAAAGTGCTGGGATTACAGGCGTAAGCCACTGCACCCGGCCTTGGCAACAATTCTTAATACTCCTTCCTACACAGGCATGCTCCTAAAATAAACAAATCCATCATCCTCACGTCAAGGTGAAATTCAGGAAAACTCTCCTGGTTACAGTACTTTTCAGCACACATTGACTCTCTCCTTTACTTGCTAAGAGGCATGTAGTGCACACCTCTTGTACACCCCTTCACAGTCACCTAGCCCATCTCTAACTTCAGTGCTGGTGTGGTGGCAACCAATTCTCTGCAAACTTTTGCCCAATTTTCACAGATACTGCTCTTGTGGTCCTGGACTGCTTACTTCTGGCCTCCTGCCTCGGGGCTTCCCTGAGTGCTTTTGGTAGGATGCCGGAGGGTACTGCCTTTCTGCTAAGTATGCACAACCAAAAGTGCAAGAAGTTAACTCTGGCTAAACCATAACCAGTGCTTCCTTTCATTCCCCAAGCCACAGTTTTGAAATGTAGAGGATTTGGTGGGATCGAGCACCAGTCCAACTCTATCAGTTGTCCCTCCTTTCCTATTTCACCCCACCTGTCCTTCACTCCTGCCCGCCTCCTTCAACCCAGTGGCAAATAAACCTTGGTCTCAGGCTTTATTTCCAGGGGGAAGCCAGGCTAAGACAAGGCAGTACACACAGGGTAGGGGTTTAGAAAGTAGTTCCTAAAATAAATTCAAATCTCAACTCCAGTATTGCTAATTATCTGCCTTTGAACAAGTTACTTAATCTTGTGGTTCCTCAGTTTCCTCATCTGTAAAATGCAGAGAAAAGCAATAAGGAAGACATAACCCTTGTCCTTAAGAAGAGAGAAGCACAGGGAGCAAAACAGTCACACAGGCATTGGCTGGGCATTAAACAATATAGAAAACAAGAAGATAATGGCTTGTACATGGGGTCATAAAAAAGCCATCATTTATCAAGGACCTTGTAAATGTTAGAACTTTTAATACAGTATTTTTATTATAATCATCCTGGAGGTGGATATTATCCCCATCTTAGAGAGTTAAGAAAAATAGGCTTAGCAAAATTAAGCACCATATCTAAGTCTAACAGTAAGTGTTAGGCCAGTAACAGTAGAACTGTTCTCAGATTTGTCTGAATTTACTTGCTATTTTTCCCCTCTCTTTGCAACATAAAGAGGAAACAAGCACACTTTTGTTTGGGGTTATCAGTGAAGGGTTTTTTAAGCAGAAGGCCATATTTAAGCAGACACCATAGGATTGTTAAGATTTGGATTTGCAGAGACTGAGGAACATCACGTTGAAGGTAAAAGAGACAGAGGAAACAAAAATCCAGAGTGTGGTGTTCAGGCCGTATGTGTGGGACTTCACGTTACAAGATGAATTTGGAAAGTATAGTTTGGTCAAACAGTGCAGTGTCTAAAGGTTATAGGCTAAGCTATCTGTATTTCTTCACTTAGAAAAGGAAGTGAAAGCCAGATTGAGGCAGATTTAAAAAGGAGCCATTTTCAATGAGTTTTTAACACAGTGATGTGTCCCACTTTGAAAAAACAGCATCTCCTTGGCAATCAGAGACTGTCTAGAATTTCAGGGCAGCATAAAAACAGGATCTTCAAGGTAACCATAAGGCATTCTTTGAGTATGTGGGAATTTTCTGAATATCTTGAATAATTTCCTGAATACATTGCACATCCCCCTTGATGTACATCATTGATAAAGTATAAGATACTCAAAGCAAATTGTTGACATGCAAGGCCTTACCTTCCCAGGTATGTGCACACAAACTTTTTTGATGCCTGGGAGCAATATGATAACCTTCAGAACTTGATGCCTTGTAACTAAGTGTTAGGTAAACAGGTAAAGCTTGGGTAATAGATGTAGCTGATTGTTTACATAACTGGCCCCAGTGGATGTAGCTGATTGTTTGCATAAATCTATACTCACACATTTTGGAATGTGACTTTACAAGTTCTCTCATCAAGAGGTAGAGTCTACTTCTGCACTCTTGAATCTGGGCTCATCCTGTGACTTGAATTGGCCAATAGAATGCAGCAGAAGTGACATTGTACACGCTGCAGACCTAGGCTTTAAGAGACTGCATGCTTCTCTCTTTCTGGATTCTGCCATGCCTGGGCTAGTCTGCTGGAGAATGAGCCACCTGGAGCAAGCTCAGTTGTCCCAGATGCTCTGGCTGAGGCTCAGCACACGTGAAAAAACCCATCCAAGACCAGTAAAGTCAACTAGCTTACCTAGAACTGACTGGAAACTCATGGAGGTACCCCCATCAAACCCAGTTAGACCAGCAGAATCACCCAGTCAATCCACTGACTTATGAGCAAAACTTGATATTTACTGTTGTGTACCATTGAGGTTTTCTGGTTGTATATTACACAGTACAGCATTGTTGTAGCAATAGATAACTGACAGAATGTAAATGCTGGAGGTGGCCAGTGCTTTATCCATAGATAATCTAGATTGGAAAATTTCTTCCTTATATCACAGTCTATTAAGGATAGCCTTGGATAGTCTTAGGGATTTTTACTTATATCACTAAACCAGAGTCACTATAGTTGGTAACTTAATAATCAGCCCTTTGCTCATCTCTGCCCTCAGAATGTTCACCTTTGTGGAGTTGAAATATATCACATTCCTGTTAAGCTTGTTCTTAGGCCTTCACCCTCAATGTTTTAAACCCTAAGAATGACTGTACCCATAACTGGACTGGTACAATTAGGACAGAAATACTCAAACTTTAGAATATAATAATCACTGAGTGTGATGGTTGATTTTGTGTGTCAACTTGATTGGGCTAAAGGATACCCAGATAGCTAGTAAAGCATTAATTATTATGACTGAGCCCATCCCTCTTCTGCTGAAAGGGAAAATCAGGTGCTCTGGCATTTCACTAGAATTATTGGGCTGTCCCAGTTGTGTCTCCGAGGGTGTTTCTGAAGGAGATTGGCATTTGAGTTGGTGGACTGAGTGGGTAAGGTCTGCCCTCAGCATGGGCAGGTGCCATCCTGCCCATGCTGGATGCCTGGATGGAACAAAAAGATGGAGGAAGGGCAAATTCTTCCTTTCCCTTCTGGAGCGGGGATGCCCTTCTCCTACCTGGAGTTCTTGAATGTCAGAATTCCAGGTTCTCTGGCCATTGAGCTTCGAAATTTGCTCTAGCAGCTCCCTGGGGTCTTGGCCTTCCCCTCAAAGTGGGAGTTATGCCATGCCATTGGCTTCTTTGGTTCTGAGGCCTTTGGACATGGACTGGACCATGCTATTGGTTTCCCTGGTTCTCCAGCTTGCATATGGCCTAATGTGGGACTTCTCAGCCTCTATAATCACATGAGCCAATTTCTCTAATAAATCCCTATATATGTATATATATGTATATACATGGACAGAGAGATAGAGAAAGGTTATGATCTAGTGAGTACAGCACAAGGACCCAGGAACCTCCATTTTTTAAAAAGCATCCTGTATAACATGGTCATACTCCAAGGGAAAACGGTTAGATTATAAAAGGACTAATGTAATAAAAAGGTCTAAATGTAATAAAACTTCAATACAGGTACACAACACAGAAGAATAATGGAAGGCTGTAAGGAAAAGAAAAGAATTTTAAAACAGCAAACCGAACCATAGAAAGACAGGTGGACACAAAGGCAATCATGAAATAATGAATGCGGGTAGGGCACAAGAGAAAAACATCTTTTTCTCCTGACTGTTCAATGAAGGTTCCTGCTGCACTTTTTTTAAATTAATTAATTAATTTATTTATTTATTTTGAGATGGAGTCTCACTCTGTCACCCAGGCTGGAGTGCAGTGGCGCGATGTCGGCTCACTGCAACCTCCGCCTCCTGGGTTTAAGAGATTCTCCTGCCTCAGCCTCCCAAGTAGCTGGAATTTCAGGCACCTGAACCACGTCCTGCTAGTTTTTTGTATTTTTATTAGACAGAGTTTCACCATGTTAGCCAGGATGGTCTCGATCTCCTGACCTCGTGATCCCCCCGCCTCCGCCTCCCAAAGTGCTGGGATTACAGGTGTGAGCCACCGCACCCGGCCCCTGCTACATTTTTATTGCTATCCCAGGTGGAATTTAGGCCCAATTAATAGTTCTCAACCATACTGCACCTAGAGTCATCTTAAGACCTGAGAACAAACCCCAACCTTGAGATGCTGATGTAATTGGACTGAGGTGAATCCAGTGCATTCGGTTTTGAAAAGTGTTCCTGGTGATTTCAAGGCATGATACATTTTGAGAACCACTGGCCAAAATTGTATTATTAACTCCACGCAATAGATATCTTCCTAACAGCAAAAATAATTGCAGCTCTGATTTACCAAACTGGCCTGCAGGTGGAATGGAAAGTCAACAGCTGAATTAGGCAGAAATGAGGAAAAAAAAATCCAGCTTTTTCTAAGACCACATCTTTAGCGTTGGGGCCTACGAAGTGCTAGAAAGGTGAAATAGAAACAGGCACCCGTTTGTCACATGACACCTGGGAAAGAAATGAAGTGCCTGTGCTTGCTAGTGAGCAGAATACTTTGCATACCGAAGTCATTCTAGATTTCTCTGTATCTATATGCATTGTGTGCACTTGAAAGTGTGGCATATGGGTTATGTAATGTTTTTTGAAATTACACTCCTCCCTATAATTTGGCAGTGAGAATGCTTGTCTAGTATTTCAGATATTTCTTGAATGCATGGATCCCATGTGACATACAATATTCCATCAAAATAATATCTAGTAGAATTTCTTAAAAATGAAATAGACTATGGTAGATTACATTCTAAGCTGTGATTATCAGACCTCTATCTGAGCATCAAAATCTACAGGAAATCTTGTTAAAAATAGACATTCCTGGAAACCACCGTGACTTGCTGAATCAGAACGGGAGGTGAGGGGCTCATAAAATTTCCCGTTTTACAAGATCCCCACACAATGTTTATTCACTCAGCACCACACCAGTCTGCTTTTGGAAACCATATGTCTTTTGGGAGCAGCCTCTCTCTTCGACAACATTATTCACAGAGTTACACAGTCTTAAATCCACCTTGACTGCCTACACTCTCTTTCTGTGTTCCATACATAACTGGGAAACTGACAGAGTTTCATGACGTTATTAAAGGAGCAAATCAAATAGAATTCAGAAGATGCGACATCAAAGATGGATTTCCCAAGGTGAAAACAAACTCCCCATGACAAACCTGTTAGAAACTGCTTTTGAAATGGAAGTTACCGAAATGGAATTTCTCAAATGGCAAAAAAAACACCGTTAATACTCTTGATACACATTTCTGAATTGCTTTTCAGAAAGGTTGTGCCAGTTTACACCAATGTGCACAAAATGCCCCTCCCCTTGGTCATGAGCACTTCAGACAAATTGCATCTCCTTCATGAATTTGTACAGTGCTGGTCGTGGTGAGATGAGAGAGAAATACTCTGTGAATGGACCAACGACTCAGGGAGGGGCAAGGCCCAGACAGCCATGGGACTTCTGGGCAAGAGAGAAGAACCCTTCTTACAACTTGATTGAAGTGGGGATTCTGGGTAGTGTTCAAGAGAAGTGCGGCTGTCCAACCTGGCCAGGGTGCAGCAGCACTTAGGTCTCCAGTTGTGGCCCAGAGTTGGGGGATGCCTCTTTTTTTTTTTTTGAGACGGAGTCTCGCTCTGTTGCCCCAGGCAGGAGTGCAATGGTGCGATGTCCTTTCACTGCAAGCTCCACCCCCCGGGTTCACGCCATTCTCCTGCCTCAGCCTCCTGAGTAGCTGGGACTACAGGCACCCGCCACCACACTCGGCTAATTTTTTTGTATTTTTAGTAGAGACAGGGTTTCACCGTGTTAGCCAGGATGGTCTTGATATCCTGACCTCGTGATCCGCCCGCCTCGGCCTCCCAAAGTGCTGGGATTACAGGCGTGAGCCACCGCGCCCGGGCGGGGATGCCTCTTACAGAGTAATCTCTGACAGAAGCAGCTCCTCTGGGCTGAGGCCAGGAGCTATCCCTGCGGAGGGCCCCCAGATGGGGTACAGGGAATGACCCGGAGGGTAAGAGGTAAAAAGGAGTTGGGCCAAGTTACGAGTTTCAAAAGACCTTCACTCTAACGTCAGGCATCAGGCATATCAGCGAAGAAGGCAAGTTAGCCCTTATGCCCTGGCATTCAGCTTCCTGATGCTGTTATGATGCCTCTAACTGCTCAGGACTGTGCCCACCCAGCTTTTCCAAAAGGAACATGCTCCTTCTTGTTTGAAAATGGTAGATTCTAACTGACTCTTCCATCAAGTGAGCATCTTCTCTCTCTAAAACAGGATTCTGTAAATAGAACTAATCAGTGCTGGCCGTGGCCCCAAAAGGATTCATTCAAGAGGTGGCAATGTGTTCCCATATTGCAAAGTGAAGTGATGGCACATTAAGGATTTGCAAAAGTGATGATCCCAAACCCGTTTTGTGACCCTTACTTCAACCCCACTCCTGGCTATGAAAGAGTGGAGGTTGAAGAGGCAAAAAGAGAGGGTTTGTTTAGAAAGTGCTATGCTTCGAGTTCCGGCTCCCTTCAAGGAGTTCATTCTGAGGCATTTGTATAAATCTTGTGGAGTTTAAGGAACAATATAGACTGGCATTCAATTCCAATCTAAAAGAAAGCATTCAGGCGGCTTGCTGCCCATATAGGCATGCAAACCCAAGAGAGAGGACAGCCACAAGAAAAACTGCCCTTCCAGTATTTGGCAGGCAAGGATATGTGAGCTCTCTGTAGGTCAAGAGAAGACCTTGGAAGGTAACCAGGCTGGAGCTGTCTTGAAGGAACACTGTCCAAGAGAATGGCTTGCCAGAGTGAGGTGCCTCCCAACACAAAGGCCAGAGACTGGGGGATCATAAGAGATCAGCCAGAGAGTGCATTGCCGAAGTCAGCCTACTGTATGGTCTGGGCTACAAAGCCTTTAAAGCCCACACAAACAAAGGATGTTGGCTTTTTTTTTTTTTTTTAGATGGAGTCTTTTTCTGTCACCATGTTGACACCATGTTAACCATGTTGATTCAAGCTGGAGTGCAGTGGTGCAATCTTAGCTCACTGCAACCTCCCCCTCCTGCATTCAAGCAATTCTCCTGCCTCAGCCTCCGGAGTAGCTGGGACTACAGGTGCACACCAACACCCCTGGCTAATTTTTGTATTTTTAGCAGAGACAGGGTTTCACCATGTTGACCATACTGGACTCAAACTCCTGACCTCAAGTGATCTGCTGGTCTCGGCCTCTCAAAGTGCTGGGATTACAGGCGTGAGCCAGCACACCCAGCTGGATGTTGGCTTTTATTGTAAGAGCAATGGAAGCTGTCAGAGAATTTTACATTGTGTGTGTGTGTGTGTGTGTGTTGGGGGTGGGGGGTAATGATAGGGAAATGATCAGATTTGCATTTCAAGGATGCTCTGGCTGGAGCATAACAAATGGAGGGGGATCAGAACAGAAGCAGGAAGGCTCATTAATAAGCTAGTCAGGTGAAAAGAGCAGGCAGTGAAGGCTACAATACAAACAGCAGAGATGGGGAGCGGTAGGTGGATTTGAACAATAGGTAAAAATCAACAAGTCTAAGTGATTGGCTTGCGGGGAGGGTAAACAATAAGGAGGTGTCAGGATGACTCCTTGGTTTCTGTCTTGCCCATATTGCTGCCTGATGCAGCCATTTACCGAGAGAACACTGGGAAGGGGCCAAGTTCTAGGGAAAAGTTCTAGAGAAAAGTTCTAGGGGCCAAGTTCTAGGGAAAAGTTCTAGAGAAAAGTTCTAGGGGACAAGTTCTAGGGAAAAGATCAGGTGTATTGCCTTGATAACTTGGGAATCTGAGATGCCTTTAAGATCTACAAAGATGTCAGGTAGACTAACTGAAGCTTTATACCTGGGTGAGGGTTTAGGAAAAAGCGAGAGGTAAAGGTAACCAAAGAGCCAGTCTTGAGGGACCCCAACGCTTAAAGGCCAGGAAGAGGAGAACGCACTAGTGGGGACGAAGGAGAGAGAAAAGGAACTGCCAGAGTTGCAGGAAAAAAGACCATGTGCCACCCTGGTGCTCAATGCTGGCTACAACAGGAAATAAAAAGGATGTGGCCCCTGCCATATGGAGCTCACAGTCAGGGGAGTGAGAAGGTGGATAGTAAGCAAGAAAACCACGAAATTATAAAACTACAAATTGTAGTCAGCATTGTAAAGGGAAAGACAGAGAATAAGAATGAATTGTGGGCTGGGCACGGTGGCTCACGCCTGTAATCCCAGCACTTTGGGAGGCCGAGGTGGGCGGATCACCTGAGGTCAGGAGTTTGAGACCAGCCTGACCAACGTGGTGAAACCCCGTCTCTACTAAAAATACAAAAATTAGCCAGGCATGGTGGTGCATGCCTGTAATCCAAGCTACTCAGGAGGCTGAGGCAGGAGAATCTCTGGAACCTGGGAGGTGGAGGTTGCAGTGAGCTGAGATTGCACCACTGTACTCCAGCCTGGGTAACAGAACAAGACTCGGTCTAAAAAAAAAAAAAAAAAAGAGTGAATTGTGGGGCAGGCAAGACTTCTTTGTGGATCTGCATTAGGATGCTTATGAGTGGCAGCTGTCCCCAGGGAAGTGTTTGGAGAAAGAAATTGCCTGGCACCTGTTGTCTGCTTTCCCACTGTAGCCCTGTTCTTCTCTCCCCAGCTACTTCCCAGGAGGTGCCAGGGACCTAAAGACTAAGTGTCCTTGAGCAGTGAGTGTCTCTGAAAAGAAGGGAGTGAGGAACTTCAGAATGGACCCAGGACAAAAAAGCCCAGCTGACCATTAATGGGTTGGAAAGATGCTATCACAGGGCCTGGTCCCATTGGAAGATGTTTGGGCTTTTCACCAAGGCCTGATGACCTCCACCACCTGATCTGAGACTGCCCCTATAACAGCAAAGCCCTTGATCAAAGCAAAATGACCCAGAGAGTTTCAGGTATCGCACAGCTCTGCCAAGCAGATTTCAAAGAAATGCGGACTGAGGTTATCATGGGGATTTTGTGCTAAAGGAACCAGGATATCAGGTGGCCATGCCTTCTCAGGGCCTGAGCCTTGGGAATACCATGCAAGTTCCCTACCCAAGCTATCTGAAATACACTCCAGCCTAAGGGTATATTTATTCACCCAAGGTCCATGTCAGATTCCTTTATTAGGTTCTTTTATTTCTCTAAAAATAAAGTGCAGTATAATTCATACACAATCCCATTTAACAAGGCAAATGGAAAGTGCTGTTTTAAAGCAGCAGCCACAGGCATTGTGAGAAAGCACAAAGTAAAGGTGCGGGGCGCAGGCTCTGGAGTCAGACACACCCAGGCTCAACTTCCAGCTCTGCCCCCTACGGGTTCAGTGATGTTGAGACGGAGTCTTGCTTTGTCGCCCAGGCAGGAGGGCAGTGGTGCCATCTCTGCTCACTGCAACCCCTGCCTCCCGAGTTCAAGCGATTGTCATGCCTCAGCCTCCCAAGTAGGTGGGATTACAGGCGCCCACCACCACATCTGGCTAATTTTTGTATTTTTAGTAAAGAGGGGGTTTCGCCATGTTGTCCAGGCTCGTCTCGAACTCCTGACCTTGAGTGATCCGCCAGCCTCTGCCTCCCAAAGTGCTGGGATTACAGGCGTGGGCCACCATACCCAGCAAATTACATAATTTTTAATGCCTTCCTTCTTCATCTTTATGGGGATAATAGATTTATATGAATGAATTAATGACATGGAGTTTAAAGCCTTTCTCAGTCTAGTCTGAACTCACCTTTCCAGACTCAGCCTATGATTTTACTCCCTTCCCCCAAGCCACATGAGAATCCCAGGCTGCAGCCACACTGGCCTCTCTGCTACTCCTTCCAGCCATCACCTTCTCTCTGCCCTGACCACACCTCCCACTGCCTGGGTTCCCTCACACCACCCTTGTCTACTGAACTCTCACTCATCTTTCAGAGTGCAAAGCAAATGTCACCTCCTCTTTGAAGCATCCCCTGCCTCATCCAAGCAGTCAGCTGCACCTTGCTCTCTATGCCTATATACTTCCTCTACATCTTCTCAACAATAGTAATAAACACTCAAAGTGCCAAGCACTGAGCTTAAGTACTTTAACTATTTTAACTCACTAAATCCCCACAGGAACCATATAACATAGATTTTATCACTAACCCCATTTTTAGGATGCAAAACATAGTGCACAGAGAAGCTAAGTAACTTGCCCAATGCCACACAGCCCACAGCAGAGCCAGGAAACAAGCCAAGCCCTGTGATGACAGAGCTGGTACTTCTAACCACACTGCTACACTGTGTACTCCTTATCCACAGGGTGTAAAGTCCACTTCCACCAACAGGTGGGAGGGCCAGGGATTGCATTTTCTTCATTTCTGCATCCTCAGATCCTAGCACAGTACCTGGCACATAAGCACTTGCAACTTTCTTCCTCTCACACACCAAAACTAGACTATTTAAGGAAAACCACTAACTCAGTAACATTCACCCCTGTGTTCTGGTCTCCTCTTCTTCTTGGCCATATATTTCTGATTAAAAAAATACTGCTCTGTAGTCCTGGCCAAGGAGCCTCATATAGTCTCTTTGAAGTTGATGAATAACAATGAACTTCTTCTAGTTCATTCAATTGAAAAAGAGAAGCCATTTTTTCCCATGAAGAAGTTTGAGGCCTAAGGGTAAAATAGAGACATGGATCTGTCATGACACCTTTTCCCACTGAAATGAAGAGAATCTGTTTATAAGGAAAAAGAAAGAGTGAAAACAGAATTCAAAAGGCAACCAGGCTTCCAGAAGGGCCCTCCCTGGCCCAGCAGCTCCTGGAGGCAGTTGTGGAATCTGGAGTTGGAGGAAGTCTTTAAGAGAGAGCTCTTTGAAGGCACAGCTGGCTACAAACCAGTCCCGGAGCCGGCAGCCCAGCCCAGCTCAGCACATCTCAGCCAGAACATAGCTAGGCAGGCCAAGGAATCCTAAGAAGGGGATGACATTTTTAAAATCTTTGGCGTTAGCAAAACTGAAGGTTGCCTGGCCAGTGCTTGTCTCTTTCTTTTTCCCAGCTCAGTGTCTAATTTGTGTATTTCCAGGATTCCGAAACTTTCCCCAGCAGATCAGGTCTAAGTGCAAATGATCCCTAAGTCACCCATGCTCCTTAGGCTTTTTCCCTCCTTAGAAACAAAAGGTGGACCTTTGCCAAGTTTAAATGGCATTCCATTCAAAGCTCCAAGTCTACCTCAGTTCAACATGCTCATGAGGAGGACTTTGAAAGTGCTATGGATAATTTTCTAATAAGGCACAACTACCCAGCAGGACTGAGGCCAAAAAAAGAACCATCTTTCCAAATGTAAGTTCTTATCAGCTCTGGGGAAAAAAAATAGATATTATTTACGCCAAAGCTTAAATTTGGGCTAAAGCCTCAGACTTGAAAAATGCTTGAAGCCAGAATTGGGAGGTGACAGGGGTGTACGAAGGAAGCGTGGGGGTGGGGGAAGCACTGGCTTGTGATTTTACTTCCAGTCTGCGGTCATTGAGTTCATGAGTTTGTACACTCTTGGACCTGTCAGTAAGAAAGTATATATTGAGCATGGATGTTACAGCAAAGCTCAATATAGCATTTGGAACCATATGAGACAGGGTTGTTACCCTTGAGTACTTCACCATCTCACTAAGGACAGAGGGAACAAAAATAAGCAAAGATCTTTTTAGAGGACTTGGCATATGGTAAGGGCCTCTCAAAGTCACTTCCTGTATTCCCTTTCGGGTGTTGGAGAGAAAAATGATGTGACCACTAAACGTGTCCCTGGGACAGAGAGGAGCCAAAATTGACCATGGAAAGGGAAAGATCACTGTGGACTTGAGTGGCCTGTGAGACTGGCATGGTAAGAAGACAGCTATGGGTGAGGGAGGCCATCCATGATGAGCTGGTGGAGGAGAGATGGGAGGGCCCATGGTGGAGAGTGGTGAGAGTGAAGGGCAGAAAGCCCAATCAGGGGCCTCCAATTCCAGGCCAAGTGGTTTGGTTTAGCCCAGGTTTCAGATTAGAAGCCAGACTCTCTGATGGCTATGGATGTGTGAGTGTGAGTGTGAGTGTGTGTGTGTGTGTGTGTGTGTGTTTCTTTTTAGCTTTTATTGGAGTTGATTATATATGTTTAAAGTCCGAATTGGAATGTCTGGGGTCAGGGAATATTTGCTCTTCAATTTTGAATTTAGCTTCAGGCCCCACTTTACCAACTAGTCACTTAATTTGTATGTTTATGTTACCTACCTGTAAAAATTCGAGTTTGAGGCCCCTGTCCTTCAGGTAACAGAGAACTAATGGATATTTTTGGAATGATGGAAATGGTATTTCATGATTATCAGGGTTGCCATATAAAATACAGAATGCACAATTAAATTTGAATTTCAGATAAACAACAAATAATTTTTAATATAAGTATGTCCCATACAATAAAAATTATTCATTTTTAAAATTCAAATGTAACAATGTAGCTGAGTATCTCGGCTTTTTGTTTTTGCTTTTTGCTAAATCTGGTAATCCGGCTCATGTGGCATATATAAAATTAATGGGAGGAAAGAGAAATGAGATTAAATGAGGAGGTTGTACAATAGTCTCAGAAAGACATGGATAATCTACTCCTTTAACAGGATGGATGGCTGCACTGGAGGTGACAGACATTCACAAAAAAGAACGAGCAGAGCATGCAGCTTGGTTAGAGATGGGGAACAAAAGAAGAGAAGTAACCCCAGGGTTATAGAAACACAATTCACACTACAGCTCTGCCGCTTAATTACACAAGATACTCCCAGCCTTCGTTTCCCCGTTACCACTTCTAATGTGTCATGAGGAGTAATGAAAATGCCTTACAAATGCTGAGCAAATGTCGGTTGTTGTAATAAATGCCCCAGCCCCATTCTTTTCAACATACACTATTACTAAAGCCATGTCTCTTCCATGCTGTCCTTGTCTAATTATTTTGAACACAAAGGTAAAATGTCCCTTTGTTCCATTTCCCTATTGGCCCACACAGCTCGAACTTGTACAATTCCCTGTTCTCCACATGGGCACTTGCAAACACTCAGAGCTTCCTGTCCTTGGCAAATTTGCCGACCTTTCCTCTGTTTTTTCTGCAAGCCATTGGTAAAAATGTGTATTAGGACAGAGTTGGAGACATAATAAGCCAGAAGCTCTGACCCTCGAGGTGGCCATCAGTCCATACATAAACACCGTCTGGGTCCTGTCTAATGCACTATACCTAGACTTTGTTTCTCTGTGCCCAAACATCAGACAGAGACCCCCTGTGCAGATAACATGAGGCGATGGGCCCTGATACTGATTACCCCTGCTACTTTCTAGCTCGGTGTCTTGGGGCACATGGTGTAGCTTTTCCTGTAAGATAGTTTGTTATTTACTGTCCTTTTATTTCAATTGCTTTTTCCTTTCTTCAATGTCAATTTTATGACTAATGCTTACACGAAAAGTGTCTAAACCTTTTCTTTCTGGATTACAAATGATGGATGCATAAAATGCTCCCTCTGGCCTGGCTTTCTTCTAGTCACATTGCCCCTGCCCTCAGGGAGCTCAGCTTCTCATCTGTCTCCAGAACTTCTGCCAGAATGCTTCACCTTTCCTTGGCCTCTGTTGCCCCCTGCAGGAGCATTTTGAGGAGGGTTCCAGGACCCTAGATGCCAGAGAGGGAAGCAATAGGCATGTGAAATCTTGAGTTTCACCAGACAAAATCTCCTCACCTCTCTTGAGCTCAGGCTCCAATATTTATGTATTTATTTATGTTGATTTATTTGAGGCAGAGTCTCACTATGCTGGCCAGACTGACTTCAAACTCTTGAGCTCAAGCGATCACTGCCACCCACCCGCTTTGCCCCCACCTTAGCTTCCTGAGTAGCTGGGATTATAGGCATGCACAATCATACCCAGCAAAGCTCCAATATTTAATCAGTTGAGTGACTTTAGGCAAATCACTCCTTTTAGCCTATTTCCTCATCTCTAGAAGAGTATTTGATATCCATAAATTTGCTTTGATAGTGATTGTAAATGGGTCATTCATTTATGTATTCATGAAGCAAACAGCATGTTGGATAAAAAGACATGAAAACATAAGAACCTTTCTGAGAGAAAAATCACAATATTACAGGGGCATCAGTCAAACCCGCAGGAAATTGTCAGTTTGTTTTGATAGACCTATAAACAAAGTGTCACATAATCTAAGTCATGCCTCTTGTCTGGTGCAAGCAGGGAAAGCTTCACAACAGAGGTGACATATTAATTGGATTTGGAAAACCACATAGGAGTTCACCAGTGTTTGGAAGAACACACAGGAGTTCATAAGGCAGAGAGGAAGGGAAAGGACTTTCCAGAAAGGGGGAGCAATAAGCCAAAATGTTTTGACCTGCAGATAGTTCCCAAGGAGTGACTGAACTCTTGTATCCTACAGCAAGCAGCCTTGGTAGGAGAGAAACATAAGGAGAGAGGAATGTTGCCAATGTCAAGGGAAGGAGTGGTGAGGCTTGGCCCTGGCAGGAATCTAGTAGGGGGATGAAGAAGAGGAGCTATGAGGCTGCGAAAAGAACATTGAATCAGGATGGGGAGATCTGCTTCATGACCCAGACTCTTCCAACCACTCACTATGGGACCTTGGCTAAGTTAGCCACCCTCTCTATGCTTCGGTTTCCTCATGTGCAAGTGAAGATAATAATCCCCACCTCGCTGTGTTGTTGCCAGATAACACATGCAAAACCATTAACACAGTGCCTGCCGCAGATGTGCTCAAATAGGTCAGCCACTGTTGTTACTATTAGATATGCAGCTTCAGGGACTTATTTTGTCTCACCAATCCTACTTTCCTCGTCAATAAAGTGAGAATGAGAGTGTCTGCCTTGCATGCATCAGAAACTGTGAAGATACAATCAAGTAATACAAGCTGTACGGAATGAGATAATGAAGCCTACACTTTAAAAATATAGCAGGCATCTACCAATCATAAGGCAGTTTCACTTTCGTTAGGGCGTTTAACTTTCGTTACGGCGTTTAACTTTTTCTGAAAACAACCTTATGAGGTAGGATTATAATGCTGTTTATTTTACATGTGATGAAAGTTGGGTTCCTTCATTTAATAGATGCTCTTTGAGCAGGTTCTGTGAACAAGACAAGACCATGGGAACTACAGTTGAGAAGAGGAAACAGACTGCAGGTACATGTTGGGGGAACCCGGGCTCAGGGCTGCGCCCTGCTTTGTCTCTACTCACTCTCTGATGATCTCTCCAAGGGACTGATGGGGCTTTCAGTCCCATGCCTGTATCATGGCAACCCATATTTCTATCTGCAGCCCAGCCCTCTCCAGACCTGCGTGTCTGCTCAGTCAATCTCTCCACTTGTTTTTCTAATGAACACCTCAAACCTAAAATATATAACATTAAGCTCTCTTATCCCTCTACCCCAGCATCTTCCAATCTCAGCCAGCAGCATCTCTGTTTTTCCAGCTGCTTGGAGTCATCCCTGATTCCCGTCTTTTTCTCATACCCTCACAAACAATCAGAGAGAAAATCTTATATATATATATATATATCATATATATATGATTTATATATATGATATATATCATACGTATGATATATATTTATATGATTTTTATATTTATATGATATATATGATTTATATATGATATATATATGATTTATATATATGATTTATATATATATAAATCTTCGCCCCGGCTGGAGTGCAATGGCGCAATCTCAGCTCACTGCAACCTCTGACTCCTGGGTTCACGCTATTCTCTGGCCTCAGCCTCCCGAGTAGGTGGGATTAAGGGTGCACACCACCACACCCAGCTAATGTTTTGTATTTTTATTATTGCTTGATCGATTTATTGAGACAGAGTCTCGCTCTGTCGCCCAGACTGGAGTGCAGTGGCGCCATCTCGGCTCGCTGCAAGCTCCGCCTCCCAGGTGCACACCATTCTCCTGCCTCAGCCTCCCGAGTAGCTGGGACTACAGGCACCTGCCACCACGCCCAGCTAATTTTTTTTTTTTTTGTATTTTTAGTAGAGACGGGGTTTCACCGTGTTAGCCAGGATGGTCTCGATCTCCTGACCTCTTGATCCGCCCGCCTCGGCCTCCCAAAGTGCTGGGATTACGGGCGTGAGCCACGGCGCCCGGTCTTTTATCCTGCTTTCAAAAAACATACGCAGAGTCTGAGTGCTTCTCTTTACCTCCAGCGCCACTCCATGGCCCGAGATCTCTTTCACTGGTTCTCACCTGGATCGCGGCCTCCATTTTGCACAGTGACCCCTACGGTCTATTCTCCAAACAGCAGCTGGCGTGGTCATTATGAAAAGCAATGTCCACCTGCTGCTCAAAAACCCACGAATGGCTCCCCATTTCTTTCCCATTAAAGCCAAAGTCTAAAACATTTACAAAGCCTTATATGACCAGTTCCTATCTGCTTTCCTTATGTTGAAGGC